>NC_136488.1:55117091-55154591 GCF_053919585.1 Euprymna scolopes
GCCTATTGAACTTGCTTTCGTCGCTAAAAAGCATGTTGACCAATATGAAGTCATGATCTTCATTGCATTTGACGATTCCAGACAGAAATCATTGGCTTGCGTCTTGCAACATATCCTCGTAAAATAAATTCCTTTAATCTGTATTGACAGCAGCAAGAGAGCACTTTTTAACAAGATTGCGCTGTTGTTGGATTTGTGGAGTCGTTAAAAATCTGTCCTTTGGGCTGCGGATCTTGATAGCAGTGTCCTGTCTGTTAGAAATAATTCTCGTACGACCAAATTTAGGGGCACCACGTACACTTCTCGATCTCTCGAATGGATAAACCAGAAAGGTGGAGATTAATGAGTGCCTGGGGATTATTAAGAAAGTAGTGGCATATGGACAAAATGCTACGTTGTATAACCTGGAACAACAACAATGAGGATTAGAGATGATTTGTTGCCTGCTGCCTGCAATTTGAAGTTATTTTTTTAAATTGACGTGAATACTAGAATATTTCAATAAAGAGTCAAAGATGAACAGGAAAAATTATAGAGTAATAAAAGGAGAATCAAATGAGATATAGGTTGTTTAAAATTTTACATTAAATTGAGTTTAAATTTGCAGATTTTTTAAAAGTTACAAGTGCAGACTTTCTTTTTACCGGCACAGTAATATATATATATATATATATATATATATATATATATATATATATATATATATATATATATATATATCTGTGTTAGTATATATATATATATATATATATATATGCTCAAAAACTACTTAAGGATTAAAAATCTTAGTCATTTTAGCATTTATGATGATTATTTTGTCTGCTTCAGATATTTTACAGATAATAATTTGCGCATTAATTATGGATAAGTTGACCAACGTACGCAAGTTGTGAAATTGTCTTACCAAAATCAGGAATCAATCGTTTTGATTCAAAGAGCTTGTCTACGGCATTTTAAAGAGATAGCTGAAGTAACAGCACAATTTGAAACATTGTGCGCCGATTTGAATTCCAAGAAGCTGTACTTTATCTTCAACTAGCTGGCAGACTTCGAAATATCATCGCATATGAAAATAGGGAAAGAGGGCGTGGAGCAGTGTCTTCAACATTGATTCGACGACGTTCCACACAATTTGGAATATGTCGAAGCGACAACACCATATTCTCCACATTTTAAAGATCTTTCCTATAAAGTGCAACTTGTTCAACACGAGAAGCCAGAAGATTTCCAAACAAACGTTAAATATGCGGTTAAAATGCAAGAAATTCTTTGAATTGATAACAAATATGCGATGCTGAAATGAGCAATATTTAAAAATCCTTATATTTCATAAATAATAATGTTTGAATTTTTGCATTTCATTTTAAAATTTCCCAGTCTTAGTCAGATTGTGTAAAAATTACAACAAGATATATTCAAAATAAAGCATCTATTAGAGTTCAAATGCGTTTTAAATAAGAGAACAATAACACATTATAGAAATATGTATGTGAAAATCAAAATTAACAAAATTATTAGACGCAAATATATTCCTATAAATCTCAGAGGAAATGTGCGTAAAAGTCACTTGTTTTACTGTTTTACCTGAAAACATTTACTTTTCAAGCTGTAAGTGTTATCTAAAATAACGATTTTATGATTCTAAGAAATGGAAGGTGAACAGACATTATAAATGATGTATTACTACATTAATTATGTTAATTAAGAGCAATTGCGATACAACTTAAACTTAAGCATATAGATATGTATGTATGTATATACGTATATATATATATATATATATACATCAACATGTATATATATATATATATATATATATGTGTGTGTATGGTCATTGGCTGATTATGAGGGTGTAGTGGAAACTAGAAAGCTGATTGGCTAACTAAAACTCAATAGAATGTGCGTATGAAACGCGGAATATTCTGTGTAGCTTAATGGTCATGTATATTTTATAACTTAATATATATATATATATATATATATATATAGTAAGTTATAAAATATATATGGTAATTAAGCTACACAGATTATTCTACGTTTCATGACGAATTTATACAAAAATAAAATATTCTGTGTATTTGAATTGCCATGTATATTGTCATAACTTACTACCTAGCTATTTCTATGTATTGAGCACTGCTGATGAAAATACTAAAAATATACGCATAAAAGTATATCTTTGTATATAATTCATGTGATTGAATTAAGTATTTTTATTAATAATAATAATAATAATAATAATATATATATATGTATATTTATATATATATATATATATATATATATATATATATATAATTGAATACAAGTGAAATAGCACGATTCTTTTATCGTATTGAATTATAAAAGTTTAATCTAAAATTAAGATTTTATTAGGATTTGAAAGTATGAAGCATTAATACATATCATTTTTTAGCTCATGATGTTTATGACAATATCGATACAACTTTATATTCAATATTTACATACATGTATGTATATATATGTGGGTGAATAACATGATGGAATACTAAGTGAAATATCCCGATACATTTCGTATTTATTTATGAAACTTTCTTTTTATTAAATCAATTTTCCAATCAATGTGTATATAAGTATACTAATAAATAACTTAGGAATAATGACGCGTATCGATCGAAGAAAGTAATTCAATTTGTAGTTTTTGCTGATGAAATGATTGGTTATCGATGATAGAATTACAAAATCCGACACCTGTCAAACGGGGCACAGATATTGATTTGAGTAATCGATTAATTCGTTATTTTGAGATTTTTCTTTTCGTCTATGTATAAACGTTATTTTCATTCTGCGCGAAGTTTCGTCTGTCCCCATGTCTTTAAATTAGTTGATTTGTAAGAACCTTAGTTTAAAAAAAAACAAAATAGATTTGACATATCTTAATGAAAAATCATGTTTCCGGTGATGGTTATCGCTCTAAAGTGTGAACATAATCTTAGGTTTATAGATTATTTTGCTTGGCTTGCTTATTAATCTTATGCCTTATAGATTGGTTAATATACACCTCTTTTGGATATTTACGTATTTCTGAGATCTCTCTGTGTAATTTCAAAAGCGAGACATCGCCTTAAACTAAACATTTATTCAGTCAGCCTATCTAACTATAATTGCATTGTGAGTTAAAAAATTAGTTGCTAATTTGAAAGTGTCGCAACCAGCTATTTTAATCAATTAATGATCGCTTAAACGTAGATGAAAATGTTCCAGGTTTTCAGAGTTTTGTTACATGCAAAATATAATTAAAGACTTTATGATGGAAGAGAAAAAAAGCTATAGAGAGCAGAAAGCTTGAAAATTAACGATACCTTTACGAAGTGATGGAACTGACTATACATATGTATGCAGGGTGAAAATCGAAATTCGGATTCAATCGAAATGACATTGTTTTATAAATGGCACTGACAATTTAGAAATATATGATAACAGGAAATTAGATTAACACTGCAAATATCTTTCAATAATATAACACATAAAGAACAGGTATACAATAAACAGAGATTAAACTTCATGAAACATACATATAAAATATCTACACACATTAATTTATTCATCATAAATTATCATTACGAGCGGATAATTTTCGAAATTTGTAGTTGAGCAGTTTCAAGTTGTTTCTGTATTTTTAATTATACATTTCTATGTACTCTAGAGTTCGGGTTTCGAATATCACCCTGAACAGACCCAGGCCAAAAAGAATGAAAATACGCATGACTTATGAGACATAATTATTAAAAGAATAAGAATTTAAACATCTATTTGTAAATTTAATCCTGCAGTTTTTCATTGAATCTATAATAATTTCGTAAACACCACTCAAGTTCAATTCGTTTTCGTAATCCTGTAGTTTATACACTTTAATCTTATCCTGCAGTCGTTTAAGTCAAAATGAATTTGTAAAAAAGCGATCGATTCCGCATGAAGTTTATTCCCTTAAAAGAACATATTAGCACTAAATATTTTCCTGCAGTGAAACTCACATCAACATGTAATGATACCAGGCTTACCGCCTCGAATGCTTGTTTAAATATTGTTCGAAATCTATTACATTATTGCTAATCGACATAGTATTCAGGTTTTAGATTATGTGATCTTAAGAACACATTTTAATCAAGTGTATTTAACCCTAATGTCTAAGAATAATATTTAATGCAAATATCATCTAAGGGATAATTTAATGGAAGATATTGCATATATCTATCGTCTGAAACGTTTTTCATTATCCAATATTCAATGAAATGTGTTTGCCATTTATTATACATACTTGTTTTATAAGCTTTCCTGAGATTTCATACATTATAGTTCATATTTAGACATCTTAACTAGCAACATTTTTTATAATCGGGTACGAAGTAGAACCTGTATGAAAAATATTAATCATATAAACTTTTTAGTTTTGAGATAAATATATTAGATTATTAAATGTTTTACAGCATTAATTTAAACGTCATATAAAAGCAGAACATAAATATTATAACATTTAAACTAATAAATACAAAACATAAACATTCATATAATTCTCTCCTTGACTCGACTGAGCAAATGAGTTTTTCTCTTTTCTTCAACATTAGAAATTCCATTTCGGTTGTTTTATTATAAACACAGCTGAAACGCGTTTCATATAATTCAGCATAATTAGCCATTTATAAACATAGAATAATGACACTCATAATATAAAACTACAGAACGATTCAGTTAATAAAGGGTGCTAAGTCCTACATTATTCATTAATCGCAGATGATCTTATAATTTTCCGCGGTCTATTTTTATTAAATTATATGAAGCCAAGATGTTCACGGTTGTTTTCACCTTTTCGGCCCTTTTTAATGTCATAAAGGCAGTATCTTCTAAACATACAATCGTACATTGTGAGATTATATTCGATAAATTATTGGCTCCCACAACACAGATGAATATAATCACGTAGTAATAAGATAAAGCGTCAACACTCAGAAAACTAAACGCGAGCCATTCGTATTTCGAAATGAGAGTATTGGTACTTATTTCTGGGAGAATGATTACAGTAATTGATAATTATAGTGAAATATTTAATCTGTCTTCCAAATATATTTTGAATGGTGATCGATTATAAATTACTGTAAATATACTATGTGCGTGTGAATTTTATTGTTTATGGTCATATATAAAAAAAGATACTCATATATAAAAAAACGATACTCATATATAAAAAAGATACTCATATATAAAAAAGCACTATGAATAAAACCATAAGTATCAGCTTACAGGCGGAAAAATATCCTGACTTGTTTTTTAGTAGAGTGTTTATATTTCACAAGTAACATTCAAAATGGACATTTAATAATCGCGAAACACATAGAACATCATCGTGTATTACATACACTTCCGCGATATAGCCTATGCGTATAAATTGACCTCTTTCTCTATTTTAGTTTCATGCATAATTTGCATCTATGTTGTTTGCTTAAAGCCATGTCCATCACTATTATATGAGTAGTAACGTTGGATTTTTTATAAGCTGTCTACTATCTCATATGCATTTTCCATCTCACGAAACCTTACTGCGCAGAAAGAATTTACACAAGAGTGTTATATTGAATGTTCATTTAACTTCAACTATCTATATCGCTATATATCCTTTTCTGCTGTGCTTCAGAATAACATCCATAATGAAGATGTTTTCACTGAAAATGATGGAAACATTTGCTTTCCTGAAACATATAATACTTTTATATGACCTTTTTAAATAACTATTATTACATAACTTTTTATCAACAATTGTTTAGGTGTTATTATGTAAGGTGTAAAATTCAACGCATATTGTGCTGCATTTCTGTATATCCCCCTACAGCAGATATAGTCAATTAAATTGGATTTTAAAGATTTTAATTTGAAAGCTTTAATAGAATTAACTTAAATAGAAATTTGGAATATGTGTGTCCATTCTATTCTTAAATTTTTATAATGGTTTCTCATTCGTATTAACGATGGTTAATATATCTTGTTCTGTGAATATTCACGGCAACCTTAATAGGAGACTATACCATTAAATATCATGGGATCTATTTTCGCCAGGACAAAAATTTAACACTCACGGACCTAAAGTACTGACTATTTATACCACAAGACTGTAATTGTTAGAATTCTCCGCAAAATTACTACGAGATTACTAACATAAATTAGAGTATTTTATTTTCCAAAAGATTTTTACATTTTGGCACGTACATTCAAAACGTAGTATTTTTTCTTGTGTATTTTTATATTACTTATTAAACGTGTATTTACTCACAACTTCGCAGATATCTTTAAATTTTAGTTATAAATGCACCATTTTCAAATAATTTTAAAGAGGAGTTTTTCAATAATTTTCTTTGATAATACATTAAACAATGTTTTTTTTACTGTATATTTGCTCAAAATGATCTGCAAAACAAATAATATATTAAGCAGTTAGTCAGAATGTTTAAATGTTTTTATTAAATTTATTTCGATTAAACAAATAAGTTTAACGTGTATTTTTGTTCGGTCTGTTTTATCTATATATGACTTTTGCCAAGTAATATTCATATATATTTCAGAGATAACGTGAGTCAATAAATGTATAAAACATTTTCTTCGACTGTAATTGTTTCAACTTTCTAATGTTATACTTTTAATTAATTACATTTCATAAAAATGTTACTTTAGTATCAAAGAATTTTATCATTAATGCCAGGAATTGTTTTTGGAATAATATTAGTTTCAAAAAATAATGTATATACATGTGCAAAAGTATAAGCTATGAAAACTAAACATATTTCCATAAAACCGGATGAACTAAGACTTTTATATTTATTTTTAAATATATTTTATTTTCTTGCATCAACAAATTTGTAGCACTTACCTTACAGAATTCATGAATTAGTTTTCGATATTATGAAGAAAACCTGGCATGATGAAATAATAATGCTATTATTTGGAAGGCAATTATAAATTAAATTATCCAACAATTTAATAAAAAATTTCTATTTTAAAATGCAATGATGCATGCATAATTTATTTTAACTTATTCATTTGAATTTAAATAATTTTTTTAACTAATTTTTAGTTATTTTATATTTTCTAATTATACCTAAATCCATTATCAACTTTTGGCATTGTTTTAATGTCACTGCTCTAAACATACATAAATTTAGATGTATAATTTCTAGTTTGCTTTTTAATTTATATTAGATATTATCAAGTGTTAGAATAAATCGGATTCAGTTTTGTTTTAAATGCAAACAAGGTAGTTTGTCACATAAATTTTAAATGCAAACAAAATAGTTTGTCACATAAATTTTAAAACAATAAAATACTTATTTACAGAATGCTATCTTGAAGAAACAACGCACACATATCTCCTTTTGAATAAATTCTGAGATTTCTAATAAAAAAATAAAATGAGATTAGTTTAAGTATAAACTATTTCTAATTTTCTCTTTTCAATACATATTCTTAAGTTTTCTGATGTTTTTGTAAAAAATCATCAGTTCATTATCAGCAGTTTCGCTGTATCACATATTTTCCTTGCTTAGAGCAGAGAAATGTCGTAATTTTTTTGATCAATCCTCACATTTATGAAAGGAACACGATAATGGATTCCGAAAACCACGTCTTTGACGTTTTCTTACCTGAATACTAATAGGGGATTACAGTATTACTATATGCAACAGTTTTTAACAATGAACTTAGTGTTTGCTAGGAAAAACAACTAAATGCCAAATGTAATTTTTTTTACCCACGCCTGTCTTTCTTTGTGTCTATCTATCTCTCTATCTATCTATCATTATATATATGTGTGTGTTTGTGCATGCGAATGTATGGACATGTGTCTTCGTATTTAAAGCAATGAGGAATTTATTTGTTAGTAACGGAACGACAACCGCGCAGTCTTAATCTATATGGTAAAATATGCAACAGATTGCGATCTTTCTCGGGTCTCAAATCCGTAAAAATCATGAAGAAAAAAGATAAAGTGCAAAATTCATGACCCGTTTGGATAAATTAGACCGAAATAAGTAAGCCAATTGGAATTTCTTTATGCCATATCTTTCAATAAATGCATTTCAAGCAATATGAATAAAGTAAATTGTACAAGCTATCAGGCTGAGAAGAATGTTCTTGTGGTTTTTGGCTTTTAAATTCGGATGGAAATAGTTCAGCTCTAACAGAAGTTATTTACTGAAAATGCACCACCATTATAGATGCACTTTTGTAAACGCAAAACAAGTGTAACGTAAACGTTTTGTGTTCTGGTAACGATGAACTCGCTAGAGGCGTTTTAATGTCGGATAGGTTTTTTTAGGCATTTCTCACGCAGAAAGATGTCAAGATGCCTGAAAAAGGAGTAGTCGCTAGGCGAATGGTCTCGAGAGTATGGCAGATAAGGCAGGGTGTTTATAGCTTAATTCGTTCAACGTTTTAGCATCGGTTTAGCAATGTGCCATTGGGCATTGCAGTGGAGCAGGATTGGGTATTTTCTGTTGACTACTACTGGGTGTTGTTGTCGAAGTTTATGATGCATTCCATCCATTTATTGACAATACTTCTCTGTCGTAATTGTTTCGCAGGCATTAAACACTGTAATGAATGAGACCAGTCGCAGACAACCAAATAGTAAGCATAACCTTCTCTTGGTGTAACTCGGGTATCGGATAGTATCCTGGAGTTTGTCGCCGTCAAACATACTAAGCTGACCCTCGCCGGCTGTCGTAAAGAACCAACGTTTCTATTCTAAGTCACAATCTGGTCGAGAAATGGGTCTTGTTGCGTAAAAGAAGGGAAGATGAATCTTCATAACGATATTGCTTTTGGTTGTCCTTCAATTCGTGAGGCACCCATTTATCATAATCTTAATTGATCGTTGTCAACCTTCGATGGTCGACCACTACGCTCATTATCTTCAAGACTATCGTCGCTGCCACGGAATTTCTTAACCCACCATTGTGTTGTGCGTTCGGTATGAGTATTTGACCCAAACGCTTCGTTAATATCTTGAGCAGATTCAGCAGTTTTTCTGCCTAGCTTGAATTAACTAAGAACATTGTGCGAATTTACGTGTTCTTCCTCTTGTATCCAACGTTTATAAAAGAAGGCATACTTGTT
Organism: Euprymna scolopes; assembly: GCF_053919585.1. Lineage (NCBI taxonomy): Eukaryota > Metazoa > Mollusca > Cephalopoda > Sepiida > Sepiolidae > Euprymna > Euprymna scolopes. The sequence continues at coordinate 55,126,212 of NC_136488.1, forward strand.
TTTAAATGATTGTAATTTAAATGATAAAATAGAGCGAACAACGCTATTTCAAATGATATATAAAGTAAAGATATTTCAACGAAAACTTTTTAAAAAACTGCAACATTTAAAATCAAAATTAAAAAAAGAAAATTAAACCTGAGAGACTCTTACGTTTATTGTGTAAATCTTAAATACTAAATGATGAGAATGTGCTTAACTGAATAAAATTTTAGCGCAAATAAAAAACGATCTACGATCATCTCAACTGTCGGATTGTGTCAGAGAGGTATTATTAAAATGGATTCCTAGGCAAGTACGTATCTACTGGTTACCATCACATGTATTGCGCATAATTGATCTCAGTATATGTACTAATGTATTCTCCTTCATGCAGTTTATTATAGACGCATTGATAATCGTTGTACTTTATCAAAACATTATTTGTCATATGACTGACACACAGTCCATTGCTGATATATATTTTCTATTAATTTTCATTTTAGATGAGGAATATGCCATTTGAATGTAAAATTATCTATTATTTTCCGATTGTATTTAACAGACTACTGACAGAAGTGCAACAGTTTATATATATATATATATATATATATATATATATATATATATATATATATAAATATATATATACATATATATATTGTGTATATTTAGGCAGCGTTTTCTCATTTAGACAAATATTATTGAATAGCACGGAATTATTCTGTTTTACAATCTTCCTTTTTATCTTCTCCATCCACCGAATAGTCCTTTTTGTATTCTTCTCGAAATTGTATATGTTGGATCCAACAAGCGGTTTCAGCCGAAGCACTTCTATCATCCTCAGGCATATTGTAGAAATAAATGTAGAACTTGTTTTTTTTAATTTACTTATATATACATTCTTCCTAGTCTCGTGGAAGCTTGTTACAAGTTAGGTGGGCGGACTATTTTTTTCATATATTAAACACATTTATATATACAAACACACATATACAGTTTCAAAATGTTATCCAAACATTTCAAAACATTCCGGCTGCACTCATAATTAATATTCTTTATTTGAGGCTTCTTTGTTTTAATGTACAATGCTTCGAGTATTCTTAGCCTATTTACATTTCTCTCACTCTGCAATACTCTTGTATTTTCTACCATAATTCTTCGAAATTGCGAATGGTGGTAGCCATGTCCCTTCAAATGTTGTGATATGGAGCTAGAATCAGAGAGGTGCAGAGTCAATCTTCGCGACAATGTGTTAGTTGTTGAAGCAATGTAGCTACTAATATTGGAGATACACTCTTCTATTGGGCAGCTAAATCTGTAAGCTACATTGGTCCTTTCCAATCTACTGCAACTTTACTGAATATATATTTTTTCAGAAAAGTCTCATTTTGTATTGCTAATTTACTTTTATTTTTTTTCGCAATTATTTTATATAAAAAAATGACTTTTACCGTAAATTGGAAGGTGAAAGTTTTTTCCAAGAAACTTATATCTTCTTAAAGAAAATTGGCAGTAAACGTTTCTCTTTGCATATAGAATTTTTATTATGAGAAAAGATGAATGCTTTTTATGAAAACTGTAAATTGTTAGGTGAAAGTACAGAATTCTATTTTATTTTCAAGAAAATGTACAAATTATTTTTTCATCCCCCATAAATTAAAAAAAAATATATTGATTTAGTATTTCAATATTTAAAGAACGCTCGGCTTTATCCGGTAATTGCTGTTCTATCCATAACCATAATTGATCCCGAGGATTCGGGTCAAATTCTGGAAGAGTACCATCTTTTCTAATTCCGTGTCTTCCCATTTTTGAGTGGATTATCAGCGATTGCGAACTAACAGATTTAACTAAAATGCAAACAAAATTCAATGATTGATATTTTTAACGGGTGCTCTGTTTCTAATACAAAGTTCTACTAAATCTATTTCCCTTATTGGGAACACGAAATCAAAGCATTGTCTGTATAGTTGAGAGAGGTTCTTTTCGATGTTTTGTTTGTTTTCTGGGGAAGTTAGTGAGATTGCTTCCCCTAAAACTCCCTCTAAATTCCACAATTTTCACTTTTTTGTTTACTTTTTCCTGTTATTACAGACTAAAATATGTTTTCATAACTTCCCGTGAGGGTTCAGTTTTCAATGTGTTTCGTATTCAATTTAGTACAACGTTGTAATTGAAAAATGAATGTTCAATTTTTTTTCTTATAATCTAAAACTTAAGCTTGTGATCGATAATATTAACAGGAAAAAAGTTTTTAAAAAAGTGAAACTTTTGGAATTTTGAAGGTGGACAATCTCGCTAACCTCTGCCTTTTTAATTTTTTAACAATATTTTAAGCAGATTATTAGTGATTTGACACTCAGCTACAAGATTTTAGTGGTCGCTCAGTTTCTAATATAGCTTAAGTAGATCTAGATTCTTATACTTTAGGGTAAAACTTTCGGAGTATGAGCTGTTTTAGCGTTTTTGTAAAGATTTAAATTTCGTTTCTTTTTGAACATTTTTTTGTTAAATTGTACCCCTAAAAAGGAATGTGATCGAAAGAATAACATTCAAATATCGTACTTTATTCATTTTTTATAAAAATACAATTGTATTAAAACAACTGATAATTTAATTTAATTATAAAACAACTGATAATTTAATTTAATTATAAACGAAATAGTCAATTTTATAAACTTTTTTGGTATTTTTTTCATGTAAGTCCAACTCATCCTTCTCACAGGAAATGTCGACATTTTCGATAAATATTTGACAGGAATTCGACAACACGTGGTTAATTTAAATTAAATTTCAGCCACATGATTACATTTACAATAAGCACGTGATTAAATGCTATCAATTTAAAATTTACCCATATTGTATACACATTATGAAGCGAGACGAAAATTCCTTTTAGTGATGTCAGGTGGCAGTTGGCGGTGATGCTAATTTTTCCAGAAACAAAAAAAAATGCCCAGGTCGTTCAAATAAAACAACCAAATTTATTTTAAAAAAAGTATAATGCTATAGTAAAAAGAAATATGTGAAAACACGCGAGAGTATACTGAAAATATTATACAAAATGTCGAAGCACTTGCTTCGGTGTTTTTTTTTAGTTTTTCAAAAACTAAAAAAACAGACGGTACGCTTATATATATATATATATATATATATATATATATATATATATATATATATATATATATATATATATATATATATATATATATATATATATACAGTGCAAAATTTTATGGAAACTTCATAGACTCACGTTTTCTTTTTATAACCTTCGTTTATTTCCTGGATTTTTCCATTACAGCTGTTTCATTAACGAGTTTGACATGTTACGATTTTTGTTCCCGTAAAAGTATCCGGTCCCCGACAACTGCTACAGATTTTTATCCATTAGATTTTTACAACAAATGATATATTTTTTAACATGCTGGACATTGTACTCGGGTAAAAATATTTCCACACCCATGCTTCCTCACTTCCTTAATCGTTTAGTGTTATGCAAAGATAGTTTTCCGTTTTAACCCGTACTTTCGTATTTTTATTTTATTATTTATTAATTATATATTTCTGTTTTAATTTTACCCGTTTTTCCTATTTGTTTTTTTTTCCAATTATCAGATAATTTTATATAATTTTATTCCTATATTTATGCGTGTTTATTTTTACATTGTTTTTTGCTTAGTGTTTGCATTCGTATTATATTACCCGACGTAGGGGAGGTCACTCTCGTGGTATCATTCTTTTATCTATGATTATCTCCCTTGCATTTTTTCCTAATCTGCTCTATTGCGTGAAATTAAATATTTGTTTCTTTACAAACACCCGTGAATTATATCTAGTGTTTTGTTTAATATTTTTCTTTTTATATTAGTACATGGTAAGATTCTAATATACATAGGTTGCATCTTTTCGATTTGCCAGATTTATATTTCCCTCCTTATCAATTATTGAGCATCTTACTTCATATTCAGTTTTATTTTCCTTTAATTCCTTAATCCATACTGCTTAAGTGGTTGAGTTTTGCTTTGTTTTTTTTTTTTCGGTTGCTTTCGCTATTACTATTGGTTCTGTTTCTATTTTCGTTATAGTAGTTGTGGTTGTCACTATTGATATGCTCCTTTCTACCGTTGTTTTCATTTTTATTTACATTGTTGTTTTTTTCGTTATTTTTGGCGTTCTTTTCTTTCTCAGTTTCATTTTTAAACGATGCTAGGTGATTACGATACCTGTCCTTAAAGCAAGTTCCGGTACTACCCAGATATACTTTAGTTTCATTATTTGTTATAACTTCACATTTGTATACTACGTTTGAAGTTAAACAGTTCCCCCTCATTGGACATTCATTAGGGTCACGGCAGTTACATTCTTTTACATTGTTAGATTCATTTTCTGTCCTATCTCTGTTTTTCAAAAATTTGTTTAATTTTGTGTTATTTGAGCCAGTTATGGTATTCGTTTAGTTACTGACGTTGAGAACGATAGTTTAACAGTGTTTTTATTAATTTTCCTACTTAGTTTACGATCTTGCGGGACATTTTTTTCTATAATTTGGTAAAATTCCCTTGGGATGTTACTTTTTATATGGTGGCTAAACGGGGAATTGAAGCGTGTATGGCTCTTCCTTCTATTTTTCTTTTTAACTTCTGTTTCAGTTTTATTATGGTCTATCTTTTCATTTTTCTTTTTCGTGTTTATTTTATGTTTTATTTTTTCATTTGTGTTTGCTCTTTTTCTTCCTTTTTTATATTTCCTCATCGACATGTAAGATATTACATTTGCATTGTTTATTGTACTTTCTGTATTTATGTTATTGTCTTAAGTTTCCTTAACAAATTTAATTTGCTCTCTCTCTCTCTCTCCCTCTCTCTCTATATATATATATATATAATATGAGAGATGAATTACATTTTGAATGATAATTGACATCTGGTTATTAATCAATATTGTAATTGAAGATTATAAATATGTGTATCTCGTTTGCAATCATACGTACTTTGTATTTTATCATTTTACTTGTAATGCCCAATACATGTCGCTAAATGTCTTTGGAAAATTTAAGTTGCCACTAGAAAATTAAAATAGTTTATATTGTTTTTTTTTTTTTTGATAGAAATAATAATCATATTCCCTGCATCAATGCTTATGCTATTCTCTTTTTAGGTGCATTATACATTTCAATCAATAAACATTTCTACTCACGGAGTGTTCGATATAAAGGACTCCGTATTCAAACATTTCGATAAATAATATAAAAAAAAACGCATCAGACAGCATGAGAAGTTATTTAGGCGAAAACACTTGAACTATAGATGAAAATAATAATGAAAAGGATATTAAGAAGCATATTGTTTTAGATTGCTTTATCTGGTTAGAGTTTTTAATACACGTTATCTTACACATAGGAATGTATTTAAATCCGATCGCTTCAGATATATTGCTGAGATTTTTTTCTAATATCCGTTACACCGTCTATGCACTTGGCTTATATGTTTATCTAAGCAGTGCAACATAAACTTATTTTATTGTGTCTTGAAACCGGAAGAAAAATTAATATATAAAATAGTTTGTAATACACACACACACACACACACACAGATATATATATATATATATATGGATTCAGCAGTTGCCCGTTAAGCTGCACTGATGAGCTGTGAAACAGTACTGTATGTAGATGACTATATATATATATATATATATATATATATATATATATATATTTATATATAAGGAAACGTACTTACTCTTAATAAAAATAACCTGTCATGCGAACTATTCATGCATGCTCATTCGTAAAATAGTTGACAAATACATAAACATCTCATTACCCGCACATATATATGTTCCTATTTGGATCTTTTAGCAGCTGTTTTTTTTCCGGGTGAAAAGCAGTAAAATGTTTTAGGCATGTCTGTCTACCCTATTCATCAAGTTACAAGTTTCTGTATATATATATATATATATATATATATATATATATATATATATATATATGTATATATATATATATATCTTTTCTCAGACAGATATTCGGAAGTTTTTTATGAGTTATGCGGCATTTACTAATGAGTTTGAAACTAAGGCCAGTTTACCCGTTTGATGCTTTAAAAATTGTCCATGTGCCTGGCTTATATATGAATTAGGTATCACATTATAAATATCGACATTTATTTTTTGAAAAAACTTTTACGAATCGGAAGAAGTGAACTTACTCAATCATTTAAAAATAATGTTTTTACTTTGAAGATATGTGAAAATATTTACTACCGTCACCCTCCTATTTAAACTATGAAGCTTGTAAGTTACTGTAAACTGCTTTTAAATTCCGTTTGTTATTTTGTTTCGAACAAAGTGTCTTACGTTTTGGTTGTGTAACTATATCAATTAAACGGTAATATATGTAAATTCATATTGAAAATATCGTCCACAAAAAATCAGAGATAAAATAAAAAAATGGTCAAACATGAACCTATAATTCAAAGATTAGACAGACGAAACTTAAAATCCCTAAAATAAACACCGCGTCGATCATTTGATTCACTCATGATACATATATGATATATAGTTAAAACATTAAAATTATTTTATAAGAAAACCACAATTGTTAAAAATAATATACATCTTTCTTACATAATGTAATTTCAAATTTTAAATCTTAGGGTAATCGTAAACTATTCACTTTACTAATATTTACTGGGTTACTGATGCAAATATATTGCGATATTATGAGAAATGAAATAGTTATGTAATCTCCGCCATCTTTTATATAAGGCTACAAATAGCAGTGCCCTTTTTACAAGAAATAGGAAATAAATACATATATTTCCATTAGACTTCATAATTTCGAAAATTTGTAAGGCATTACTTTTTGGATTTTGATAAAAATTAGAAGAGCGTACAGTTTCAGTTTCTCACAGTATATGATGCTTAGCTTCAATTAGTAAATATAATTACTATCGGTGGAATAAATAACATTTTTACAATAGTAGTTCTACTACCCCGCAAATCATCCTAAAAGCAAACTTTTTGAATTCTAACTGCCTATCCCTTGTTATCCATTCAATTAAATCATTTTGATTAATTAGGAGATTTGATTAATAACCTTAATACACCATGCGAAAGTGCGTAATTTATTAACTCCACCGAAACGTGCATCATAGCTTTAAAAGCTGAAATATCATTTAAATCTAATTGTATCTGCAAAATATGAAATATCGTATAAAAAGAAGTTTATGCATTGGACCTAATTTAAAATCATGTATATTTATAAATATTAATCATTAACAGAATTTTCAAGTAGTTTTATTCGGTATGGTCTGATTAATAATCTTTTGATATTTAAGGATTGGAAGCAATAAACATAATTATATACACACACATATGAATATATATATATATATATATATATATATATATATATATATATATATATATTTATATATATAGGAAATTTATTACTGTGAGTCCAGAATGAGTGGACATATTGTTTCAGCTAGAGGAAGATCCTCAAAGAGAGGAAATATCCAACTAGCATCGTCAGAATTCATAGATGGACTAAGTTATAAATTCAAATAAGAATGGAAAAATCGTAGATGAAGGGAAGTTAGAAAAGAAGAGGGGAGTGGAAGGGAGAGGATGTTGGAATTTAAAGTAGTAGGAGTGTATACGTTAAGAGAGGGGTTTATAATAAAATATTAATTATGTGTTAATTCTTATAAACGTTTTTCTTAGTTTATAACGGTTTAACATTAAAAGACGCTATTCTTATTCATAACGGCATAAGTAACAGTTAATTTAAAGGATCACCATGGCAACAGGTTGGAGAGTTAATGTTAGTGGGCATGGTGTGGTGGGAGGAGGAGGGAACGGGTTGAAAATGGGGTTTAAAGTGATTTAGCCGGGCTGGGAGAGATTGAAAGATATTTATTGTTTATAAAAAAGGAAAGAAAAAGAAAAGAAAAAATAGAAGGATAAATTAATGAATTATACGTTACAGGTTTATTTTGATAGTATTATGATAGGTAAGAATATCAGTAAGTAAATTAAATAAATTAAAAATTAAAATATTAACAAATAATTGTTTATGATAAGTAAATAATACACACACATACACACACACATAAATACACATACACGCGTACACCTGTACAACGTACGGAGACACATCAATGGGGGAGAACACATGCCTAAGTATAGATAAAAACACAGATACGTAAACATAAAAATATAAATATACATATATACATACATATACATGCATACATATATATGTATGTATGTATATATACCGATGAAGATCGGTCGAACATTATGTACCTGTAGAAAAAAAATTTTCATATTATTTTGTATTCCTGCACGTCACCAATTGAAAACGAATAAAGAAAAGATATACACTTTTCGTATTCTTTTTTATACATCTCCATTCAAATATATATATATATATATATATATATATATATATATATATATATATATATATATAACTACTTCATTTACGCACATAAAATTAATATACGAAAGTATAAATTTATGCGTAAACTTTAAGTATTTTCTTCAAAAGTGCTCAATACGTAGGTAGAGCTAGTTAGTAATTTACAAAATATATATGCCGATTAAGCTACACTGAATATTCCGCGTATATATATATATATATATATATATATATACATATATATATATATATATATATATATATATATACACATCACTAGAAGAGAGAGCTGATATTGCCCTGGATTTGAATGATGATCAACGAATATTTCACACTAATATATTTTTATTCTCATCGAAATTGGATTAATCGCCCATTTTTTAATCAAATCGGTTGACTGGTAAGGAACCATCGGTATGCCCGGGATCGAAGACTCACATGCCATTTAGCAGTTACTTAGTCCACAATACATTATATTCTACATAGCACTGTGACGAATATACTGTCGAATTTATAAACTTATATTTTTAAGATAATAGTTTGAATTAAAGTTTAAAATGCAAATCTTTAAGTACCATGCTTCAATTGTGCTCTAAAAAGAAACTTCATTTCGAACGAACCCCATCATATGAAAGAACAACTCTGTTGGTTTTATATGCCAGATCGTACATTTTGTATTATGATGATGACTTTAATTTAAGTTTACAATGGAAAAGTAAAGTATTATAGTGCAGTTGTGCTTGAAATGAAACATTAATTTCGAACGCGTTCTGTTATATCAAATAACTCACTGTTAATTTTATACGTCAGATTATGTGCTTGTGTGGTAATAAAACCCCTTAAATGCAATTGTGATTTTGGGCTTTATAAAGTGTAACCTTTAGTCAAAATTGCCTGTTCCTTTTTATCGGATTAACTCGATTATTGATAGTTAACGAAACCATTCCGAAAAAAGGTTAGGAACACTATCTGTCACATAAAGTACCTTCGTTGTATTTCATAACATCTGCACTGGTGTTTTGGGGTCCACAGAAAATGAAATCACGCACAGACAAAGTTCCTTATATATAATAGTAGATATATTTCAAATATAAATAAAATTCACGTTCCCAAATAAAATAATTCTTAAATGTAAAGCGAATTTAATATGGATTAAATATGTATGGCACAACCCTAAACCGATATATAATCTCAATGTTCAAGATATAGAATTTACAACAACTTCTAATTTGACAATAGATACACGTTTAAACCTACAATTTTCCGTATTCCATGGAGGATTAATATATTACTTCAATGCTCAGAGGACACTTGTATGCAAAACACCATCCATAGGAAATCTATAATTTTGAAAGAATTCTTGTTTGTATAAAAGTTTATAAAGAGGCAGGAAGAGAATTTCAAACGAACACTATGCTCGATAAAGAAAAGTTGAAAACGTCGTACAATCCAGAGACAATGATGATTGGTCAAACATAGAGATGCAAATTCAATAGTGCAATATTGATTAATCCAGGCCGCTGATCGGTAAACATGATCAAATCTTAAATGCGAAGATGACATGTTAAAATAGCGGTATAATATTTTTCCTCTGAATAAAGATTCTAACTGAAAAAATAAGAGACCTTTTGTTTATATCGATCGGGAAAATTAAAACGAATTATCATTTTTCAATTTATGCTCTAACCAACCACATTAAAGCTTGGCAATGAATAGTATCTTGTTACTACCTTTCTCTGGGAATATAAACCATTCTTTTAAAGTCCATATATTAAACAATTGTAAAATACTAATTTGTTGTACATTCTAATTTACAAAGTTTAAAACGAATTTCTATTGTATTACTTCTTTTGGATAAAAAAAATTGAAGGAAATAAAATACCAATACAATATTTGAAAATATATTTTTATGAAAAGTGTGACTTTGTTTTTTATTTCGAAACGGCCTTTGGACAATTTGAAAGTATACTTGTTAGAGGGATGAAGACGTTGTTCTAAGGACAAACGAAAAATGTAGTTGGCAATTCTATTAATTTCAATTTATTCACATATACGAAGTCTTATAATAAAAACGAAATATTGATAGACATATAACTTGTTTTTTTTCACTTTTTATCACTCTGTCTCCTCAGAATATTATTTCTATTATTCTCACACACACACACACACACATATATATATATATATTCGCCATATATAACTATATACTACTACTACCACTGCTAATAATAATAATAATAATAATAATAATAATAATACATAGTGGCATAAAAAACATGTTCAATAAACACGGATTCACACTGTCAATAAAAGTATATCAATAGTTTACAATCTAAAACTAAATATATGTTTATATGTTTCTGTTATAATACAATACTTTACTTTTAATATTGACTTAGACTTCGACATATATATGTTTGAGGTCCAGGTTTTGAACCTGTTCATCGTTCCAGGGGACACATTTCCTAGACAACTTTGTTGCATGCGTGGCACAGAAACCCAGGAATTTGCACTTCCATTTAGGAGGATGGACAATATAAACTCGGCAGCAATCTTCTATGGGCGCCAAGTCTGCTTTTGAATACGTTTACCGTTTGTGCTTGTACAAGTGCATATGGGAGATCATTCCATGTGTTAACAGCCCTCTGTGAGAAGGTCCCTTTACGGACATCTAGCCTATAGTGTTTTTTTTTACGATTTGGAGGCTGTTCCCCTTGGTTGCGCTGTTTTTGGTGATCTGAAAAGACGGCTTTCTTGTATCATAGACGCCATGAATATACTTGTAGAGATTGATCATGTCACCACGATTTCTCCAATGCTCAAAGTTGACAGTCTCAGGGTTCTCAGTCTTTCAGAATATGGCTTTTCCTTCAGTGATGCCAGTAGCTTGGTTGCTCGGCGCTGTACGTCTTCCAACTCACTACATAAGGTCTTATGGTGCGGCTGCTAGACAGAGTGGAAATACTCCAAGATAGGGCGCACAAGGCTCTTGTAGAGTTGCACAACGACTGTATTAGAGATGAAGTCAAAAGTGCGGTGAATGATCCTGACAACTTTATTTGCTTTTGCGATGGAATTTGCTACATGTTCCTTGGAACACATTTTGTTGTCGATGTAGACGCCTATGTCTTTCTCATGATCATGCTCTTCCAGTATTATCACTCCAAGCGAGTTGTCTTTCAATGTGTATTTAGCCTCTGATCTCCTGCTCCCTAGTTTCATGGCGCTGCATTTCTGTGGGTGAAAACGGAACAACCATGTTATCTAGGTCAGCCTGTAGGCTGTCTGTGGCTCCTGGGATGTCACTACGTGTTAACAATTGTGTCTCATCTGCAAACAGCTTCCTTTCACTTTGGAAGAGTTTGGGTAGGTAGATGATGAATAACATTGGGCTAATGACGCTTCCCTGTGGTATTCCGCTCGGTACTGGTGCTGGTCATGATTTTGCTCCGTTTACTACTACACACTGTTGCCTAGCATTTAGGAACGCCTGAATCCAGTTGAGGACATTGCCCTGGATGCCGTATGACTCAATCCTTGTTAGGAGGTGACGGTGAGGCCCGGAATCGAAGGCCTTCATGAAGTCCATATAGACGATATCGGTACTTCCTCCTGCATCGAGTTTCTGTCCACGTATCCATAACATTCCGAAGCTGAGTAGTACAGGACCTTCCCTGTACAAAGCCATGTTGCTCTGTGCTAATAAGGTGGTTTCCCCTTAAATGCCTTATAACTTCTTCCCTGACGCATGTGAGAATAATTAGTCTGTAGTTACTCGCTTGTTGTCGGCTTCCCTTCTTGAAGATGGGGGAGACTGTTGCCTTTCTCCAGTCCTGTGGTACTTGTCCCTCTAGCAGAGATTTACGGAAAATCAGTGATACTGGGTGTGTCAAGCAGCCTTTGAAAGAACAAGGGGTTTGATGCCGTCTGGTCCTGTAGCCTTGTTGGTCTGTAAGTTCTTGAATAGTTTCCGTACTTTTTCCTCAAAGATTTCGAATGTTTCTAAAGGTACGTTATACTCAGTAGGTGGTGGGTTGGGTAGTGGACCATCGTCTTCTCGCGTGAAAGTTCTCTGGAATAAATCATTTAGTATATCTGCTTTTTCTTTGTCTGATGTTGTTTTGCTTCCATCTTCCAATTTTAGGTTTCCTATTCCCGATTTCGTTGTCGTCCTGCTATCAACGTATGACCAAAATGCTTTGGGATCACTCTTAGCATCAGCTGCTACCTTAGCTTTTAGACCTCTTTTTGCTTTCCTGCATTTTTGGTAGCTTGTTATTTGACTTAAGGTATTCGGTGTAGTCTTCTTTCTTTAATTGTTTTATACATGTGTCGTTGATCGCTTGTTATAATATTGCCTTGCCCGTGGCTCGTTTATCTGGCTATTATAATTTTATGTTCGATAATGACATATATTGAATTTACTGGGAGCTAATTTGTGTTTGCTTAGAACAAATTAACTAATAGATAAACTTAATATTAATTTTCAAATTACATACATTCATAAACCACTTACATCGTATGAACTTTGCTTTAATTTATTACGTTAGTGACACCGGAACCTCTGAAATTCTTTTCTATATGTGCTACTACAAAATTGACAAAACCTCATAGCAGAAATTAATTATATATCCCAACAATAGGGACACATTTGAAGGCAAATTCAGGTGTGATTGATATAAAACTTGCATTAATAATAATTTATAAAAGGATATATCTAAAAAAACAAAACAAATTGTAGTTTTCGTTTTTAACACCGAAAAAGATGGACGCAGTGCATTACTTATATAAAATAAAACATGTCACTTAAATATTTAGATATGAACGGCAGTTTCGTATTTCCTAAATTAGGCACACTTTTGACGGTCAAAATTAGTCTACTCATTATACGTTCCTTGTAAATAATACTTTAAGATTAATATGTTTTTAATTTTCGACGCTCTTTTTACGTTTATTTTACACTAAAGTACGGTTATAAGTATAGAATCTACAACACGTCACCTTAAATCTTAATTGCATCCTAATTGAACTAGAAGCCTTTCTATCATTTTCTTCTAAAACGTCCAAAAATCTTGAATACGTGAGTTTTATTTTAATGAATCATAGGTCTTCTACTTATTCCATTTATTTTAAGTAGCATTTATCGTTTTTAATCAGAAATAAAATCTCTGGAACTTTTTGTTTTGTATTCCAAAATATATATTTGAATATATATATAATTTTTATACCACTTAGAATTAAGTTGCATACATAAATTTACACAGTTGTGACATTTTCTTTATATCATTTATTTTTGGAAAATGCAACACTGTCAGCTAGAAGACGATCAACTAGCCCTTCTAATACTGTAACCAATTTGACATTCTTGATGATGAAAAGAACCTCATTAGATACACAAATTTAAGAACCGAATTCAATTCCACATACATATAAGTACGTTGATATATATTTAATATTTCAAATATATATATATATATATATATATATATATATATATATATATTTGAAATATTAAATATATATCAATGTACTTATATGTATGTGGAATTGCATTCGGTTCTAAAATTTGTGTATCTAATGAGGTTCTTTTCATCAGCAAGAATGCCAAATTGGTTACAGTATTAGCGGTGCTGGTAATTATATATATATATATATATATATATATATATATATATATATATATATATATATTAAGTAATGTGATTTATAATTTAACAATTTTTAAAATTTTTAAATTATAAAAATCAAAATTTAATTAAATTAAAAATCAATTTCATAAGAAGGAACAACAACAAAGTCAATTATCTGTACGATCTTTTCGGAAATCCGTGCTTTTTATTTGTGGTATACATGAAGTAACGTAGAACAATTATACATAGTTTTTTTGGTAAGCACGGTCTCCTCATCAGCAAATTTAGGAGGATTTCTATTGAATTGAAAAGACACCAAAAATAAACCTAGCATTAAAAGTAAGGCAGATGAATCTGAAAAATTGAAGTAAAAGGTTTGGATTTAAAATTTATAAGAAAATTAATAAGAACATTGGTATAGGTTAGAGATAGAAATGAGTAGAAAAAATATTTTTTTTTTTTGAATTTACATAATAAATTTGATTTAAAAATATATAGATATATAATTACCTTTTAGTTTTTCTTTTTTTGAAATCAGGAACTGTATGTAAAGTAGTCATTTAGATGTTTGTTATAGCTTTTTATTTTATTGAATGATGAATTTTAAAAGGGCGACGCTCGTGCAGTAAATTGTTTCCGTTAGCGTATTTTGATTTAAAGACGCTACAGTTAATATCTATAGAGAGAGAGTATTTATTTTGCAAGTTTTTAAGGGTAGATAATTGTCATGGCTTTATTTATTATTTGATTTACGAGTCTAAGGGCGGTAATTGGTTTAACTTAATTTATTAAAAAAAAAAAATTAATCTATTTTTACTAATGAGTAATTATTAATGATTTAAGGTGGTTTATATTTATTAAATTTACACCAACGTTTATGATTACATGATAGAAGCTCGTGTATTGAATTTACTAGTTTGGTTGTGCTTTTTATATCTTCATATTTTAAAATTTGTAGGGTTTCTTTTGTACATAATGTACAAAATTTATCTCCTGGTTTATATGATTTGCAAGTCTCAATTATTTGCCATTTTAAGTTGAAAGAAATATTGCTATTTTTTAGTTGCCAAATATAGTTGGATAGAGCAGTTTGGTTTGATAGAGAGTTATTTTTAAAAGAATGTTTGTGCGTTAAAATTCTATGTTTTATTGGGCCAGATGTGGACCCAATATATATTACCTCTTGATTATTATGATTATTTTCCGTTAGGTCTATTGTTGGATTATAATGTGGTGGGTTGGTTAATAATTGATCGGTAGATTGATTTAAGTTGGTGTTATTATTTAATCTGGTAGTTGAGTTATGGCTGTTGATAGGTTCTTGTATATTTGGAGGTTTTGATACTGTGCAGCTATAGATAACATTTTTAATTTTACATGAGCCTTGTAGGGGACATTTATTTTTTCTTCTACAGTTACAGTCCGATGTATTTTGTATAGTTGCATTTTGTAGTTTATTAATTATATTATTATTAGAGCTAATTATTTTCTGATGAAGGTTAGGCATAGTAGAGTAAGAGACTTTAATTGTGTTCTTATTGAAAATCTTATTATATCTATGGGGGGCTTTAAAGTTATTATCTAATATTTTAAAAAATTCTCTAGCTATGTTTGTTTCTAGGTTTTTGGAATACGGGGGGTTGAACCATAGGATGTCCTTGTGTCTATTCTTACGTTTGCGGGTTTTAGTTTGTTGTTTATTTATATTTTTATCTAATATTTGTAGTTTGGTTTTATCTTTTTTTGTCTCCTGGTTATTTTTCTTAACTCGTATACGGGAAGACATTGCCATATTATATGCTATTACGCTCTTAATAGGTTTATTTTTAATGCAGTTTATGTTTCTATCATTTTCATTTATGAATTTAATTTGTGAATTATATCCAGAGTTTTAAGGGCTTCATTATAGTATTTTTCATTTTTGGTAAATATTGATTTAGTAGACGACAGTCTAGAAATTCTTAGAGCGATATTGGGAACTATTGATTTTAATATTGATTTAGGGTGGTTTGATTGATTGTGGACATATAGAAGTGATTGGTTAGGTTTATGGTATGGTTCAAAGGTAGAATTTTCAAGATTTAAGGTTATGTCTAACAAATTAACAATTAGGGTCGATTTTTATACTAAGTCCATAATTTTTAAATAATTTATGTAGAGCTTTCATTGCATTTTCATTGATTGATTGTGGACATATAGAAGTGATTGGTTAGGTTTATGGTATGGTTCAAAGGTAGAATTTTCAAGATTTAAGGTTATGTCTAACAAATTAACAATTAGGGTCGATTTTTATACTAAGTCCATAATTTTTAAATAATTTATGTAGAGCTTTCATTGCATTTTCATAATTTTTATTAGTAGAATTCGTTATGAAAAGTGCGTCATCTCTATATAGCCCTCCTTCAAGTTTGAATTGTTTATGGAGTATACAATGTATTTCATTTAAAAGGAAAAGGCCAACTAGATCAGTGACCTCAGGTTCCACATCTGGCCCAATAAAACATAGAATTTCAACGCACAAACATTCTTTTAAAAATAACTCTCTATCAAACCAAATTACTCTATCCAACTATATTTGGCAACTAAAAAATAGCAATATTTCTTTCAACTTAAAATGGCAAATAATTGAGACTTGCAAATCATATAAACCAGGAGATAAATTTTGTACATTATGTACAAAAGAAACCCTACAAATTTTAAAATATGAAGATATAAAAAGCACAACCAAACTAGTAAATTCAATACACGAGCTTCTATCATGTAATCATAAACGTTGGTGTAAATTTAATAAATATAAACCACCTTAAATCATTAATAATTACTCATTAATAAAAATAGATTACTTTTTTTTTTTTAATAAATTAAGTTAAACCAATTACCGCCCTTAGACTCGTAAATCAAATAATAAATAAAGCCATGACAATTATCTACCCTTAAAAACTTGCAAAATAAATACTCTCTCTCTATAGATATTAACTGTAGCGTCTTTAAATCAAAATACGCTAACGGAAACAATTTACTGCACGAGCGTCGCCCTTTTAAAATTCATCATTCAATAAAATAAAAAGCTATAACAAACATCTAAATGACTACTTTAAATACAGTTCCTGATTTCAAAAAAAGAAAAACTAAAAGGTAATTATATATCTATATATTTTTAAATCAAATTTATTATGTAAATTCAAAAAAATATATTTTTTTTCTACTCATTTCTATCTCTAACCTATACCAATTTTCTTATTAATTTTCTTATAAATTTTAAATCCAAACCTTTTACTTCAATTTTTCAGATTCATCTGCCTTACTTTTAATGCTAGGTTTACTTTTGGTGTCTTTTCAATTCAATAGAAATCCTCCTAAATTTGCTGATGAGGAGACCGTGCTTACCAAAAAAACTATGTATAATTGTTCTACGTGACTTCATGTATACCACAAATAAAAAGCACGGATTTCCGAAACGATCGTACAGATAATTGACTTTGTTGTTGTTCCTTCTTATGAAACTGATTTTTAATTTAATTAAATTTTGATTTTTAAATTTTAAATTTTTAAAAAAAATTTAAATTATAAATCACATTACTTAATATTGAATATGCTCTAGGACATTTAACTATCGAGCTTATTATATATCTAAATTACAACGAGCATTTCCTGTATTTTAATTAAACTAGTAATTTCACTATTACATTAAAATACACTTAGCTCTTTAGACTATTATTCTAATCTCCTTTAAATTATATATATATATAATTACCATATTATTTGAAATATATATATATATATATATAATTACCATATTATTTGAAAAAAAGTTGTCATGACATAATTAAATAAATCTTTTTAATGCAAGGAATTTTCCAAGAATTTTAAATTAACTATGCCATATCTGAATTTTGATGTGTGTAATATATTGTTGATGTTATTTTCTGTGATCTTGATGATAAATGCGGAGTAAACAAATTGGGTGCGATGTATCAGAAGTTTTCCTACCTACTCAGAACATATAGAAAATTACCTTGTGTCACTTCTGAAATAGTTAAAACCAAATCACGCCGTGTCGATGTTTCTTTATTCTACAATGATGTTTGTATAATACTTACGTAACTGTACTTTACTCATGAAACTCATTATAGTCCTGTGATTAGTTTTGCATATAAGGCTTAAGTGATTAAATTGGTTGTTTTTGTTTTAAGGCAGGTCAACACTAACTTAATACCCTATTTAAGAATTTTAAAAATAATTTATGCTTCAAGTTCTTTGTATTTTCAAATATTTCGGTAAAGTCAGCAAGCTAGTATCATGAGCAAACTGAATTCTATTGTTACAGTTATAATATAAGTACAGAAATACGTACAAACACACATGCACATATATATATATATATATATATATATGTGTGTGTGTTTGGCGAACATCACTATATAGAGGATATATACATATATATATACACATACACATATATACATATATATATATGTGTATATACATAAATATATGAATATATACCCCTCTTTATAAACTTGATATCTATATGATATAATATATATATATATATATATATACATATTTATGCATATATATATATAAGTGTCCATTTATTAAAATAACTTTCAAGTTGAAAATCACTTCTAAGCTCTGCAAGAACATAAAGCATACTGACATTATTTTAAATATTAAATACATTTTCTACGTAACAAAAGCTAAAGTTGATGGAGAGGTGTATTAGTGTTGTTTATACACAGTAAAAGTTGAAACAATATATACTGACACCATGTAGTTAGAGTTTTGCAATCCAGTAAATTTACGTGTAAAAAATAGCAAGTTTTTTTTAGTGGATTGATATTTATATTAAAATCATTTTTTGGTGTTTATTTTTATAAAACTTACTTATATATGGTTCGTGGACGGTATTCACTAACAACTTTCTAACTAATTTGCAAATTCTTATAAACATTCATTTTATTAATTCCTTATTAGTGTTAGTTGTTTTCTAATGGAATTATTATCTGTAGTAAACTTTTACGTGTAATTATATTCAGGCAGATATTCCACATAATTTTTACTTGCGTAAAATTTGTGTAAAAGTATATAGTAAACATAAAACTCTTTCTATATATTATTTATGTATATGTATATATATTTGAATACCATTTTTTGGTGACCGAACCCTTAAAATTTTTGGTCTGCAGCCATGGAACTGCATGCAAAACGTCATCTTTGGGTTTTAAGCCCGGAAAATCGGCACAAAAGCATGAACTTAAAAAAATAAAGAGATTGAAATTTGCCAGGTGATCATGGATCGCCGGTATTACGAATATTTAGCTAGTTCATGATGTTTCTGAATTTTTGAGATAGGGATTATTTTTTTGTATTATTATTCCTCGGTGTATCTTGTTGAAGTCGGGAATTTTTCTGTCGGAATTTGGAATGTGGACGGAATTTAGAGCGGAACCCTTTAAAAACTTCACGGGGGTAGCGTGCTCTTGCTCCGTCAGCCGTGACTGGATAGAGGTCCTAAGTAATTAGCAAGTGTATTTTTCGGTTGACACATTGAGGATTAAACCTTCAACATTCGTAGAATATCACTTTTACAATTGATTTTTACCAGTACTCTACCCAGTGCGCCAAGTGATATTCTCCGAATGTTGAAGGTACAATCTTTAGTGTGGTCAACCGAAAAATACATTTGCGAATTACTTAGGCCCACTACCTAGTCATGTCTGACGGAACAAGAGCGCGCTACCTCCGTTCGAAATTCCGTCCAAATTTCAGAGTTCGACAGAAACATTCCCGAGTTCGACAATGTACACCTGAAGAAGGTCGGAGGTTATATCGATCGAAACGTTCTAAAAATCACACTCTAGTTGTTCATGTTTTAATTTTTTGCCCTGCAGCACCATGTAATCCTAGCTCAGTCATAAACAGCAGAGGAAAAAATAAATCGTAAGCTAAACCTTCGATTTTCGCTGGTTGCGCACGAGTCATCAAAAACGAAAAACATGTTTATCATTACTATATAGTGGATCCAATATAATATAATAATAAATACAACATTTGCATTAACCAAAATATCACATTTAGGCGTATTTTACGGGCAATACCAGTCGCCCTGCTAGTGTGTATATATATATATATATATATATATATATATATATATATATATATATATATATATATATATATATTGGCATATTTAGGAAGCATTTTTTCATTCAAGCAAATATTATTAAATGTAACGGAGACACTTTGCTTTATGATTCTTTTTTTTTAATTTTTCGATTTTCTGTATAATCTTTTTTGTATCAAAATAAAAATTATTAATACTATTTCCATACTTGTTGCTGTCAGGAGCGCTTTCGCTAACTTCAGTATCGCAGAAAACACAATTAAATATATCATACGTAGATACATGGCGCTTTTTGACAGTAATTTTAAAATTAAATTTATTATCTACTACAAGAAGTTTACAACACAAAACCTTGTGGTTAGAAACAACTCCTCACCGGCTATAAAAACGCTGGAACAAACCAATATAGTGTATAAATTCAAATTGTGTATGGAGGAATGTAACTCCGAAAATAATACATACATTGGGCATACACCAACAACTTGTCCCGGCGAATAACCATGCACCTTAATAATACTAGTGCACGCATATAAACATTTGATAAAATTACATAACTGCTCCCCTCCAATCTTAGAACGGTCATCGTTGACAAAATAAAAATTATACATGAGAATAATATCCAAAAATTAAAAATTCTTGAAGCATTATATATTAGAACCGTTCAACCCACTATAAATGATATCGCATTTGAGAAAAGCAGTAATGTTCTAAAATGTCTTGCATAGTTCGTATTGGACGGATTGTTAACGGTGTCCACGGAGTTGCTGATTTAATACTCGAATTTTTCATCGATCTATATTTTTAATCGGACGTTTCATCGACTATACATGTTGACTTATCGCCGTTTACTGTATATTTTAGATTTCACTTTTAAATCTCATTTTCGCTTCTTCGTGGGCGAATCAAAAGCGCTCGTGACAGCAACAGCTATTGAACTTTTAATTATGGTTTTGATTTTGGTACAAAAACGATTATACGGAAAATCGAAAAATAAAAAAGAATCATAAAGCAAAGTTTCTCCGTTACATTTGCATTTAATAATATTTGCTTGAATATATATATATATATATATATGTGTGTGTGTGTGTGTGTGGGTGCGTGTGTCTGTGTGCGTATGTGCTTGTGTGTGTGGGTGTTTGTGTATGAGTGTATGTGTGTATTAATTTATTAGTGAATTAAAATATTTTGAGATTAGAGAATAAATAATATAGTATATACATTGTAATTGTATTTTCAATATTTCCTAGTCAGTTTCAATAGGAATTTGAAGGATTGACATACGTTTGTTTTATTTCTTACTGTATATTATATATATATATATATATATATATATATATATATAATTTATACAATCAGAAAAACAACACCTTTTTTTATTTTTTTTTTAGTCGTACACAATTTTTGTTTTTATTATTTTTTTATGACATGTTATTATATATTTTTTCCTAGTCTGACAGCTGTTTCGAAGGGTAAAAGGACAAACGGTTGTTTTAATTGTATATTTAATTAATAGATTGTTTTAATTATATATTTAATTAATAGAAACAGATATAGTTAACTTAGCGAGACGATCAATAATAAAATATGATAATAAACTTTGGACTAGGAATAACAGGGACCTAAACTTCGACATCACGATGGGATCGGCAGACTCCAGTCAGGCAACTGATGTAGTAGGCCTATACATATTGCAGAAACTAAGTGAAGAGATTCCAGAGCTAAAAGGTGGGCTATATCGTGATGATGCTCTGTTTTACATAAATGTTAGTATAAGAATAGTTAAGAACACAAAAACTAAGATAAAGAAAATATTTAATGATTTAGGACTAACAATAACCTTCAATGAAAACTACAAAACCGTTAACTTTCTGGACCTTACCCTAGATATAATAAATAAAACTTATGAACCTTACCACAAACCTAACCAGGCATTGTACTACATTGATAATAGATCTAATCACGCACCATCCATGAAAGCTGCAATAATACCAAACATATCTAAAATACTATCTAAAATATCAATTAATGAAGCCAAATTTAACAAAAATAGGGAGTACTATAACGAAGCAATAAAAAATCAGGTTACAATAAAAGAATACAGTACATAAAGAACCATAATGTTGAACACACCAACTTTAGGACAAATGTAAATATAATATCATATAAAGAGTAATGAATAGAAATAGAAATAAAATAGGAACAAATAACAGAACTGATAACAACATAAGTACCAGCACTCGTGAAAAAACAATAAGAAGGGAGAACAACACTAACACAAATAGAATGAATAGGAGGAAGCAACAAACATGGTTCAACATCCCATACTCTATACATATTAAAAATAATATTCCAAAAGAATTCTATGAAATAATAGATAAAAACTTTCCACCAAGCAATAAATTAAGTAAAATCATAAACAAAAACACTGTAAAAATTTCTTACTCAACCTCACCAAATTTAATTAGAAATATAATAGGAACGAACAGAGCCAAAATAGAAAAAGCAAATAATAATCTTAGAAAATAATAGGAATGAAAACTGTGGATGCAACTGCCGTGTAGCTATGGAATGCCCGTTAGAAGGAAATTGCCTCGTATCAGATGTTGTATATAAATGTGAAGTTAAAACTAATAGAGGTGTAAAAGCATACATTGGTAGTACGATCACTCAGTTTAAAACCCGGCTAAACTATCATATTTCATCATTTAACAAAAACAATAATAGTAGCAGAAATATAATAAATAACACAGCAAACACTAATAATACTAATAATAACCATAGTGGGAGGGAAACAAATAGAAAGAAAAATAATAATGACACTGCACTTGGGGAATGGATACGCTAAAAAGCAAAAATATAGAGTACACTTTGAAATGGTCCGTGATAGGTAGGGCAAAAAGTTATCATCCATCAAAATCAGGCAAATGTTCCTTATGTTTACTAGAATCCTACAAAATACTAACATCTGATAAAAACTCATTGTTAAATCACCGTACAGACAACATACAAATATGTCTGCATAAAAATAAGTTCCTAATATCAAGATATAGATAATAAGTAAACAAATATATAGACAAAAACTGAACAAAAATATTTTCTTTTCACCAAAAAAAACGAGTTTAAGATAAATGAATAAAAAATATTAGAATAGCAAATAAACATATAAATAACAAACCTGAACACAACATAAATACACATGATTAATAAATAATAATATGATAAATAAAAAAATTAGCAAAATGACAAAGATTAATAATTGAAACAAAAAATAAATAAGTTATTTCCCTTTGACTACTAAATTATAAGGTAAATGCACAAATTCTAAAAGATGTAAGTTAATGACTGAGTAAATAAGAAACAACGAATTGATAGAGTTAATTCCCTTTAATCACAAAAGCAGAAAAGACCGTAAACTTGACACTAAACATTATAAACTGGAAATAACGAAAATAATTAACAAAAAACATAATATAAGAATAAGAAATAATAAATATGTACATAATGATAACCATTTTAGCCTAATAATAAAATAAATACGGAAAAACAAACAATAACAGAAAATATACGTATAGACGGCTAAAAAATAAAATGTAACGTAAACACCCAAGAGATACGGAAAAAAAGGAAAAAATTACTAGCTTAAGAAGAAGTTAAAAAATTAATTAAATAATTTCGTAAATAATAAATCAAACGTAATAAAAGAAGAAACAAAATAAGAATGCAGAATTAACATAATTGATATTAGATACATAAATTGGAAAGAAATTAAAAAACCAAAAAATACGAAAATAAGGCTAACAAAAAGAAAATATAGAACTATA
Organism: Euprymna scolopes; assembly: GCF_053919585.1. Taxonomy (NCBI): domain Eukaryota; kingdom Metazoa; phylum Mollusca; class Cephalopoda; order Sepiida; family Sepiolidae; genus Euprymna; species Euprymna scolopes. The sequence continues at coordinate 55,150,203 of NC_136488.1, forward strand.
AAAAACCCATGGAAAATTTTTAAAGATGACAACCTCGATAAAAAAATTCCATCCCCATGTGAGTTTTAAAAACAATTTTTTGACTGTAGTTAATTGATTTTAATTGTCTCCGAAGAGAACGGTAAATAATGAAAATTCGGTATGTTATAATTAAAACAACCGTTTGTCCTTTTACCCTTCGAAACAGCTGTCAGACTAAGAAAAAATATATAATAACATGTCATAAAAAATGATAAAAACAAAAATTGTGTACTACTAAAAAAAAAAAAAAAAAGGTGTTGTTTTTTCTGATTGTATAACTTATATTGCTCTGAATTCTCATCGAGCTAAACCGAGGTTAATATGGGTACAATAATCAATATAATACCATTTAAAAGGTATTAAAATTGATTGTTAAAAAAATCCACACACATATATATATATATATATATATATATATATATATAATTGTTACTGTATAATTACATTTTAACATCCAAATATTTATTTTCCATGAAAAACAGCTCCTATAGCCTATGCCTATTAAGATGTCGGTACATTTTTGGCTCTAATATCTATTTTGACATACAGAAACAGACGGTTAAAATTATGTAAATACCGCCTATTTTTCCATGCAGCTATGCTTCGGAAAACTTAAATATTGTTTGCTTCGATATTAAATATGTATCTCCCTATAATACTGCTAGAAGAAAAAAGTCAATAGAAGACTCAATATCGTGTGTCAGTTCTGGTAGCCACATTTGTTTATATTGAGCTCTTAAACCAACATGATTTATTTAAATAAAATGTGAAAAGTATTCAAAGAAAACGTCCAGTTCAGAATATATATATATATATATATATATATATATATATATATATATATATATATGTGTGTGTGTGTGTGTGTGTGTGTGTGTGTGTGTATTATGAGAGCCTTCTCACTCTTCTATAGGAATGCGAATGCTGGGTCCTAACCAAAGACACAGAACAACGATTAGAAACAGTGGACGTGGTTCATCGGTAGAATCAGGAAAATCTCATAGAACACACACAAATGCAGAAGTAATGGGTACAGCTGGATACAAAATATTTCTTTCTCAATACCAGTAGAAAAAGAAAGCTCGAAAATTTCGGCCATATAATCAGGGTTGACGGACTATAGAAACTGTTATGGAGTGGCTAAATATACGGAAACAAGAGGAGAGGAAGACAACGCACAAGAATTACAGACAGGTTAAACACATTTGCAACGAATAAAGAGTGCAGCAACAATAAGCTCATAATAAAGACTGAGAACGGGGAGGAATAAGAACAATGATCATCGATATCTACAAAACCAAATCGAACCTATTGCTTTCAACTTTTAACGATCTGATCAGCAGGATGCAGTCACAATGCAGTATCTCATGTGTGGATGTCCCCAAAACGGCTGTCGATACAAGAAACAAGAACATGTGGTATCAAGTTGTCCGTGAAACGAAGAAAGGGGCGAGAGGCCCGCATTACTCTCTTGACTAATAAACTATAAGAGATGCTCCCTGTTATGAAGTAGAGATCGATACACTATATCTGATAGCGTTGGTTGATTCTGGTAGCTTATTTTCTGTTGCAAGTGAGTTATGTCAACTCAAAGTACGGAAAGAATACTGCGATTCTGACGGCAGGGCGGAAATTCCTGTTAAGCCATGGTGGTAGCAATATAACATAAACTTTAGCCATAACAAATCCCATGAAGTACTCGTGGTAAAGAGCAAACTATTGGGATTTGCCTACGTACTGGGGATTGACATCATCAAGGAATTTGGCGGCGTGCCTATTGATAGAGGAAGGAAATTTACATTTTGTCGGGACGGCTTTTACTCTGGGTGCGAAAATAGGGTTGGAACAGCCTGACTTTCTTCCACATATACATCAATATAAGCGTACGTCGCTAAGTGTATGCGCGTTTCCTTCATCAAGATAGCATCAGCAATTGATTGCATCGCTTTTTGGTGATTCTGCTGAATGACTGCCATAAGCGGAATCAGGCCCTTTGATTTTGGGCCCTCAAAGGGCATGATCCCACTGATGCCAGTCATTCAGTAGAATAACAAAAAGGCGATACCGCTGTTCAGCTATCAGAAATTAAATGAGAATCTGGACCCATTTACAGACCTATGAGTCATATGCACCGAAAATGTAAGAGAATGTCGGCGAGCGGAATCGACTATATCAGTGTAATACCTTGGCAAAGCATAGCTTCACGTAAGCATGCACAACGATTGTGACCGTAGTAAATGTTACTAATCAAAGTACAAATGTATTGCCTAGCCCGTATTTGGTTTAATCTCAATCTGGCTGATGTTATATTGACGAGGGAAAAGCACATACAACGTGCAACATCGGCTTTCATTAATGTATGTGCGGACAAGAGATGCCCCTTATATTAATGTGTGTGTGGACGGGAGATGCCCCTTCACATCTGCCTGCATCACATGTGGAGATACATCGCTATAATTTCGGACTTCTCAGCAAATAACCAGAGATAGCAAGATAGTTCGCGAGCGCTTGGTTTGCAGGTCTAGGGAGAGGATAATGCTCCGCATTGAGAAGAGGGAACAAGATCTCAGACTTGCCTCATGTCGTCATGCGACAGAATATATTTTAATTATGAGGAAAGTTGGTTAGACACATTCTCGTGAGTTGTTAGCTTCCTGTTTCCGTGTTCAATAAGAGAACATTTGACGTTAATACAGGGTTGGACGACAAAGTAAATGACGTCTTTCGCCACACCATGATCAAGGAGGACCTCACCAGTGTACACAAAGAAGAGCCGGCGCAAGGCAAATAGCGAGTGAAATGTAAAGACCTTAACGTCCCGATCGACGCAAGCTCTCTCGCTACCAGTGTGTCATATATATATATATATATATATATATATATATATATATATATATATATATATATATATATATATATATAATGGTTGTTTGATAGAGGAGGCTGCTGGTTACCTCATGATAATGGATCCCTACATATTAACCTAGCAGAAATGTATGCCATCGTTAAAGGAATAAGCTTGCCAAGCATCTGGAAAATGACCACCTTGCACTCATTTAACAAATAATCATGTGTCGACAAAATGGGTCTCAAATATCCTTACCGTAACGGCCAGGGTACGGACTAAAGCTACGAGTGAGATGCCCATCCGGCAGCATCTTGACACAACATGGGAATTGATTAAGAAAGTTACACTGTTGATGTATGTATTCTTAGTCAAATCTAGACAAAATCAAGGTGAATCGATTGATGTGAGCGCCTCAGAGGTTGCTTGATGCAATTAAGAGGGACGATGAACCTGTGCAACTATGCGTGCCGTACATCCGTGAACTTGGTCGGGTTGGACCAGATACAATTGTTCACAATAACAGCGGTCATCCTGGTGTGAAACAAACACTTTATTTTGTGAAACAAATTAACCCTGTGGTTTCCAAAGCCATCGTGAGAACCGTTATCAAAAATGTGAAGTGTGTCAGTCGATCAATCCATCCCTCACACACTGATCAAAGTGGGCTTTAAATATTAAACACATATTTCATAGAATAACGATATATATCACTTATTACGATGGGGGTGCATTTTTGACATTGGTTGATTACGACCCTGCTCGATTTGCCTACTGGCGACGCCTTTCTCGGCAGGATGCAAAATGTATAAATAACCAGCTCTTTTCTATGAACGAGGTTCCACGACAGAAATTCTTACGGATAATGACACTACCTTTCGGAGCAACTTGCTTTAAACATTCATGGATGAATGGAGAATAAGATTTCGATTCCGTTGCATATATGTCCCCTTCTGTAATGGTATCATCGAGTTATGTCATAGAAGTGTAAAAATGACCGCAGCCAGCAAACGGCGTTTTATACTGGAGGCAGAATACTAATACAACGTTATGCCGAAGCATGTCTTTTTCTCTGCTACAGTACTTACCAATATGGTCTATCAGTATCGTATACGCCTTAAAGGAATTGCCGAAACAGCTGCACCGATAGACAATCAACACCAAGCTGTCTTCAAAACGAGTGACCAAGTGTCGATAAAGGCTGCGCACGGACGATCTCCCCCAAAGTATAGAGTGGGACGTGGGACTGGAAGTACTAGTGCGCAGAATATATCACTTGACAGAATGCAACGCCATGTGAGAGACCTGCATATCAGTGGGATCGGGCTCTCCAATGACCTGCTCTGATAGGCCGTCGGAGAGTGGAAGTGAGAGATTTGTGACCATCTATGAAACACTGGATGGTGGGCACGCACTGTGGGTGTAGATGATGGCTCATCCGATGGCATTCCGGATGAAGACTGTTAGTGTGGATACTATTCCTAATGAATACGTGATCATTGGGCCGCTGCGAAAAAGCACAC
>NC_136488.1:55157091-55557091 GCF_053919585.1 Euprymna scolopes
ATGTCAGTTCACGTGGCACTTGAACTTCTACATGTCAGTACGGATTAGGAAGCAGGGACCCGGCAGGGAATTCCAAAGTCTAGCTGTGCTGTGGAAGAAACTACTAAAGTAGAAGGCTCTCTTTCATATAGGGATTTCTACTGTTAAGAGGTGGGATTTAACTGCTTCTCGGGTTTGTCGGGGGTATTTACGTCGAGGGGGCACAAGTGCTTTCAGTTCGTCAGAGCATTCACCGTTAAAGTACATGTAGAAAAGGCAGAGGGATGAAACATTTCGTCCATGGGACAGGGGCTGAAGTTTAGATGACAGTTCAGGACCTATCAGATTGGCGACTCTCTTTTGAACCTTGTCTATGACTAGTGGCAGATGCGCCAGCCCAAATATGAAAACAATACTCCATACATGGGCGAATGGTGGCCTTATAGATGTATAGGATACTTTCGAGGGTTAGTATCTTTCTAGCACGGTAGAGAGAACCTACTTTCTTCGCAGAGGTCCTGGCGATACTCTCAAACTCAGGTGTCCTGAGAGTGTTAGTCCGAAGAGTTTAAAGGATTATCATCAGAGGAAATGAAATGCAGTTAGCAAAGTATTCAGCTGCGAATGGACGCTATTTTGCTTTTCAGCACAATTACTGAAAATAGTTTTAGGAATGGTTATGGATAATTATATGGGGAAAATTATACGAAAAGAGAAGTTGCTCCAACCTGGGTAGTCCATTGTCGGAAGGAGTCTTTCGGGGTTAAAAATCTAGAGCAGAATATATATATATATATATATATATATATATATATATATATATATATACATATACATCTCATTATTGAACGGATCAGTAAATTAATATACATTTCTATTTATTTTTGCATCGTCCATAATCCTTTTCTCTCTCTCTCTCTCTCTCTCTCTCTCACACACACACACACACACACACATATATATATATAAATATAGACGACACAAAATGTATACAAATGCATATAAATTTAATGATCGCTTTAATTAAGACATAAATCCGAAGAAATAAGGGGCACACATATATATGTATATATATATATATATATGTATATTTATATATATATATATATATATATATATATATATATATATATAGTAATTTATAGAATATATATGGCGATTAAGCTACACTGAATATTCTGCGTTTCATCCAGCTATAGGATTCGTCAAGCTTATGCGCGAATTCTGTCGTTGCTTCTTGTTTTTATACATGTTGAGGATTACTAGTTGGCCAATCAGCTTTCTAGTATCCACCGCGCCCCTTCCTATCAGCCAATGGGCATGCATTTTATCAAACAAAGGATCTGTTTTAGAGCTAGGTTAGTGGTTTTAGGTGGCCAATCTACTTCTTTTATATATATATATATATATATAAATATACCTATGTGTACACAATAATGCACACACATATATATATACTTTTATGCGTGTGATCGTTTATGTATATTCATGTTTATTTAATTTATTAATTTGTTTGTTTTCTATTGTTTTTGTTAGTTTTAAAGCTATTTTTTATCGCTATCCTAGAGTAAGTTTTATTTTGTGAACACAGTTGTTTGCTATTTCCCGCCTACAGTTTAATAGATTTTGAGGTTTTTTAAAGTACAGGATAGAAAATTTTTCATGGAGGCATAATTTACATGGGTCGTCTAAATGTCTGCACGTGGTACCTTGTCTTATTATTTTCCATTCGACTACCGGCGAATGTCCGCTTTCTTTGAGTTCCCAGTATTTATTCGCTAGTGTTGTTTTTATACGGTGTTTTTTATTTTTGAATGTGCTTTTGTATATGTATATATATATATATGTGCATTATTGTGTACACATAGGTATATTTATATGTATATAAAAAAAAGAAGTAGAACGGCCACCTAAAACCACTAACCTAGCTCTAAAACAGATCCTTTGTTTGATAAAATGCATGCCCATTGGCTGATAGGAAGGGGCGCGGTGGATACTAGAAAGCTGATTGGCCAACTAGTAATCCTCAACATGTATAAAAACAAGAAGCAACGACAGAATTCGCGCATAAGCCTGACGAATCTTATAGCTGGATGAAACGCAGAATATTCAGTGTAGCTTAATCGCCATATATATTTTATAAATTACTAACTAGCTCTACCTACGTATTGAGCACTTTAGAAGTAAATACTTAAAGTTTACGCATGAATCTATACTTTCGTATAGTAAATTTATGTGAATAAATGAAATAGGTATATATATATATTATTATTATTATTATTATTATTTCTGTTAGTGTTAATTTTATTTTTGTCATGGTGTCTACTTTTCATTGTTTATTTTGTTGTTGTTTAAATTGTTTTTATTTAATATTTTGTTATCATGTGCTTTAATTATCATCCCTAAATTTTCGCAGCAACTGTAGGATAACGTTAAGGTATTTTATTGAAAATTTTGTGTAAGGGGTTGGTTACGGGAAAGTGTTTTTCAATAAGATCTAGAAATTTCTTACTAGTTTTGTTTTTAACATTTGATTGTATGGGGCCGTATACAAAATTATAGTTCTTTTTCTTCTATTTTTAATTTTATTATATTTATTTTTGTTTTGTTGCTTATATTTGTATATCGATATTTTTGTATCCACTATTTGTTAGGGCTGTTTCATAGATATTGGTTTACCTGTTAAATGCATTTTCATCGCTTGAGTTATTACTCAGTCTACTTATGATCGAGTTATGAATCTGTTTTATAATTTATGGTGGGCGATTGGACTTATATTGGAGTAGCTTTATCTTTTAAGTATGGTTCATATATGTTTTTATCTAAATTTAACGTGACGTCCAGGAAGTTTGTTATTTTTATATTAGCTGATACGTCTGCTTTTAAGCCTAATTTTTTCATTTCTTTGTGTATGATTTTCTTAAAGTTATGCCCTTTGACTTTGTTGGAGTTTTTTTTATTATTATAGCTAGTCCGTCATCTTTATATAGGCCGATTTCCGTAGTATCAAATATGCTTGTGAGGGTATATAGAATGAATAATCCCACAAGACCTGATGCCTCTGCAGAATCCTTGGCAACCATCGCCAAATTAAATGAATTTGTCATTTTAGTTTTTATCCATTGGTTATTGTTATTTATTAAATTAGCGCATAAGCCTGAAGTGTCCTAGAGTGGATGAAACGCGGAATATTCAGTGTAGCTTAATCGACATATTTATTTTATTACTTATTATATAATAATATATATATATATATATATATATATATACTTATTGCCCACAGAACAATGTATACTATCATTTTAAACCATTTTATATAATTTTCTTTTCTATAGCATAGTAATTTCTTATTGAACCCCACCTGTTTCTGAAATCATTACATTGAATCCTTACTTCCTGCAACTAGTCAACACAGCAATTCATAGTTTCGCATCTCTGGAAGATTAACGAAGCCGTAGTATTTCTTCTGCTTCATATTGTTCTAGTGATAAAATACAAATGTCACATTACACGAATTTTTTAATTATCACTTATAATACTGTGCAGGTCATTTTATGAACGTATTCAGATATAAGTGCCGGCTTACATATTCAGATATATGTGCCGGCGTACATATTCAGATATATGTGCCGGCGTACATATACATTGCTAAATATTTTTTATTGTTCCTCACTAAATTATCTGTACGTAAAGATTTATAGAGTATATATTAATTCACCACCCATATATGTCTCTCTCTCTCTCTCTCTCTATATATATATATATATATATATGTGTGTGTGTGTGTGTGTGTATGCATATGCAGGTATATATAAGCATACGTATCAAGTGTACTTTATTTTTGCTTCGCATACAAATGGCACAAAAATTCGAAAAATGCAAATTTTCATCAAGTTTGTTTAAATTGTAATGAATTTAATAATTTTCATTTTAAATTTAGCATTATACAAATAACTCATTATTACTCGTTCTACTGTTATATCTTTTCATGTTTCCCCACAATCATTCGATCAAGATTATTCAACACCCTCGGTAATAATAATATTAACATAGCCTAAGAATCAATCTCCTATAACCTGGTTACGTTATTGCATTTAGTCCTGTGAATCTGGTCGAGTGTACAAAAAAAATCCGAAAGCAGATAGCGTCTAATGACAATACTGATTGCGGAGTTTTATCAAAGAATCTAACAAACGAAAAGAAAAATGGTCAAAAATTCAAAAAATATAACAAATGAATTTTGCCAAAAGCAAGATCTCCGTTTTTATCCTCTGGATCAGTTTTGTGGGGTTTAATAAAATCTAAAGCCTTTATTAGGTCTGAAAAAGATTTAGTGTCGAGTTGAGCTGCTAAATAAGCAGGCAATGGAAAGGAAAACAGTCTCTCTCCGGGGCGTCAGAAATTGTTCAGATTTCGAAAAACATAAACAAAATAGAAATCCACCCAGTAAATATCAGAAAGTGTAAAAGTGGCAGTTATTGGGTAGATTTCTACCAGTATTTAGTTTATCATATTGAATTCTTTAACCATTTTGACAATCTGAAGACAGTGTGTTTACCTAAGCTGTTACAACATTTGAATCCATGCAATTAAAAGGGAAACCTTTTTGGTAATTAAAAAAACTAGGGAACGTTTTATTATTATTTATGTTTAGTATTATTTTTCATTAAGTAAATTTTGTCATTGTCAAAACGCTACAGAAAACAGTTGAAAACATGTGTTTTTAACCTCATAAGGGCAATGCAAGATTATAACAATGTCAGGATAATAAATACAATCTAGTTTTTAATTCAATTTTACAATGCTTTACAATCCACAGAATTTCGAAAACCTGCTAAAAACATTTATATAGCAAATATATGTTAGCAAATGCAATATAAATTAATTTTCTACCAAGCTAGATAATGACCTAAAATATACCAAAAACTGTAAGAAACCCAGCATATAAATATTCCCTGTCATTTATTGTGTGGCTTTCTAACATTTTTTGTATCTAGGATTCTACGCGGTTCTTTTTTCTTGCGCTGGTATAACACTCAACACTACATGTTTTCTACCCAAATAAACATTGTAAATTTAATACAACCAATAAAACCACTAAATCTAATCGCGCTAGGTAGAAGAATAACTTACCCCATCTTTGGAAACATGTATTTATTATATATTTGTTTTTTTAATATATTGTAAAACACACCCAGTTTTTCTAATGATTTAATATTTAGTATTTGAAATATTTCTGCACTAGTGAATGCGTTTGTTTATATCAACATTATTTGTTTGAATTTAACTTGTTTTTTATTTTTGTGACCTCATCTTCAAATGAACTAAATCGCCGTTCGTTTTCGTTTTACACATAATTTATTGTTGGTTTTGATAAAATTATCGCTTACTTTGATTCATAAATAAATTATTGTTTGGTTTGATTAGAAAATGTTGTTGTTCCTTTTGATTTAGAAAATATAACTGTTCGTTTTCATTAAAAAAATATTATTTTTTGATTAAAAAAATATTGTTCGTTTTAACTAAAAAATATTGTTTGATTTTATTTAAAAAAAATGTTTTTCCTTTTATTCATGAAGCAATATTCCTGTTCGTTGTGATTAAATAATATTTATTGTAGTTTACTTTAATGAAACCATTTATATGTGTTAATTTTAATTTTTTTATTGCCTAAATTAATATTTCATTATTTGCAAGACTTGGTTATCCCAATTGCCTATCCCATACGTAACCTTATAGGCATAATTTTTTATATAATGAATAAAGTTAAGTTTTCCTATGCACCGAATCGTGTCTTTCTTTTCCTCATTTTTAAATATAATTTATAAGTAAACTAACGGGGGTGGTCAGAGTTGTCCAGGTGTTAGTAGGTGTGTGGAAAAAATTGTTAGCAGGAAGGCAGAAAAAAAAGTGAAAGAAAACCTGACATCTTACCGCCACGCTATGACGCAACAGGATGTGAAAAGCATTTAACTTTCGATCACAACCTTAACGCCATATCGATTATGAATCAAACACTAAACTCTGCTGTAGGCTAGTTAAGTTTTTAACTTTCTGTTTCTCCACGATGTTAATCACGCAATTAACGCTGGCTGTAAGCCAGTTGCCGTATTTTTCCCCACCGTTTAGGAAAACAAACTCCCCCCTAAAAAAGGGGAGCTGTGGCAGTGGCCAAATGAATGGAAATTCTGATATGAAGGGTTTCCCCACATCTATCAAAGCTGCTCGCTTTTCTGGACGTCCTGGCTTGGTAGGCCAGGCGATCGACTTTGCTTCGATTACTTTCGATTTATTTATACGAAAAATCCAAACAAACGTGCAGATAGACAGGACGGCAGGAATTTTTTAAATATCTGTCAAAATAACGATAGAGACAGCGTCCGTTCATAAATCGTAGATATTACAATCTAGGGATTATAGACAAAGTTCTCCAAAATAATAACGTTGTCGCGAAAAAAACATTTTCTTGAACATTCGAAACGCGCATGCCCATTTTGCCTTTTTCACTTCTGTTATTTCCCTCTTTATTAATGATATTTGTAAGACTCACAATGTTTTTTTTTTGTAAAATGTTTTGGTCTATTACCAACAGTCGGATGGTTCGAGATATCTTACTTCCTCAGCGATTGCGTAACTTTTCAGATCACTGTCCTTAATGCTATATTTATACCAAGCTCACGATTTATCTCGAACTATTTTGCTTTCTTCCACTCATCAATAACTTGGTAAACATCTAAAGTCACTTTTAATTGTATCTATTTTACAGGTTGCACTGAGAGATGAAACTTCTACCTCCAATATACTGTCATGTAGAACATATTATTACTTTCTACTTCATCCGTTACGGCACAGATCCGAAAAAAACGCAACAACATTGATGGATTAAATAAAGTTCAGTTTGAAATTCCGTTGACATTCCTGTGTTCGACAGAAAAATTCTTGAGTTCAAGAAGACACATGTGAAGAAGAGCGGAAATTACATTACTCTGAAACTTTGTGAAAATTACATCCGAGACAGAAAACTGTAATAAAAATAAGATAAATAAAACATCGTAGTTTTTAAATAGAAGATGCCAAAAAGCATTTATTCGTTATTGGAAAAAGAAATAAATATTTCCATAGCTGTTAGAGGCACATTTGGAAACATATCTTGGATATCCGTAATATTTTAATGCCACTATTATTTCGAAAAAGAAAATACTGTTTCAATCATGAGAATCATTGTTGAGACGATTAATCAGAATGTGAATTTGAACATCGAAATTTTTACGGGTATCGGAATCGATATCGGAATCGAAAAAATTAGTACCTACATTCAGATGCCAAAAAAACGGTACTTTTAAGGTGTTTTTTTAAATTTAATTACGTGAAAAACAAAATCTTCCACTGCTAGGAATAATGATAAAATAATAAATATTCATTGATTTTTAACTGATAGTAAAACTAAAATGATCGCTAACAAGTGTATTTTTACGCTTTAGAAAATATCTGCACAGTTAACATGTATTTCTACTTAAATTCTAAAATAATAACTACCTCATAGTAAAATACTTAGAGTTTATAAAGAATCAGAATCGGGAATTTTGTAAGGAATTGGTAATTTTCTCGGAATCGGGGAAATATTTGAATCGTCCCATCATTAATGAGAATATTAGCTGATAAGAAAAAACATCTGAATAATTAATACGTACATGGATTCGTTATAATTTGAACAAATCTCAAAGACATATTGTGTATGTCCAGTTTATGAGTTAATATGAGATATATTCCACATTTATATATTAAATATATAAAGATTTAGGGATAATTTACAAACCGGGAGATTGCTGGGAAATACTGAAAAAGTTACTGTTTGAACCTTATTTTCAATATTTTGATTCTTACATTACATTAATTGGGTCGGAATAAACTGTAAAAAACATAAAATATACGTATACATACACATGGCGAATTAGAATAAGCCAAAGGATATGATCAAATATGTTTACGTTGTAATTTAAGGTTTAGAAGTATTGTACAAGGTGAAACGACTGACATAGAAGCATCGAATATGACTACACATTCAGTGGTTTTCAAATAGTTACGTGCGTAGATAATTTCACCAGATCTAAATAAGTTTCACCCATCAAGCATAAGATATTAAAATTGTTACGGAGTATAATTGTTATCGACAAGGATTATAAAAGCTATGTGTGTCTAGTTGGAATCTAGTTTATTCGACAGAACTATTTACTAAACTCACGTCGATGGACCTCCTAGGCTCTTGATTTCAAATGTCCCTAAATGCTGCATAGCTGGTTTAATAGGCGATCTAGGTTAGCACTAATATATATATATATATATATATATATATATATATATATATATATATATATATATATATATATATATATGTCGAATGTCGCTAGATTCAGCAAGGCTGGTGAAATAGGGAAGGTAGATTAGAACCGTGTAATATATATATATATATATATATATATATATATATATATATATATATATATATACACCCCCACACACACACACACCCACACACGCACATATATATATATACATATATATATATATATATATATACACATATACACATACATATATTTAATGAAAACAAGGGGGTGTAGAGTTTACCTGATACACGCAATGGTAAACTTCAAACTAATATAACAGTATTTATACATAGAAAATTTAATCCCTACCGAATTAAAAAAAAGCTCAATACGAAAAAGAGAGTAGAGCTTATTATAAGAGAAAGAAAATTAAAACTGTAAGTTGAACTTTACAATCACAATTTATTGTTCGACTGAATACTTCAAAAAGCAATTTAAAAAGTCATATATATATGTACATATATATATATATATATATTGTATGTATAAATATATATATTTTTATACATACATGCATATATATATATATATATATATATATATATATATATATATATATATATACTAACAAAAGTACCCGTCGTTGACTGGGTTTAAAAGCAGCCTACAGAAAATGGACTCTTATTTATGAAAGTATGATAGGTTATGAAAAGGAAGGTTTGTAAAGAGATAGCTTCGAATTTAGGGATATCAAAACCAAAGCAAAATATGATGAGAGTAAAAATAAAATAGATAAACCCCATAATTTATTATGTCATACCTGTTCACACTGAACACTTATCACAATATTCTGTGGATCTATATGAGAAAAAATTGTTAAACTTTGTAACATATTTCCATTCTATGGAGGTTAGGCGCGAACGAACACACCATGATTTATTTATACCATATTTCTTCAAACTGAAACATAATTATAAAAGTATACTTTCGTAAATAGATATACAAAGTCATTATTAAAGTTTGTGTCTATTTCCATTCTATGGAGGCCAGGCGCGAACGCAGACCCCACAATTTTATTATACCATCCCTATTTGAGTTAAAACATACTTATCAAACTATTATTATGAACATCTATATCAAAAACACGTGTAAAGGTTTTTTAATATGCTTTATTTTTTTTTCTTCATCATGCCAGATCAAACAAACCCATTCCTGTGTCTCGATACATATTCTATCATCATACGTGATCAGTTTTCGATAATAGTCAAACATATAGGAGCCTATTCGTGACCAAACATACACAGATGCGTTCACCTTTATATATATATATATATATATATATATATATATATATATATATATATGAACAACTACTTGTGAGTTGGTGTCTATCAGACTATTATGTCAATTTTAATCAACAGTCTAGAATCCTAATATCTATCGAATTCGGACAAGAGGAACAAAATCGATTTGTTTTGAAGACGAATAAATAGGTGCTGACCGGTAAAAATTGAAATAAATTAAATCCTGACTGGAGTAAGGGATCACCCACGATAGTGAAAACATACATTAACGCTAAACTGTGTTAGCAATTCAAGTTATATGCCCATCTTGCTTTATGTCTTTTTGTAGTGTGTACCGCTGGAAAGCTAAACAATTTTTGATTCTTACTTATGATACCTAAGTAGTACACATTTTCTCTTTGGAAACCACTGCTACATATTTAGTATCGTATAATAATCAATAGAGAATTTGCTTTATAGTTAATCCGAAATTTGCACGAATTAAAATATATAATTTAAACCTATTCATTTACCAAGCAACGTCGGCCACCGCACTCGTATATATATATATATATATATATATATATATATATATATATATATATATATATATATATATTGTGTGTGTGCGTGTATTTTTCTACGTTTATGTATACGTGTACGAATGTATGCATGCGTGTGCATGATTCGCTGTATACATACAGATTCGACGTTTCAAAAATTGAAACACTCCAAAATATACACTTTGGAGAATAAAGCTTTTATCTCGAAATATCAAAGTATAGCATGCCCATCTTATCGAACTCTATACAATATTAAATATAAGATATATCAAATAGAAGTAAATTACTAAAGATGTATCTGGGAGGAAAACACGATAGTTTATTCGATTAAACCTAATTAATAATCATTATTCATACCCCTATAAATGTGGGTTTGTTTCTGTATCGATATTCATATTAAAACCCATTTTTCATTTATTTTAAGAGAATATACGACTTTTATATATATATCGGTTGTGAAATTGCATTTATCCGCAAAAGATCTAGTTAGTTTTCATATTCTTGTAAACATACATTTTAATTAATTCTCAATTGGGCTTTTCTTTTTTCTCATGGGATGATCATCCTTAGTAAACTATTACGTTTAATTAGATTCATCAGCTATTCTACATGATTAATAGTTGTGTAATATTTGGATAAAAACTTTAGAGTAAAGACAAACTGTTTTCTATGTATATTTATCTGTGTGTATGTATTTTTCCTTAAAACATCAGTTTGCGATCTACGTAAATGAAAATAAGGATATTACCAAATCATGCGAAACTATATTGAAGTTTTAGCCGAGGGAAATCAGTGTAAAAGTGAGAAATTTTAAAAAAATAGAATTGTCTAAGGGGAAGGTCAAACGACGGCATTAAGACTATGCGTGCGTAACGTAATATCTATTAGTTAATGTTTACATTTTTTAGCCTTGTATCAAACATAGCTCAGGGATTAACGCCAAAGGAAAAAGTGAATTCTGAACTGAACTTTTTGTTTTCGATTCTCGGTAGTGGTGCTCCAGTAATTTTTTAATTTTTTTTTTACTTTTAAAATCATCACTTTATATTGGATTCAATATAATATAATAAGAAATATGAAATCTGGATTAATCAAAATAACGCATTTAAGCATATTTCAGGACTTGGCAATATTGGGCAGGTTGCTACTGTATACTATATTTATATGCAATGCTTCGAGTAAACCATAAGATACTTTCATATGCCTTCTGTGAATTGAATGTTAAAATATTTTTGCCAATAGCACGTCAGTAAATGTTCTCATTAAATATGCATTCCATTAAGAAATTACTACTAGTGTTTTTGACGTTTAATTTCTTTAGACAAATATAGATTTCGGTTGAATACATGCAAAGAAAAAAACACATTTATTATTTCCCTATGTTCAATTTATTTATCGAAATTTGTTTACTTCCTTTCCTAATAAATGTTAAGAATTTTTTGTGGAAAACGCATCATTTACGTTGTATGCAAGATAAATTACGTTTTGTATTTTCCAAGAATGCATTATCTTTCCATTGTAATGTGACACATGAAGCTGACTGAACAATCCTCTAGTTACTTTTTATTGTCTTGACTTTTTTTCACCTGTTTACTTATTTTGATTTGTTCTGTCCGTACCTTTTTAGGGATACACAAAGTTGACAGGTGAATCTTATATATAAATATATATATATATATATATATATATATATATATATATATATATATATGTGGTTTTCTTTATTTACTTTTTCGCCTATTTGTCACATCTGAGTTTGCAGTAAAAAAACGTGCCGTCAAAAATTCACTTCAGATAAAAAAAAAGAATCGATTCTCAATCTGTTTAGCTTCCCAACAAAAATGGAGATTATTATTTTGATCATCTTTACCTTTACTTTTCATTTTCTTATTCGCCATAACTACCTATGCCGTAATCTTCTTTCAGCCTCTTTATCACTGCCCTTTCCCTCTCTATTCCTGTCGTACAAACACGCAATATTATTCCCCTCTCTCTCTCTCTCTCTCTCTATATATATATATATATATATATGCATATATATATGCATATATATATGTGTGTGTGCGTGTGTACGCCCATGTTTTTGTGTAGAAAACATAATATAAAAGGGTTATAGAATTTAGCTTTTTCTCTAAAGGTAGCGAATTTTATTGTGAAAATACAATAACCGTCTACAGTAAAAAAAAAAGTTTCTCGGCTTTGCTTTATTAACCAGAAACTAATATACTGTAAGCGTTCTAATTTAGGTATATTGCCCCTCTCTTTAATATGGTTGCATAATAGATAGAGTCCGTAAGTATGTACGGTGGCAGTTCGAAAAAAATAACCTGTGATATACACATACTAACAAAAATAATAGGTTTTCTTAAAAGGTAATATGTATATTATTTTTTTTCATTATTTATTAAAAGGCAATGCCCCTAAATCACTTTGAGGGGAGTAACTTTTTAGTGGATATAAAACCTTTACAAACTAACCAAATAACATTAACTCACCCCGCGGGGTTGCAGAAATACCTGGATTAGGATCCAGACGCGGCGCAAACCCTATCGGTGCTGATGAACACGTAGATCTTCCCAGGTCATCGTTCTAAGAGAAGGAAAACTCTGAAGCTAAACCTAAGGGGAGGGACGCCTCTCCAGTTTTTACATCCTAACTAGAGCTGGTGACTCAAACAAATATCCGGTTTGCAAACCTAAACTGCTGAAGAAGTAAATAGGCTCTGTCACTCGGCCGGCTTCCATACTCCTTCTCTGCCTATTAGCCAGGCGCAGCGTTCGAATCACAGGGATTCGACAGAAACACCCAGTGGTATATCTTGTTTCCTGATTAGGGCATCCCATCGCTCTTAACTGGGCACTTGGGAGTGCTTGAGTCCCATATATACCAGTGCAGTTAGATAGAGTTGACCTTCGTCTGTTGGATTGAGGATACCGGATTGACAGTTCTTAGCTGCTGATTCCTACTGGTAGTACATGAGACCTAAGTCTTTGGTAGCGGTAAAAGCGGCTGCTCCATGCACAGTTGTATAATATCTGGATGTTTGTAGTGATATGTCGGGCATGGAAATTGGCCCTACACTCTTCCGCGGCGATCTTTCCTGAGGCCAAAATCTTAGTTGATGAAAAGTCAGCTGATGGTCTAATTGTGTTGCACGTCTGGTATTCTGCATAACAACTTGATCAGCACCCCTTACCTAAACTAAACCTCTTTAAAAATGACCGTGCAATAAAAATATGCTTAAACCAGTCTTAAACTCAAACAAACCAACTTGCCTCGGTCCCTTGAGACTTGCATTTACGAGAATCCGTGGGTTTAGAACTAATTTAGATGATGTTGAAGCATTTCTCTTAGCAAAAACCCCGGTTATCTTAGAACTAAGTGAGACTAACCTACACTGCCTTATCCCCTCTAACTAGTTTAACATGCCTGGATATCTCTCACTCTGCCGTAAGAATTCTGACAGACATATGCAGGGACTTGGAGTCTGTATTCAAAACACCCTTCCCTTGATTAGAGACAGAAACCTAGAATCGGGCGATCAAGACTTAACATGCAACATAACATTAGCTATTTTTATTTTCTCTACCGCTCTCCATCGACCCAGGACTGCAACCTGATTAACTAAGCCTCTGCCAGCATAGATACAGCACTCTCCCTCGACACTAGCGCTCAAGTGCATGTATTTGGGTACTTCAATGTCTACCAGATCAACTGGTTTGGATTCGCTACTTACTCAGACGCAGTTTGTAGCACAACTTATAGCTTCTCTATATCTCACTGCCTATCACAGATGGTTGCGTTTCCAACCCTTTTTCCAGACAAGAATAACATGCACCACTTTTATACCTGTTTCTGAGTCAGTTCCCACTGATTGTATAACGAATGCCCACAACCCACTTGGGAACACTGATCATGCAATGATAATAGTCGATTCGTCCTAAACTCTAGAGCCAAAACTGAAGAGCCATTGCTCAAAACGACGAGATATTATAAAAAGCTTGGGGAAATATCTTTTCTCTTCCTGCTTAACAGTGCGCAAATTAGACCACTGAATGGTTCAAAACGGCAATGGAAGCAAGTGTTCCCATGCGGAAATTTTATAACAAGCCACACTCACACCAATACTTAACTTCTACTTGTGTAACTGGCATTGCCCAAAGGCAGCATGCGTACGACAGTTTTAACCGACATAATCCAGGTCAAACAGACAGAAGTATATAGAAATAGAAGTAACTGTAAGACAGAAATAATAACAGCAAAAAATGCATCGAAGCACAAAAATTAGGAACCCGTGATTTCTGGAAAATCTACAACTGTGTAGTAAAAAATAGGAAATCGACAATTCCCCCACTATCCAACAATCATGAGGTTATTTACTCAGCAACCGAGAAGGCTAACATGCTTGCCAGTCGGTTTGCCTCCAACTTCACACTGGACCCTGCTAACCCTGACTTTACTTTGCGGACTGAAGCCACACTAGACGATAAAAATACCCCTTATTAGGTGTATGCTATCATAAAAAAACCTTGCCACTTCAAAAGCATGTGGACCTGATCACCTCCCGGCTGGGCTATTAAAAACATGCTCCGCCGAAGCAGCTCCAGTTCTCTTCAAACTTTATAACAAATGCCATAATTAATCTTGCTTAAAGGAGTGCTGAGAAAACTCTTTCTGTGGAACCAGTTTTCACGAATTCTGGCGAAAGAGCTGACCTATTAAATTATCGCCCCATAAGCCTTCTCATATTAGAGTCTATAGTTAACCAAGCTCTAGTCCATCGCTTTACAAATGCTAAAATTCTGACCGACCAACAATATGGAGTTAGGCAAGCTCGTTCTACCTGGGATATCTTAACTCTACTCTCAAAACGGATATACCATTCATTGGGCAAAGAAGGGAAGGGTAGAGCGGCAGCTCCAGATATATCTAAGACTGTTGACAGGGTATTGCATGAAGGTCTTCTCAGGAAAATCAGAGCATACGGTATCAGTGGAATAAAATCCTTCTTATACAAGAGAGAATCCAGATTGTCCTCGATGGTTTTACATCTAAATAATATGATATCAATGCAGGAGTGCCTTAGGGGATTGATTTTGAGCCTTTATTATTCCTAATATTCATAAATGACCTCCCTGACAAAATTGTCTGTGAGATGGGTATATTTGCTGATGACCCCATGTTCTATAATAAGTACGACAGGAAAAAAAATGAACACATGTCTAAGGAAATGGCAGAAACACTAGAGGATGCCCTCCAGTCTGTGGTAGAATTGGGACATAAAATAGGTGGTCATATTCAATGCTGCCAAAACTAAACTTGTTTTCTTCAATAATTACAAGAAACATTTTCTACCGCAAATAGCAATGACCAAAGACTCATTATCTGAAAGTAATTCCTTTAAACCCTGCGGCCTAACGTTTACAGGAAACATGAGTTCAAACAATTACATTTAGAGCATTGCTAGGATGGCTGCGAAGAAGGTAGGCTCTCTCTCTCTACCGTGCTAGAAAGATACTAACATCCGAAAGTATCATTTAGCTCTATAAAGGCCACCATTCGCCCATGTGTGGAGTATTGTTGCCATATTTGGGATGGTGCTTCTGCTATTAGTCTCTCGATGCTAGACAAGGTTCAAAAGAGAGTCGCCAATCTGATAGGTCCTGAACTGTCATTTAAGCTTCAGCCTCTGCCCCACCGACCAAATGTTTCATCCCTCTGCTTGTTTTACAAGTATTTTAATGTTGGATGCTCCGACGAACTGCAAGCATTTGTACCCCCTCGACGTAAACACCCCGCAAACCCGACAAGCAGCTAAATCCACGCCTACACAGTAGAGATCCTTAGATGGAAGAGAGTAGTTTCTTCCCCAGAACCGCTAGACTTTAGAATTCCCTTCCGGGTCGCTGCTTCTCCAACTGTACTGACGTGGAGAAGTTCAAGTGTAATGTGAACCGACCTATTGCTGCCCAACTTGCTACATAGCACCACTGTGGCTAATGTCCCTGATAGTAACCTCGTACATCAAGGTGGCAATGTGCTGTGTTTGGGGTGAAAACGTAATAAAAGAAGAGCAGTTTGGTCTGCAAAATTTTATAAACAAAAATATATACGTATACATAAATATTTGTAGAACATGTTTTGTGTTTACTATAAACGTTTATGCAAATATTACGCATATATAAATAATGTAGAATATCTATGAAAAACTAATTAAAACGAATGATTAAATAATGTGTAAATTAGATTGATATTTTGTTAAGGAATGCAATGCCATTAATAAGAAAGTTGTAATTTTTTTTTAATAAATAGAAACAAGGGGTTTTAATCAGGGTTGAGGAGTCGGATGGTAAAAGTCCGAAACCTAGAATTCCTAGGATGCCGAATCCTACTCCAACTCCGACTCCGACTTTGACTCCCGACTCGCACTCCTGAGTCCTTAACCTCTATTTTGACATCTATTCTGCAGATCCATATACCAGCCTCCCACTCCTATTAAGTGTTCGTTTTATAATGACTTTTGCTGTATATCATTTTTTTATGTTTAACATCCACTTGCCTAATAAATATACTCACATATACACTCAACCAGCTTTATTTATTTATTTATTCATTTATTTATTTTACTCACCTAAACCCCAAAGAAGGTATATCACCACTTGGACATAAAAGGCTACTATTTGGGGCCATGTCTAAGAAAGATTAACAAGATGTTAGTTTATGTTACATTTAAACTTCTGCATATAAGTACAACCAGGAAAGCAGGTAGCAGGAAATGAATTCCAAAGTGTAGCTATGTTGCATAGGGGTGTTATTTTTATGAGTACCAAATACGGCACCAAATATTCGTATATGTTATATACTGGGTGTTATTAAGATGACTATATTCTGTATTGTCGTTGTGGTTGTTCGTCTTAGGATAGTCTTAGTGATAGATTAGCGTCTTACAGTGATAGAGGCAGTCTTAGGAGTGATCATGGGTTGAGTGTTCATATGTTTTAAGATGTTCATGTTGTAAGAGATAGTATACTGGATACATAAACAGGTATATATAAAGAGAGAGATAGTTCTTTATATATATATATATATATATATATATATATATGTGTGTGTGTGTGTAATAGACAGTGTACATGTTACTGCAAGAGAAACAATTCATTGAGAGGAGATTTATGAATATCTTGATAGATAGACCGAGAGATAATGCGTTTGACATTTACGTGTTGACAGTTGCGCATATAATATAAACACGTTACCTTTCTCGTTGTAATGATGAACACAGAAGACGCAGATACAAAACCACATGATGACACGTTTATTTCTTCTTCGACCGGTCGGACATGATTTTGTATTTCAGGGATTCAAAGTAGTTACATGGTTATCTCTAACCCCCTCGCTTCCAGAGGGTACCGAGGATCGGTCTGAACCTCTCTGCTTCTCTGATCTGACTGATCTAACTCACCCTAACTAACTTCGAACTCTTTCCTATATTGAGAACTCGTCACGTCATCGCATGATTAACCATGTGCTCATAAAGCACATTGAATGACATGCGTCACGTTGCCAAACTTGACATGACACTAAGTTAAGTAACCTATTTTTCAAATAACATGTTTACAATTTCAATTGACGATTAAATTATATTTTTTGATTTTCACAGAAACAAATTTCATTATTACATTCCTTTTCCATATACAGATATGTAAGCTAAACAATTGCAATTCCTTATTTCAATAATATTCTGTATTTATTTTAACTTATGATTGGGATTTTCAATTCCAAATCTAGCTTCGTAAGTTCGAATCCTTGACTATCCTATTTCATATTTACATTTAACTAATTCCCTATTATTTTACGTACATGAAAAGTGGACATCCCTTTTATCATGTAACAACTGTTCAAGGGAAGAGACTATAAGAATAGAAAGCTTTCTGCCATCTAGAGGCCTTAACAGTGAAGGGGTGAGATCTTATTTCTAAGTGGGTTTGCCGTGATATGTACGGCGAGGGGATACAAGTGCAACAAGTTCATCAGAACACATTCCATTACACTATTTTTAAAACAGTCACAGAAATGCAACATTGCGACGATTGGTCAAGGGCTGGAGCTTAGTTGATAAAGTGGGACTGATTAGATTGACAGCTCTTCTTTGGACGCTATCCAAGAGGAAGAAGCTAGTGGTAGATGCACCAGCCCAGATGTGGCAATAATACTCCACGTATGGGTGAATGGTGGTCCTGTAGAGGTATAGAACTCTCTCAGGTGTACGTAGTCTCCTAGCCCATTGCAATGCCCTCTATGTATTTTTCCAGTTCATATTGTCCTCTATGTATTTGTCCCAGTTCATATGGCCCACAAATTTTAGGCCGAGGAGTTTGAAGATAGAATTCTCAGGTAGGGTGTTATTTGCCCTCAATATAGGCGCTTGGAGAGGCGTCTTGTAATTAGTAAAGGAGAGCAGCTTAGTTTTACTATTATAAAATGTTACCATTTGTGCCCCTATTCCATAATAGTCTGGAAGTCATTTCTAACAATTCCGCCATTGTCTTAGATTTTTGTACACCCGTTCTTTCCTCATGAATGTTATAGAGCGTTGTACCATCAGTAAATATAATCATCCCAGACACAATCTTATCAGGGAGGTCGTTTATGAATACTAAGAATAATATTGGTCCAAGGATCGACGCCTGAGGCATTCCCACATTAATGTTATGCTGCTTGGGTGTACGCCCATCAATGACAAAGTGTATGCTTCTATTGTCTTAGATCGATCTGATTATATTTAGTATATGTCCAGTTATATCGTATGAGTTAATTTCCATTCGCAGCCCTTTATGCCAGGTCTACAGCTGTGGCTTCGCCTGCTTTATCCAATAGTAAATGCGTTCACAGATGAGTGTTAAATTATATGCAGTAGAACGAAATTGCCTGAATCCATACTGTTTGTCAGAGAAAAGATTTGCTTTTTTGCGAGGTGGTGAACTAGTGCTTGAAGGTCATGAAGAGGGGGAAGAGACTAATATGACAATACTTGACAGTGCCTGTTCTTTCACCAGAATTACTGTACACTGGTACCACAGAGGCCATCTTCCAGCTATTAGGGAAGCAAGATTCAGCAAGGCATTTATTGTAGAGCTTGGAAAGTATGGGCAGGCTAGCTTTGTTAAATATTTCTTAATTAGTATAACAGGGATGAGATCAGGCCAACATATCTTTGAGATTTTTATGATATCGCAGACATGTGAAGGGGTGATTTTTACATTATCTAATGTGGATTTAGTCTGCATAGGGAAATTTGGGAGGGAATTGTTCTAAGGTGGAGTTGGAGGCGAATCGCCAGGAAAGCAGTTCCGCATTCTCCGTTGCTGTGCATGCAAGTTTTTGGTTGTTGCTCAGTGGAGGAATGACTGAGTTTCCTTTATTCACTACATTATTATAGATTTTTCAGAAATCACGAGTTCCTACCTTTTGCGATTCAATGCGTTCCCTGATTATTTCAGCATGCTTTTTTTGCTGATGCTATTTAACTCTTACAATGATTTTTAGCATGTATGAATTTTTGCCTATTTGTATTTGACTTATGATGTACAAATCGGCGGAATACATGCTGTCTTTGTGCAATAGCAGCTGTACAATCTGTAGTGACCCATGGGGGTGAGTGGGGCTTGCTATACTATTTATGTTTGGGAACATGTGCTTTATTTCCCGCTTTGCACCATACAGTTGTCTAATTGACACACTGTTCAGTAGCAAAAGAGAATATATCACTCCATGGGACACCTCGAATGTTTTCGCTAATAGCTTCCCAGTCAGCCCTGTTGAAGCACCTTGTGGTTTGGAGCAATGATTCCTCACCTTGAGGTTGAAATTTAAATGTGATGTCAACTGATAGCATTAGGTGGTCTGCGTTTCCAAGAGAACTGTGGGTATTAGTCACACAATCCTTAGGTACTGTTGTGAGAAATAGGTCTAGAATTAAAGCTTGTTGAGGGACCCGATCTGGTAAGGCAGTGTGAAACATTACTGTATGTGTGAGGGAATGGACTATAGAGAAGCTATAACTAAAGCGTCCAGCTGCATCGGTGTAACCTGAGAAACCAAGCCAATTTTTATGGTGGACATTAAAGTACTCAAACACATGCATTTGGGCGTTACTATCCAAGGAGGGAAGGATGCATACTTCCCTTCTCCAAGAAGGGTGACCTAAGCATACCAAGCAACTACAGAGAAATAAGACTCACTCCAATTGCAGCAAAAATCTACAATGCCATGCTTTTCAACCGTATCCAACCAAAGATCGAAGAAGTGCTCAGGAAGAATCAAAATGGATTTAGAAAGAATCCCTGTTCTACTAGTCAAATATTTACTGTTAGGAGACTAATTGAAGGAGTCAAAGCCAAAAACATTGAGGCAGTCATGATCTTTGTAGATTTCTCTAAAGCATTCGACTCCGTGCATAGAGGAAAAATGGCCAGCATATTAAAAGCATATAGAATTTCAAATGAAGTCACTAATATTATCATGATGCTATATGATCACACTCGAACAATGGTCAGGTCGCCAGATGGAGACACTGCATTTTTCGACATCGGCGCCAAGGTTCTACAAGGAGATACTCTAGCTCCTTTTCTTTTCATTGTCTGGCTTGACTGTACTTCGCACCTCTGTTGATATGCACAACATGCTAGGCTTCACCCTAAATGAATCCAGAAACAGACGTCATCAATAAGAACACATAACTGATGCAGATTACACAGACGACATTGCTTTGTTCGCGAACAACACTGCTGATGTGCAAACACTGTTACGTAAGCTAGAAAAGTCTGCAAATGACATTGGTCTCCACATTAATGCGGATAAGACAAAGTTTATGACTTTAAGTGTGAAAGGAGAAATCAGGGCTCTGGTTGAATCAACACTGAAAGACGTCGCTGAGTTTACGTATCTGGCCAGCAAGATAGCTTCTAGAGAGAGAGAGAGAGAGAGAGAGAGAGAGAGAGAGAGAGAGAGAGAGAGAGAGAGAGAGAGAGAGATCGAAATTCGCATCTCAAAAGCATGGGTTGCATTGGATGGGTTGCGTTCAGTATGGACTTCGAGACTAACTAACCAACTGAAAACGTAGTTTTTCGGGGCAGCGGTACAGTCTGTTCTTATTCACGGTGCTACAACCTGCGCACTCAGCAAAAGATTGGAAAGAAAACTAGACGGCACATAGACCCGTATGCTACGATCAGTATTAAATATATCTTGGCAAAACTATCCACGAAGCAGCAACTTTATGGAAAGCTACCTGCTATATGTAATACCATCAGAGAGAGACGCCTATGATGGTCATTGTCTGAGGAGCAAGCATGAATTTGTGAGTGATGTATTACTATGGATTCCACGACACGGACGCGCAAGCAAAGGACGATGTAGATCCACGTACATCCAGCAAATTGCACAGGACGCCAAATGTGAACGTGAAGATCTGAGGCAGCTGATGGAAGACAGGCAACTCTGGAGAGAAAGAGTCATATTGGTCCAGGAAGGAGCCTGTCATGATGATTATGTTCCAAGGAGAGTGCTGCATCTATACTATAAGTAACATGATCGATTTGGGTACAATCATGACGTAAGGAAAAATGGTAGAGAAAATATAAGTAACTAATACAGTGATGAAATGTTAGTCGAAAGCACATAAAAGCCTGGTAATCCGATTCAAGATTTTTGTCTCTAGTTTAATGGAGGATGCTTCGAATATAAACTTCAAGACCGTGCATACATTTATCTGAGTAGTTACGACAAAGAGGGAGGTATCCTTTCATATTAAAGTAGATAGAGGGGATTGAAGAGCGTAAGTTTGTTTCACTTAATTCTAAGATATCCGGGGAGTGTACTAAAAGGTAATACTCTACATAATCTATATTACCTCTAAGGCCACCGATATTTGTGAAAGCAAACCTCAACGGCAGAAGTGAAGTGTTTTTTTTTGGGGGGTCTGGTTTTATCATGATATTTGTTTGAATTGTCATTTAATTACGTTTTTGTTTAATGTCAGGTTAGAGGAAGAGTGTTGAGAAAAATGGGCCTGTTTGACGCTACGTATATATACGCAGTGGTTTATTAGCCGACTTTTGTCTAGAAGGTGCGGTCTTGTGAAAGTCCAGCATGTATAGCCACAGGGCCCTTTTCCAGATACGTTGCGAGCCTGCCCTTGTTTTATCGTTATTTCCATGGCAGATGCTCGTCTGAACTCCAATCTCTGGTCCCCCCTCGCCAATCTTTCACGAAAAACACCCGTCTAGCTGAATCCACTGTGAAAAATTTCACCCACTCTATATCTGTGCCTAAATCAAAACGCGGATTCTATGAACAAAGCTTCTTTCTTAGAACTGCACGCCTGTGGAACTCTGTTCCGTCTGCCTGCTTTCCTCCGGACTACAACTTGGATGTCTTCAAGTCCAATGTTAACAAATTCCTAATGAACCGCCCCCTTAAATAAACACTTCAGCAAATCTCCTCACTAACTTAATGTACTTGCAATAACCCTTATCCCTGAGTGGCTTCCGGGCCTTGATAAGTGGTGATCACTGTGTAAAACTATTCTAATATAACCCAACTAATGATAGAGCAGCCGGTCTTAAGGGAATAGAGGAACGGCGTTCAATGTCCTAGTCAGGAAACAAGGCCAAGCACAGAGTGGCTCTGGTGAGTCCCTGGTATTGTACCTCTGGCATGGCTAATAGACAAAGATGAAGTGTGAAAGCCGATTATAGAAATAGCCTTTCTCCCCCTTAAGCATGTTAGGTTTGCAAACCAAGAATTTGTTCGAGTCACCAACTCCAGGAAGCCTTCCTCTCCCAGTTTTATTATCAGTGTTTTCTATTCCTTAAATGAATGATCTGACAAGATCTCCAGGTCCATCACACCGAGAGGGGTAAACCTGTGCCTGGTTTCTACACCAGGTATTTCTGCGTCCCGGCATAGAAAAAGATATCGAGTATCTTACTTTAATTTTTTCTCTATTCTACATAAATAAGCGCACGATTAAAGATAGATTCCCCACTAACATTTGCAAGAAGTTGTATCTTTCAAGTACTGTGAGAGATGCAATCTGCCCTATCAACTAATTTGTTTTAAAATAAATGAATAGGAGATTAATTACCATAATATGTAAGAGAATATAAAGCAAAGTAAGAAAAAATGTTTCTTTCAAATACTGCGAGAAAACCAATCTGCTTTACCAACTAATTTGTTTTAAAAGAAATGAATAGGATATTAATAATAATTATTTGAATATGTAAGACAATATAAAGCAAAGAAAAAAACGAAATGATGGGAATAGATCTGCATAAAGAGGTTCCACACAACACGGATATATAGATGAACTTAACTTGGTATTCTTCTAGCGACCCATGTTGGTCTGACTAAAAGACCAGTGTCTCCAATGTGGAATGAATCGTGGTGCAACGATTAGCATTTGTTTGAGAGCAGTAAGAGAGAGTAAGGGAGGAAAGATCCGCTTTAAGAACCAAATCTGTGCTTTGATTTTATACTTCCTTCTGTTATTTAATTAAAACAGTATAATTTTCGATTTTTGTGTTAATAATTTAAAACATACAAACTCATTTAATAAAGGTGATGAATGCTAGAAAAGAGATGTGCATTTCCAATGTTTCTATTGTATATGCATATATTGCTAGCTATTACTAATACATTGCAAGCAAATGACATGCGAGAAAAATCTGGGAAATAATTTCAAACAGGTAGATAGCACGGAATATAAAAATGGAATAAAATAATATAATATAAACAAATTAATTTTTTAGTAATATCTATTTAAATTGCAGATTAAGGGATGGTTAAAATTTTAAATAGATTTAAAAAAATGTTATTGCAAATCCCCCTTTACAAAATTTGATTATCGTATTTTATTTCATAACTTGAGGAGTAGATTCGCCAGTAAAATCAATTCAGATAAGAATGGGAGTTTGGAAATGTGGTTAAAGATACACTATCGATACATTTAAAAAATACAAACTAATTTTAGAGAATAAATTAAGATAACAGAGGGTTAAACAGTTTACAATCAAATTTTATTATGCTATCAGTTAAAAAGGGGCTACAATATTTCGGGATATGGAAACGTCTTTAGGCTATGGCATTTCGAGGCCAGCCACTTCTCCTCAGAAGAGGAGAGTAAGGACACATATGCACAGAAGAAATCTTTTTAAAGATAATATTGACTTCATGGAAAAAAGAACAAAGGAAAAGCATGAAGATGTCCTGAGATTAAAGCTGCTTCCAGGACTTCCAGCAGTCACTATCAAATAGTAATAAAGAATGCGAGAGAGGTGTATGTTCAGTCTTAGACCAAAGTAACTGAGCAGGGGCTTGATTCCCACCAGTTTTGGTAAATAGAAAACAGGATCATAAACACACTCATGTGCTGTATCCCAACCGTCATCAATGGACCTGAGAAAATCTTTACAGCGTCAGAGAAAACCAAACTCTTTGCCAAGAACTTTGCAAGTAATTATACCCTATGCGACCAAACCATCAAACCCCCGTATTTCCTCTTTTATCAGAAAAAATGCTATGTGACATGCAGATATATGTGCGTGATGTTGCCAAGCTAATCAGAAATCTTGATTTCAGTAAAGCAACTGACCCTGATGGCATTCCAATTATAGTGCTGAGAAAGCTTCAATCAGAACTAGTTTCCATCCTTACAAAACTGTTTAAGTGTTGTCTTAAAGAGAATTGCTTACCAGCACCTTTGAAACCTCATCAGTATGCCCTGTATTTAAACATTCAGATGATCGGTCATCTCCGCTTCAGTACAGTTAAAATAAGTCTGCTGTGCGTCATGAGTGAGTTGTTGGGATCCGTGTTAAATCGAGAAGTAGTTAACCATCTCAGCAACAATAACATTCTTAGTGAAATTCAAGATGGGTTCCGTTCTGCCAGATCTACAGCAGATATACTAATGGTTATATCTCATAATATTAGCAAATGTCTCAACGGAGGCTTCCTTTCTAGGGTAATTGCTCTTGACATATCAAAGGCATTTGATAGGGTATGACATAAATACCTACTTCATAGGATCTCCAGCTACAGTATAGCTGGAAATGTTTTCTTAATTATTAAACCATTTCTCTCTTATAGGTTCATAAGAGTAGTCGTTAATGGGTAGAAATCAGAATCCCACAGTATTTATGCCGGTGTCTCTCATGAGCCAATCCTGGGCCCAACTCTCTTCCAAATCACGTCCTAAGATCATTCGTATACATTTATGCTGATTACACTACCATCTATGAAAACACATCAAAGGCTGTAAATGATCAAGTTCTCTTTGATTCTCTCTCTTCTTATCTGGAGCACATGGTGCAATGGAGATGAATTGGCTTGTTAATTTAATCCATCTAAAACAAAACTACTGTCTTTATATCATCAACGCTCATATTTCCTATCTGGAATCAGTTGAAACGAGTGACTTTTGTCTTGAGGAGGCTCCATGTTTTGACAAGCTTCTGGGCTTGACCTTTACTCCTGATCTAAGATGGATCATGTACATCAAATCCGTTGCCAAGACTACTGGGAAAATGGTAGGATTCTTCTAGCGCTCCAGTAGATATCTCACTGCTTATGCAATTCTCTACCTATGTAAGACCCAAGTACATCGAAAGGGGGAATACTGTTGCGACATCTGGGCAGAAGTTGCTAGAAAAATCTTATCCTGCCTCGACAAAGTTCAAAAGAGATTTCGTAACCTAGTGGGGGTGCCGTTTTCTCTTCCATTCAACCTCTTTCCCACAGAAGAGCCGCTGAGAAAGGAAACCTCTTTCCCACATAAGAGGGCTTGTCTCTACTTTATCACTATTTTAATGGCAGATACTCGTCTGAGCTCCAATCTATGGTTCCCCTTCGCCAAACTTACACGAAAAACACTTGTCTAGCTGAACCCATTATCAATGTTTTCCCCCACTCTTTATCTGTGCTTAACCTAACCATATATTCATTGAACAAAGCTTCTTTCTCAGAACTACACGCCTTTGGAACTGTTTTCCATGCGCCTTCTTTCCAGCTGATTACAATTTGGTCATAAGTTTGATTCTGGAACTGGACGACTTTCAGATTATGATCCGATTTTTATCCAATATAATCCACAGTGATCCCACTCAAATACAGAACTTTGATTGCTCCTGTGTGACGTCACAACCAACACAAAAACAGCTGTC
The DNA here is from genome assembly GCF_053919585.1 of Euprymna scolopes. Classification (NCBI taxonomy): domain Eukaryota; kingdom Metazoa; phylum Mollusca; class Cephalopoda; order Sepiida; family Sepiolidae; genus Euprymna; species Euprymna scolopes. The sequence continues at coordinate 55,183,467 of NC_136488.1, forward strand.
TAGACAGGATTTGCATAGATCCAATAGAAGGAAATATCTTGATGAATTAGAAGCATTACTGTACAGTAAAAATATGATATATATCCAAAAGTAAAGGTAAAACTATACAAAAACTGTTAAATTGTGCAAACCACTGCTTAGGAAGCAATTAAGTCATTGCTTATTCACCAAACCTATTTTCCTGCTCTTAGTTACTTATACTGCTTCCCACTTTTTGGAAATCATAATTCTATGACTAATTGTAATCTTTAAATATATGGACTATACTGGACACATGTATATTGTTACTGATGTATGTTACTAAACTAACTGGCACATATGTTATTTCTAAATGTCTGCTTTAAAAAGATTATACTTTGCATGTCTTTTTTGCATGATAAACATTAAAAATCCTTATACACCTAAATCCTCTCCAATTCCCTGTATATCTATAGTGTATATTAATACTATATTTTTGTAAGTTATATCATCTCCCTTGTTCTAACTGGACACAAAACCAATAGCTCTTCTCCCCAAGCTGATATAAAATCAAATATTTGCACGTACCTTGAGAGGGGGGTTTAGCTTCTAGTCCTAAACTTTAGAAGGCTGACCTTTTAAAAATTGATGAATACTATACAACTATAGAGTTCTATTGCGAAGGCATGCATTAGTTTTACCTATATTTATACTCTATAGAGTATCTATAAAATAAATAACTATTAGCCACAGTTTGTGCCCAGATTTTAAGTGATCTATATTAACTAGCAACTATATCTTTCTTTCACTTAGATGGGAAAAAGTACTGGTGATTATCTTTACATGAACGCTAACGTCTAAATCACATTTCGAAACGCACCCTAAGCCTTATACTATAATTTTCCAATTAGTCACTAATCCACAGTACATATTTGATCTTTTCTTAACCCTAGTACCTTTAATCTACACCCCATACTCATACATACCTCCTTTAAAAACGTAACCACATCTTAAAATTTAATCCTATTCTGAGGAGTGTAACTTCAAAGCAAATGCTAATTCTTTGATAATAACTAGATGTAAGAAAGCCTTTTACTCTAATAGCTCCTTTCCCAGAACTGATAGACTCTGGAATTCTCTTCCGGGATCCTGCTTCCCCAACTGTACTGACATGCAGAAATTCAAGTGTAATGTGACCAAACATCTTGCTGCTAAACTCCCTACATAGCACCCCTGCAACTTAAGCCCCTTGATAGTAGCCTCCTACATCAAAGTGGCAATGTGCCTTGTTTGGTTAGAAAATGTAATAAAAAAACACATAAAACCAAACAGTGAAACCATGTAAAACAAGAATCTTATTGAACTAAAGGAGTTAGAGTCGGATAAAACCTTCCGACTCCGACTCCAACTCCTTGTACTCCTAGAAATCCGACTTCGACTCGACCTAAAATCTCCGACTCCGACTCCAACTCCGACTCTAACTCCGCAACCCTGTTTTTAATATAAACACACAAAAAACACAAAATTCATAAGAGTATAGATGTCGTTCGAGAGTTCGCAGTTTGATATAAAGAATACTTAAAAGTACTCGGATACACACACATATGCACACACTTGCGCGCACACACACACTCACACACACTCGCGCACCCATCCACCCAACCACACACACACACACACACATATATATATATATATATATATATAGTAGTCAATCTATTTTCTCGAGATTTTATGACCTGCGCCTTGGAGTTTCAGCAGATTGCCCTCTGCCATCTTCGTGCGTATCTCTGCAGCCCTATTCTAGCATGTTACTCTCTGCCTCATCAAGGAGCATTGTCTGCTGCGGCATGCGGCTTTTTGTGCTTCTTTCTCCGTCGTCGTCTGTCCTTCAACATCAGGTTGTCCTATCCTTTTCACACTCACTGCCATAAAGCACCGCGCCAAACGACACGATCCTCTAATAGCTGTTCCTAGCTGCTAACCAGCTGCCTAGATTGATACCAGTCGGTCTCAGGTAGGGTTTGCTTATGTCCTTTTAGCGGAATTCTGGTCAACTTCCTGATGTATACATAAATATATCGAAAGTAAATATAAGACTATGAGTATAAATCACCTGTTTCCTTGCGGAAATTCACCAAACAACCTATTAGAGTCAGAGTGATGTTTTTTGGGTTTTTTTACATGGGCTTCACCACTTATCAAGGCCAAGAGGCCACCCAAGGATAAGGGTTAAAGAGTGTACAGTAGTCAAAAGGACAATATAGTAATCAATAGTATTGGAAGTTCGGTAAATTTGTACACTTAAGTGTAACGGCTCATCAGAAACTTGACGAAAAGACAGATAATTTTCTTGGTTTAAAAATTATAAAAATTAGTTGGAATCAATAAATTATCAATAAGTAGAGTTTATGATCTTCACCAATATTAATAATAATAACCCATAATGTTAAAAGTCCAAGCGTGCTGCCAAAATAGTAATTTCAACGTTTTAAAGCTTTTTGAAGGCATGAAAACGATGTCGTATTTTGTATTAAATATTATATGTTTTATGTGTCTTGCGGTCCTCAACTCTTGTCCACAAAGAAGTATCGAAATGTATTTTTTTTTTAGATAGAAAAGATAGTAAAAGGTATCAATTTATTCTCCCATAAACGGTAAAACAATTAATGTGAACTCTTTAAAACATTATTGCACGGAATAAACGCTTCCCTAAATACAAATACCAGTTTTATTTTACCGCTATTCATTTTCATTTCAATACATTTTGTAAACAAGAGCAGAGTACCTGCTTGAAATATATAAAAAATAAAATATTAAATACAAAAAACATAATTTCATGCTTAAAAAACATCATAACCTTGAAATCCCAAAATATAAACCTTTATTAAAATCAGATTAGATTTGCCCTTTAATTATATGTGTAGTTGAATTCCTACAAAGCTGAATTTGATGGAACATACGTGTTGCTTACAGATTAACCGAGATTAAATAAGCATGCTTGGTCAACCAAGAACCGGATGCATATAAATAAATGATCATGATTATAATTTTTTTTTAATTTGGATACACGTATGGATTTCCAAGTCCACAAATAGTATTCATATATTTATTATTCAAATAAAACGAACAACTAAGCAAACATTTTTTAATTCGAATTAATAATCGTGACATCTGTGTTCATTATCTCTAGTTTTACAACAAAATTACAAAATTGGAAAATTGGTCATTCATTAAGTTCCCCCTATTTTTTCTTTCCTTTTGTATCTTTATTCTTCAGTTTTCTTTGTTAAACTTTACTGTATACTAGCATTACCTGTGTAAATTCTATAGCGGCATATTCCCTATGCATCCTGTGCGTCCTGTGAATATTCAGCGTGAATGAAAACCGTGCGATATTATTGTAGCCATTTTGTTAAAACTCAAAACGTATTTATCTAAGTAATTTGGTAAATACGACAGAATTTATCTAGTTAATTACTACAATGTCCTTATAGGAGTCTGTGACATATTCCAATTGTGTGGACGCCCGGTGCGACCGGACACCTTTATATCATTATAGGATCTTTATACAGAAGAGACCCTACCCTTAGATCCTATCCAAAAGAACAGGAAGATATATTTTAGTTTTATGATATTTTGTTTCATTTAACATTGCGTCCTGTCTATCAAATGAGCATAGACGGTGATAAAATGCTACGAACATTGTCCGTAGTATTTTACCTAATTTTTCTTTTTAATAAATAGGATCTCCCGATCGAATAATTTATGATCTTAAAAAACCGTGACACACGTTACTATATAAAAAGTACAGCAGTGTTAATATATAGATTAGGTATCATATAATCATCAATAGAGAAGAGGCACTGTAGAAATAAATACGGAAATCTGCAATCATTATACCATCATATTTGAACGTTTTCGACGAGTGGGGCACGCAGATTGCAATACTATGTATTAGGTACAATATAATAATGAATAGGATTTTTGCTCTATAATAATGAATACGAAATTTGCAACTATTAAATGCCACATTTAAACGTATTTTAGGACAAAGTGACTTCGGGCGACATTCTAGTATTCTACAAAAGCGTGATATGTATTAATTAACAATTTACCGAAGTTAAGATTGCCTCATAATATCGCGGTTTTAGGAAATGACGAAATTTGTATTGAGCAGTTACAGATCATTTGCCGTTTTTTGTGTGGTGTATATATATTGTCCAAAGAATAAAATAAAAAAAAGAAAAGAAAACAAATATTTTATCTCAGACCTTCGCTGAAAGTTCGGGTATAACTTAGATTTATTATTTTCTGACAGTTGGATAACACCCCCCCCATTTAATTCTTAATTTGAGTTTAAAATGAATCACGAACTATAAGACTAATAAGGGCCGTGAATTTTTGGAAAATTTGGGTGTAACCTGCCCGTTAAAATATTCCTCGAACCCTTACGTTGCCTAGCACCGTCTAAAAGGAACAGACAACAAAGATAAATACATCGTATTCGGCCTTTTCGTTTTTTTATTACACAAATTGTATATTACCTTTTTCTTTCTCCTCGTCTCGATATTGCTTAAACATTTCTTGCCACAGACTATTTCATCTGGCGTATACATTTTTCCTCCGACCTCATGCTATTTCTCATTTTCGACTTTAGATGTCTTCTTCCAACCACGTTGTGCCCTTTTTTCATTTTTACTTTCAGTCGCAACCCCGAGAACGCCTACCAATTTGCATACGCGTTCAAACGCTGCTGCTGCTGCAGCTGATGCTAATACAATCGCTTGCCATCCGTCCTTCGCCTGTTTCTGATATTTTCATAAGCGCTCATATGCGATCAGTTACATGGCTTATTTATTCCTTTCCTATATGAATTTTAATGTCACCTATATTGTACTAAACCCCAACTAAGTTTGATATTCACACCCTGCAACCTAAACTGTAATTAACTCATCTTTAAATTATACGTATTATATTAGAATTTTGTTGGACGTAAGTCCAGAGGTCGAATCCAGGTACAGCGCTTCAACCGTATATAGCTACATCGAAAAGATTTGAACGTGTCTAGACGAGTATTTCTGAAGATTAAACTCTCTCAATAATAAAATGCACACAAACACACACATACATATTTATATATATATATATATATATAGAGTGATATTTTATGTATGCGTGAAAAAACAGTGTCTCCCTAACTACGCTGTTAATTTTTTCAACAGACTTGAAACGTCATATATAAGGGAGTTTGGACCTTATAAGGAAATTTGCAATGCGATTTAGACTTTATCCACTAAGAAAATTCCTGCTAAAAGATCAAAATTGAAAAAAATTGGAACGTGTCAGAATTATTTCGATAAAGACACACTTCTACGCATGCGCAATTACACAGTAATTGATTAAACGCTGTTATGTTTAACCATTATCTGCAAATAAATATGGTCAAGGCAGAAAGAATAATATCTGTAAGTAGCAGTAAAAAAACTAGGATTACTATGAAATAATACGGATTCTTAAAGAAATAACAGAGAAACAAAGAAAATGGAAAGAAGAAAAAACTGAATATGTAAAAAGTTGTAGTGGCGAGAAAGATGTAAAAGGAAAATCAAAATAAATAGTAAATAAAAATGAGAGAATTTTAGAGCGAATGGTGTGAAAAATTTAAAGTTAAAGTAATCCACATAAAAATTATAATAAAAATAATAAAAATATTCCAAAAATTTTTAGGTTCCAGTGAAATTCTCAGAATTGAGGATCCGAAGAACGAGCAAGATGGCAGCTGTTGAAAACGTAACCCATACCTGTAGAGATGAATAGAAAATTAAATCTTAGTAAACCGCTGCTAAAATCCTACTGGAGACCTGAAAATTAAATTTATTTTTAGAAGTAATATCCTGGGAAAAAATTCCCAAACGTGAAAATCGGTTAATATTTATAAGAACTGGTTATTTTTCTCTATTGTGAGGGGGAAATTTATATTGCGATAAACATTAGAGTAGGATAATGGTATTATATAGCTCAGAGCAGATCCAAAATAAGAAGATCGATAAACAGTAAAAAATACGACTGTTACTGTGGATCTGTATACTAATATAAAGAAAATAAACAGTTTGAGGAAAATGGCCTTATAACTATATCTCTCTCTTTGTATTCCTCAAGTTCTCTCTTTCTCTCCCCCTCTGTCTCTGTTTGTCTGTCTCTCCTCTTTCTCTCTCTCCCGCTCTCTCCCTCTCTCTCTCTCGCTCTGTCTCTCTCGCTCTGTCTCTCGCTATGTCTGTTTGTCTGTCTGTCTGGCTGCCTGTCTCTCTCTCTCTCTCTCTCTCTATATATATATATATATATATATATATATATAATATATATATGCATAGATCATCGTATAACGATTATATCACTGTCTGACTGACATAAAGAACATTTAAAAATTAAAATGATTAAGTTCCCCTGTTGATCACAATTTGATCATCTTCAAATCCAATGTCAGCAAATTCATGTCATAAATCATCCTATAAGTAATCCAAAAAAGTTCGTAACTTTGATCAGTGTTAGTACTTCCATAATGTTACTTCATTTCTCAGCTGATAATCATTGTATCTCATTAACTCTAGTCCTTGAATGGCTTTTGGCCATTGAGTCAAAGTCAAATCACAGATCTCAAAAGTTAAAATGTATATCAGCCTGTTGTTAAAACCTCCAGAAAAAGGATTGAATCACTCTACCAGTGCAGAAAGTACCAGATTTCAGATGCAATATTTTATCTATATACTAGCTGTACATACTCGGCGGAGGGTTTAGTAGCATACTATTTAAAATATACCAAATGCTTAAGTTATTAGGATTTTCCTTGAAGTTTGTTTTATTATTACAAAAGAGTAACCACTTATCAAGGCCAAAAGGCAACTCGAAATTCAATTATATAAATACTAGCTTTGGTGCCTGGAGTTTCCCGGGTGTTTGGAGGTGTGTGTTGAGCAAAAAAAAAAAAAAAGTGGTAGTCGGCAGACAGGCTCGAACCACTACCGCGAAGGAGGAAAAGAACGTGTAAAATACACGTGACGTCTTTGCCGTTTGGTCTGTCGCCAAACCGGATGTGGCGAAGGTTTAAATTAAGGCTAGTATAATATAAAGCTGAAGTATGTCTGTGAGTGTGTGTGTGTGTGTCTAGTCACGAATAGGCTCCTATATGGTTGACTATTTAAAAAAAAAAACTGATTATATGTAATGAGAGAATATGTATCGAGGACTATGAATAAGTACGTTTGATGGCAGAACGGTGGAGCATAAAAATTGTAGGGTCTGCGTTCGCGCCTGCCCCCCCCCCCAAATATGGAAATAAAAAATGAAAAAAAAAGACGTTTACAAGGGATTTTGATATAGATGTACATAATAATACTTTGATAAGTAGGTTTTACTTAAAAATGGATGGTATAATAAAATTGTGGGGTCTGCGTTCGCGCCTGCCTCCATAGAATGGAAATGGGCACAAACTTTAATAAAGACTTTTCATATTTATCTGTGATAATTATGTTTCAGTTTGAAGAAATATGGTATAATAAAATTATGGGGTGTTCGTTCGCGCCTGACCGCAAAGAATGAAATATGTCACAAAGTTTAACAAGGTGTTTTAATATAGACCACAAAATATTAAAAATAAAGATAAGTGCTTCAGTGTGAACAGTTATGGCATAATAAATTATGGGGTTATCTATTTTAGTTTTACTTTCATATTTTGCTTTGGTTTTGATACCCCCAAATTTGAAGCCATCTCTTTACAACCCTTCCATTTCATAACCTATCATACTTTCATAGATCAGAGTCCATTATCCGTAGGCTATTTTTTAATCCAGTCAACGACGGGTACTGTTGCTAGTATATATATATATATATATATATATATATATATATATATTTCATTTATAATATATATATATATATATATATATATATATATATATATATATATATATATATATATATACATTAGTGGCCTGACACAACCAAGCAAAAAAAAACAAAAAAAAAACTCTAAGCAAAATTCATCGCAAACCAGCAAACACGTAAGCAAGCCTATTAAAACATTCCATATAAAAAAATGTATGCAATTTTGGGCATATTTATAATTGTGAAAAGTTTCTTTTATCAATTGTGATAAAATTATATTATTATAATTTTTATAAACCTTGATAATTTTTATGTAGTTTCGTTTCAATATTCAATTTGGCTTCGTGTATATATATATATATATATATATATATATATATATATATATATATATATACATATATATACATATATATATAAAAGCGTAATTTAAATTTAATTTTTTTTTAATATTGGCATACTGATATCTTTGTTTCTCTCCTTCTACCACTCTCTTTTTCTCCTTCTGTCTCCCTCTATACGAGGGGAGTGCTATAAGTAATTCCCCTGACCCACTTCCAGTTGTCTGATCCAGCTGATATTTTGCATGTACAATAATTTATATCTCTACGGGTTAAGTGGCAAATTACAGCTCTGAAGTAATTGTGGTTTCTGTTTAACCGGTGTTTCAACTGAGTCATGTGTGAAATGGAGCCTGTTGAATGTCGAGCAGTGATCCAGTTTTTGTATTTGAAAGGACGCACACCACAGGAGACTTTTGATGAAATGAAAGAAACTTATGGTGATAATGCCCCATCATATGACCTTGTAAAACGCTGGCATCGTGAATTCAAACATGGCCGGAAGTCTGTAGAAACTGCTTCCAGACCTGGTCGCCCCGCTTCTGTCATTGATGTGGCGGCTATTTTGGAAAATCGGGGCATTCGCCAAATAGCCCAAGATGTGAAGATTAGTACAGGGTCTGTTGAAAACTATAATTCATGACCATTTGCATATGCATAAGGTGTGTGCCAGATGGATTCCGACGTTGCTCACACCATACCAGAAGCGAGAACGCGTCGAGTACTCGAGGATGAATTTGAAGATGAGTAAAAGATTTTCAAAAAACTGATTACACAGGATTGAAACCTGGATCTATCACTATGATCCAGAGACCAAAACCCAGTTAATGCAATGGAAGCACTTGAATTCACCACCTCCAAAGAAGACAAGGGTGCAGCCCTCCGCTGGCAATGTCATGCTCACAGTTTTCTGGGACCAGGACGGAGTAATGATGATAGATTTTCTGGCAAAGGGTACCACAATTACTAGAGCCTATTATGTTTCTATTTTGAGGAAATTAAGGAAAGCTATCACAATAAAGAGGCGGGGCAAGATCAGCAAAGGTACCCTCCCCCTGCAGGACAACACTGAGGTCAACAACTCGCATGTCGCCAGATCAGAAGCACGGGCGTGTGGTTACGAAATCCTCCCTCAGCCTCCCTACTCTCCTGACATTGCACCCTCTGACTTTCACCACTTACCAGCCATGAAGTTGTTTTTGAAAGGAAAGCGTTTCCCAGATGATGTAGCCTTGATTTCTGAAGTCACGTCGTGGCTTGAGGACCAATCTGGGGTGTTCTACAAAAACGGTCTCCAGAGCTGCATCAAACGTGGGAGAAATGGATAACTCAGGGTGGTTCCTACGAAGAGAAAGACTAATAACTGTGCCAAGTTTCGTTGTTCTACTACCATGGAAAGTGTGTCAGGGGCATTACTTATTGCACGCGCCTCGTATATATATACCATATATATATATATATATATATATATATATATATATATACTTCTTTTAATTACATAAATTAATATACGAACGCATAATTTTATGGGTAAACTTCAAATAATTACTTTACCAGTGCTCAATACATAGGGAGATTTAGGTAGTACGTTATAAAATATATATGGCAATTGAGCTACACACAATATTCCGCGTTTAATCCAGCTTGGATATATCAGGCTTATGTCTGACACATTTACCTATCTAGCTTGACGAATCCTAGCATAGATGAAACGCTGTATCTTCTGTGTAGCTTAATTTCTATATACATTTTATAACTAACTATATATAAATACACCCACCCACACAAACACCCACACCCACACACCCACACACCCACACACACACACACACACACATATATATATATATATATATATATATATATATATATATATACCATTTTTTGACAAATGAGTTCTAAATCTTCTCCACTATTGATCAGAATTTTACGAATAAATGCTCATTTAACAGGTTATTACATACCTTAAGAGGATATGTGATATTTTCTTTTAATGTCAAGCATCAAGGGGAATATTTTTTTATCCAAAGCCTAGTTTCGCACTTTTACAGCCAAAAAAAATTTCGGTAAATGTGCTGTATAGTTCCACTCTCAACAAATCCTTTAAACTTCGTCGTAGTCTCTCTCTCTCTCTCTCTCTCTCTCTCTCTCTCTCTCTCTCTCTATCTCTCTCGCTCTCTCTTCTGCTGTTATCTGCTGTCTGCTTTAATTGCTCAGATAACATCAACATTTCAACATGAGTTGTCTTGAAATGTGCATGGATCTCGTTGACCTTATCTTCGAGGATTATACGCCCCATATTTTGACCCTTTGAAGTCATTTCCGGATATTCTCATCCAGGGTTCTGACTGAACTTCTTTGACATTATCTCCGCGGATCTAGATAATTCAACAGTATTAGACGTAGATTGTTGTAGCAGTGTGTAGATTTAGTATTCCTTTATTTTTACCTTTTCATTTCATTTTTGTTTGTCAATCTGTCTGTCATTACTTTTTTCACAAGGAATGGTTTATATGAAAAAAATATTACACATATATAATGCTCTTCGGTGTAAATCTAATTTTTCTTTTTACTAGTAGCCTAGTTTACAGAATTATTATAAAGCAGATTGTTCTTAATTATAGTATCAAAATTCCTGTAGACTATTACTATAAAAAATTGTTTCAGCAAGTATGTTATTTAAACGTTAGTATGTAATCCAATCGTTAATAATATTCTCAGTTGCTTTGCAAATGTCGTCTTTTCCTACATAGAAATTATTCATTTGAATAAGGTAAGCACGTTCAATGTTCCTTTCTTTATTCATTTATAAATTCATTTCACTCGAATTAATTAATCAGTTAATCAGTTTCGCTAACGCAAAACGAACAAGTTTTAATTAATGTGATTATACGGCACGTTATCTTTCCATTTCAAATACACAGTTTCAATAAGATATTCTCCACGTGTGTGTAATTTCAGCAACATATCGAAAGTAAACATTTTCGGAAGCTAAAACTTGGAATGAAACAAAAATTAGGCAGAATATTAAATTAAAATTAAAGTGATAAGGACGATATTGGAATATTTTTATGTGGTTCAGTATGGATCCTCCACGAATAAAAATATGAATAAAACACGCACCCCCTACACACACACTCACATAATAAATTAAAATATAAGCATCTCCAGAAAACATACTTATATAAGTATACATACTCACAAAGGCTTACTAGTATTATCGACTACTAAACCTACACTGTTTACCTAAGAATAAGCAATATATGAAGAACTACTATATACAAAATTGAGCTAGAAAAGCAAGATATATTGTCAAGTAAACAATACCACGCTAACATAATAAATCATAAAATATCACAAAAAAGATAAGGGATAACCAGGAGGATACTCTGTCTGAAGTTTAAAATAAAACATAACTTTCATACTAAAGTCGTTTATATATATATATATATATATATATATATATATATATACATATATATATACATATATATATATATATACTAGCAATATATATATATATATATATATATATATATACTAGCAAAAGTACCTGTCGTTGACTGGGTTCGAAAACAGCCTACAGAAAATGGACTCTGAAGCAAAATATGATAAAAGTAAAAATAACATAGATACACCCCATAATTGATTATACCATACCAGTTCACACTGAAACACTTATCACAATAGTCTGTGGATGTATATTAAAAAAAAACCTTGTTAAACTTTGTGACATATTTCATTCTATGGAGGTCAGGTGCGAACGAACACCCCATAATTTTATTATACCATATTTCTTCAAACTGAAACATAATTATCAAAGTATACTTACGCAGATAGATATGAAAATTCTTTATTAAAGTTTGTGCCTATTTCCATTCTATGGAAGCCAGGCGCGAACACAGGCTCCACAGTTTTATTATACTATCCCTATTTAAGTTAAAACATACTTATCAAAATATTCTTATGTACATCTATATAAAAAAAACCCTGTAAACGTTTTTTTTTTTTTCATTTTTTATTTCCATATTTTCAAGGGCCAGGCGCGAACACAGACCCCGCAATTTTTATGAACCACCATTCTGCTAGATCAAACATACCCATTCCTGATCCTCGATACATATTCTATAATTATATGTAATCAGTTTTTTTTTTAAATAGTCAACCATATAGGAACCTATTCGTGACCAGACACACACACACACATCCACACACAGGCATTCAGCTTTATATATATATATATATATATATATATATATATATATATATATACATGTTTTTTATTATTGGTTGGTATAGTGTTTGATTTCGTTAAAGGTCATATATATATATATATATATATATATATATATATATATATATATATTAGACCTCTTCAAAATTTACCTTTTTCTTCAAACATATGGAAACTGATATTATTCCCATTCTCCAAGGTCTAAATTAGCTAAATATACCAGTTATTGTGATCTTGGACCTTGGCTATGCCTGCCTCAAGAGCCATGTAATTTTATTGTTGACGTTTTTCAAAAACGCTGCAAAATTTGGAATATTATGTCCTTATTTTCATTGTAGCTATCCAGAGGTTGATGCTATTACATGGAAAGTGGTACCAAATGAAAGCTAATAAAATTGTCTCGCATATGGTAGTAAACATCCGACCACTTGTAATTATTTTAATTTATCTTAATGCATAAACATATATATTTTTATGCTTGGAAAGGGTGCCATCATATAATACATAACTTTATCTCAAAAATGGTACTCTTAATGCATGTATATAATTTATTATCACTAAGTATGTTTTAACTCTTCATTTTAGATTGTAAGTTAAAGTTGATTTGTTAAGATTTGTGAACTGCTGACAACATGGCATCTGGAAGACAACTACACTGTGGGAAAGTGGTCAGCGATACAAGTTAACAGGATTAAGCAACTGAAAAGAGAAGAATGGTGGCAACTCCTGCCACAAGGTCATTCAGTGATGTGTATCTCATTGGGCAACCCAACTCCAGCATCAGGGGCTCTCAACTTCCTACTAATCGCCAGGTGTTCCAGTATTTCCTGCATTTGAGGAATGATAATCCCAACAGTGATAATAGGTCTTTAGCCCATGATATCCTTTTGCCATTCTGGAATATGGCAAGGATTAAAACACTCACTAGACCAAATGCAGTCAACCGTTTCATGATTCTCCATGAAAAGTACAGGAAAATTGTTAAAAACAAGGGAAGAAATAACAAACCAGAGGAAGAGAAACGAGCTAACTTTCTGAAGGACTTAGACAAGTTATTTGATATTGGAGCAAAGGATGTTGTGGAGGAGATAAGATGCACCAGGCTGCTCACAATTGATACTAAGGAAGAGGACGTCAATTTCTACTTGGACCAACAGACCACTCGCCTGCCACACATGTCAGGTCATGATAAGGTGTTTGGGAAGAAGTCTAGAGAGAAAAGCTTCCGAGAAGAAAGAGCAGAGAGAATGTTATCATCAGTGACTGCTGCAGCAGCAGAAGTCGGGAACATTTCAAGTTATGAAGACCCAGAAAACAGTTAAGGCTCTGGTAATAGTGAGGGTTCAGAATACACTGAGACAACACCAAGCTGTTCATCAAAAGCATGTACGATAACCTTACACTTTCCACACTCAGTTATGACCAGTAGAGGGATTTGTAACATTGCAGATCGGTTGTCACTCTCTGACAACCAGACTAAAGCCATGGTGTCTGCAGTGTTGAAGGCAGGATGCGCGGATCTTGATGACTTTGTTATATCATCCTCTACTACAAGACGAAATAGTATAAACACTCGTCATAACTTGTGCCAAAGTTACATGAATATCTTCAAGGAAAGTCCGCCAGATTACTGCACACTACACTGGGATGGACAACTTCTACGGGATGTTCTTGGTGAAAGATACCCAGTGGAAAGTCTTGCAGTGCTCCTCTCTGGTACTCCACAGTATGAAGAAGGGAAGCTGCTTTGTGTGCCCTTCATAGAAAGTTCCACAGGAATCCAACAGTGTAATGCTACATTGGAACTGATAGAAGAATGGGGTCTCACAGACAACATTGTAGGCTTGGTATTTGATACCACAGAAAGCAACAGTGGCATCAACAAGGGTGCAGCGCAGCTTATTGAAGAAAAACTAGGCAAAAAGGTATTCTACTTCGCTTGTCGTCATCAGATATCAGAGGTAATAATTGGAAGTGTATGGGAGGCTGTGTTCAACAAGGCCAAGATTCCTGACAACCCAATGTTCAGCAATGTGAAAGAGAAGTGGGACAAATTGGTTAAGGACTGCACAAGAGTTCTGGGCCTAGTTGAACAAGACTTTAAACAGAAGAAGACACGCACAATTACAGTCTTAAGCAATTTCCTTGAGGAAGCAAGTCCGAGGGCAGATTACAGAGAGGTGGCAGAGATGTGCCTGATCCTGCTTGGTGAGGAACCTCCTCGAGGTATCTACTGGGCCAAGCCAGGCGCCATTCCCCAAGCCCGCGTGATGGCCAGGAACATTTACTGTATGAAGGTGCTCATGTTTTCCAAGGAACTAAAATACAACACGGACACTATCTTCAAGCTGGAGAGGATGAACAAGTTCCTGGCCTTATTCTACACTAGCCACTGGGTGACCACCACATTTGCAGCTGATGCAACTATCCAATACCTCCAGCTTATGAAGAACATGCTGCAATACAAGCAGTATGACTATGAACTGGCAATATCTGTTCTCAAGAAAATAAACAATCACCGCTGGTATCTGACCCAGGAACTAGTGGTATTGACCTTGTTCAGTTCACATGCCAGCATGACCAAGTCTGCAAAAGAGGAACTCGCAGTCAAGCTGTCAGAATCAGAGAAACCTGCGAGTTACAGGAAAGGCAAGCCAGTGTTTACTGTCATCAATGCAGCTACAGTTCTCACAGACCTGGTAGGGCCAGTCTCACTTTCTGTTTTATGCTGTTCGAGTGAAATGCGACTGGCTCACTACTCCTGCTGACACCTGGGAAGACAATGACAGCTACAGGAATGCACAGAAGTTTGTAAGGTCAGTGAAAGTGACCAATGATGTGGCTGAGAGGTGTGAAACTAATGAGTTACTTTGCAACTCAGATCACAAGTGACCCAGAGCAAAGAAGCTGCTTACTACAAGTTGTGGAGTACCACAGGAAAAAAATTGACAGTTTCAAAAAGCCACATTGAACAAGAGATAATACATGTATTAGTAAGATCTATCTGACAGTTTCTTATGCAATATATGTGTCAGAGCGGTGCTATCATACTACCAAACTGATCTTTTGTAGTGTCCCAGCTGTTTGTGAATTAAAATGTGTTAAAATTTACACAGGTGTTCGTGTGTTTTATGTGCTTACTACCATATGCAAGACAATTTTATTAGCTTTCATTTGGTACCACTTTCAATGCAATACCATCAACCTCTGAAAAGCTACAATTAAAATAAGGACATAATATCCCATATTTTGCAGCGTTTTTTGAAAAACGTCAACAATAAAATTACATGGCTCTTGAGGCAGGTATAGCCAAGGTCCAAGATCACAATAACTGGTATATTTAGCTAATTTAGACCTTGCAGAATGGGTATAATAGCAGTCCCCATATGTTTAGAGAAAAAGGTCAATTTTGAAGAGGTCTAATATATATATATATATATATATATATATATATATATATAACTTTTAACGAAAGGAAAGACTGTATCATTTAATAATAAAAACCATGCACAATTTATATAAGAAAGTCTGGTATTACTAACTTGGAAATACTCAATTCAGTTTCATGTATATGTTAAAGTAATGTAGTGATTTTAAATATCAGACCCGAAAGGATATATATATATATATATATATATATATATATATATATATATATATATATTATATATATATATTATATGTGCGTGCGTTTGGATTCTTATTCCGGCAGAGGTATGTGATGCGTCTAGTGGGTTAGATATTAAGATAGTGTTAAGTCCAGACTGCATGCCTTGTCGCTTACAAGTACATATCCTCTCCATCATGAAGACTACTATAGTGCCTCCACGTTGGCCACATACTATAACTGGGTACCTTGCGGCGCCAAGGTAAACTTGTATAAGATCTCGGAGTAGTAGGGGACCCCAGAGGTAGTGCGTTATGTCCCGCCGATGTGTGGATCTGCCCTGCACACTATCAACCCCTAGCCCACTGTCTTGTAGGTGCCCTTGGTTAGGCGAAGTCTAGGGGAACCAACCCCAGGATCAAATACCACTGCCTTGTGGGCCTTATCACAGCAAAAGGCTAAGTGATGAGAACTCTTACTTCTAATCCTTTTTTGCAGTTTTTCTTAAAAGGCTACGGAACCTCATCCAGAAAGAAACGTCATAGTAGCGGAGCCGATAGGGCGACTGTTTTACTCACTGAGATTATTTTCGGCCTGTAGCTGCAGCCTACTCTGCTGCCAGTCGTCGCGGGTTCGCTCCACCAGACATGAAGTGCTGGGACGAATTGTCACCGGGCATCTAGATAGATTATGACCACAAAAATTCAAAAGGTATGTATTACAAAATCGCAAAAGCTTTTGGACCGCATCATCTTACATTGATATCTGTGAAATTACCAGATGATTCTCACCTTTTAAACTGCTGAGAGGATCATGGAACGATTAACAGACGATTTTCGAAATCTTTTTGATAATTCGTCTGAAGTAAATGATATAGTTATTGATATTCTGCCTCAAAAGGGGATCGTTGATGAGATCATGATTAATGCCAGCATTGATAGGACCAAACGCAAATTAAGAGAGATTAATAAAAGAAAAACACCCAGAGTTGAGAGGATGCATGTTGAGTTATTGTTATTTGAAGGCAACAACGTTATCAACACAATCCATATGCTCATATTTCCTATAGGGTATAGTAATGATATCCCTCAAGATTGGATTGATTCAATATTAATTTTAATTTATAAAGGGAAATGGTCAAAACCATACTCTGGTGATTGAAGAGGCATTAGCTTGCTTGAACCAGTGGGAAAGGTTTTAGCATAGATATTTTAAATCGTTTGCAGAAATAAATACATCATCACGGTGAATCAATGTGTTTTTAGATTTGGCCGCGAGACAATGGATATGGTATTTTCCTCGT
Organism: Euprymna scolopes; assembly: GCF_053919585.1. NCBI lineage: Eukaryota > Metazoa > Mollusca > Cephalopoda > Sepiida > Sepiolidae > Euprymna > Euprymna scolopes. The sequence continues at coordinate 55,200,794 of NC_136488.1, forward strand.
GACAACTAATGGAAACATATAGGGAGCAGCGTGTGCCTTCGTATCTACTTTTTGTTGATCTGACAAAAGCTTTTGAGACTGTCAATCGCAATGCACTCTGGAAGATTCTTACAAAACTCGGCTGTCTTACTAGTTCTGTGAAGTTGCTTCAGTAGTTATACTATAATATAAAGTGTAATGGATTTCTATCTGGTCCAGTTTTAATTAAAAACGATATAAAAGAGGGTGATATACTAGCTCCTAAATTATTTTCCATATATTTCGCTGTGATTCTGGTGATGAGAACTCTTACTTCTAATCCTTTTTTGCAGTTTTTCTTAAAAGGCTACGGATTGCGATATTGGGGTGAAGTTTCGGTTTCGAACATCAGGTAAACTTTTAACTCTAGAAGTCTCAACGCAAAGTTGAAAATTTTTAAGATCCTTGTTCTTGATCTTTTATATGCATATGATGCAGACCTTTTCACATTCAGAAGCAGACACATAGATATGGACAATTTATCAGAGGCTTATAAATATTTTGGACTTATTATCAGGATCAAGAAAACATGTTATGTATTCCTCTTCTATAGGAATGCCATATGACGAACGAAACATCCTGGTTGATGGTAAGAAATTAAATGTCACGGACAATTTTGCACATGTGGAGAGTACGCTGTGTAAGGACTGCACGCTTGATGCTAGCATAAATCACAGAATAGCGAAAGCCAGTTCTGCTTATGGCAAACTAGAGAAACGTGTGTGGTCAGATCGGGGATCACATCAAAAGCAAAGGAAAGCCTGCATTATTACTACGCTGCTATATAAGTCAGATACTTTGTCAACATCGAGAAGGCATCTCAAGTTATTGGAAAGGTTTCACAAAAGTTGTATTCGGAGAATACTTAATATGAACTGGAGGATTCTTGCGCCTACCCTGTAGTTCTTGAACGATCAAATATTACTAGAAAAAATGTAAATTATCTAAAATCAGATGCGCTGGACTAGACACTTGATAAGGGTCAGGACAAAAGATTTCCTGAACAACTGTTTTATGGTGAGATAGAAAAAAACAAGAAAAGTGTTAAAGGATTTTCTGAAAAACAACTAGAAATACTTGAGATGGCTGCACATAAATTGAAAAGCCCAAGCTAAAGAAAATAACCGTGGACAACAATATCAGGTAAAGTTGTAAGATTTTTGAAGAGCAGCGTGTAAATCCAGCTGCTTTAAACAGTGCTTTCAGAAAGCAGGATGAAACTCTAATATCAGACAGATTACAATAGGAACTGCAGTGCACAGTATGTGGCAGATACCGTTTGGTTTTGTAAATCATCTGAAATTACACAATCTAAGACAGGAACGTCAGTCTGATAAAGGAGGCTTTTACAGAACATCCGGCGACGCTATGTTGTCATATTTGTGTTCTAATATGCACATCTACAAGTAGACTGACACGACATTCGAGAATTCACACTATTATCATGTGATTACCGTTACAAGAAGGAAGGTTTTGTGTCACACATATGTAATATTAGTACAGGCGCACATCACCTAACTGTAGAGATTCCAATCTGCTTTATGTGTATAATAAATACATGTATACAGGTATATATATATATATATATATATATATATATATATATATATATATATATATATATAGTAATTTAAAAAATATATATGGCGACTAAGCTACACTGAATATTCCGCGTTTCATCCACTCTAGGACTCCTCAGGCTTATGCGCGAATTATATAAAACGATAAACAACCATAGAATTCGCCCATAGGCCTGATGAGTTCTAGAGTGGATGAAACGTGTAGCTTATTCGCCATATATATTTTATAAATTACTAACTAGCTCTACCTACGTATTGAGCACTTTTGAAGTAAATACTTAAAGTTTACGCATAAATCTATACTTTCGTATATTAATTTTATGTGAGTAAATTAAGTAGTTATATATATATGTCTATATATATATATATATATGTATATAAACTGTGTCAATCGCATTATTACAGATTAGTAAAATATCAATATTTCACTAAGTATACGTCACACAAAAATGAAAATTGTATCATCAAATGACTGTTTCAAGGTTAGTCATTTCCCAAAATGTTTACTAAAATTCATGCAATATTCACGAGATTGTAACATTTTATTTATTATGAAGCCATTTACACTGCCAATCTCTTTATTGCAGGTTTTTTAAAATGCCAGAAAAAGAGACGATTAGCGGTTATCGAAAAGGAAAGAATTGTTGCTGGACTCGCAGAAGGATTGTTAATCAAAGGTTTAACTTTGGAGCTGGAAAAGGATTTAAGAACTTTGGCTTCATTCGTGAACAACCCCAACACCAAATCCAGAAAGGATAAGGGCACTAGAAAAAAACATTAACCCCGTGATATTCGGAAAATCCGCAGGGAACTCAATCGAAACCCCAAGAGCATCAGTGCTTCCATATTTGCAAGAGCTGTAATGTGTTGAATGAGATGGCAAAAAACATCAACACTATTCTAAGACCTCCATTGAGCAAACAACGTAGGGAAAAACAAAACGATTGGACACCGAATTACATGAAAATTAATTTCCAACGTGTGTTATTGTGTTATTTACATATGAGACCCGCTCTACTCTTCATGGTCCGGATGGATGAGTCAAACTTTGGAATTCGATCGAAACTCCAACCCCTTACACAGTTCATCGCCAACGAGTAGGTAAAGTAATCATGTTTTGGGCGGGCATCATTAATGATAAGTTGGTTGAACCCATCCGAGTTCTAGAGGGTTTAAAACTTACCAGAAATGTGTGCACGTTTTTTTTTATAAATATTGTCAACATGGCTATATGACCTACCGTTGTCAGGTAGCTTTCAGATGATTTTTATGCATGACAATGCAGCATCCCATTTTCTTAGAGCGACTGAATCCTTCCTTGAACTTATGGGCTTCTTTAGAAAACTCTCATTACCTGGCCACCGTGTTCTCGAAATCTTAGCCCCCACCGAATATATCTGCTCAATATTAGAAGAGGAGATTATGAGGGAGGAGACCATTTACTTTATAGGATGCCTTGTGGAGAACATAATTGATACTGCTAGATCCATGACTCTTTTTTGAAGTCAAACAATTGACTTCCCAGCGGAACCAAAGGTTGTTTTAAGTTATTTTACATTGGTGAATATGTCGATAAATAATTCATTTATTTGAGGTTTAGCACCTAGGGTGTTCTTTTCCCCATTATTCTTTGACAGAAAAATGCGCATAAGGCATTGTATGTTTGCCCTAAAACAACATGGTAAGAAACCTGCACTAAAGCGATGAACAGTGGAAATTCCACGATTAAGAATAAAATGTCATAACTTCGTGAATATCGCATGAATTTGAATAAGATTTTGGAAATAATTAACCCTAAAACAGTGGTTTTAGGATATAATTTTCATTTCGTTATGACGTATATTTAATGAAATGTTGATATTTTACTAATCTGCAATAAATCGATTGAGACATTATATATATATATATATATATATATATATATATATATATATATATATATATATATATATATGCATATAATGTCTCGATCGATTCATTGCAGATTAGTAAAATATCAATATTTCATTAAATATATATATATATATTAAATTAAATATAAATATATATATATAATGTCTCAATCGATTTATTGCAGATTAGTAAAATATCAACATTTCATTAAATATATGTCATAACGAAATGAAAATTATATCCTAAAACCACTGCTTTAGTGTTAATTATTTCCAAAATCTTATTCAAATTCATGCGATATTCACGAAGTTATGACATTTTAAAAATATATTCACGAAGTTATGACATTTTTTAAAAACATTTAAAGCTACAGAAAAAATATAATAATGTTAATATACTAAGAAAATTTCTTAGGATAGATAAATACTCACTGCCCCAAACCTTAAAAGATTTGGACTTTAATAAAAATTAATCGTATTTCGAAATTTTAAAACGTTATTCGATATAATTAAACGAAAGATTAAACATTATTTAAAAACATTAAACGTATGTTAGAAATTTTTAAACGTAATTCGATATAATTGAACGACAGTTTAAGTTTTTAACCGATGCTAATATAAATTTTAAGGTATTTTATACATAAGAAAAATTAGATTTTTAATTAATTTGGGTTCAAATAAAAATCGATTTATATAAGGAAAATATATTTTTTCGAAATTAGATTTTAAATTTAAATAATTCAAAGTTTAAAGTTTATGAAACCATTATCATCCGATAAATAAACGGGGGAGACTCAACAAAACGAGATGTAAACATAAAATCGGGAGGTATATATATTTCACACTTCTGGTTATAAAATAGACGAATATTGGCTGAAGAGAGCTTGATAAGGATACCTTAAACGGTCCTTATTATCGGGCTTGAAACCGACGGTACCAATGATTTGTGTCATCTAACAACTTTCTGTACACAATATATATATATATATATATATATATATATATATATATATATATATATATATATATAACGGACAGTTTATATTAAAAAAAACTATATAAATAATGACAGTTTATTGGCGCAAATTGAATAGATTTCAAAGCGCGTTCCCATGACAACTTCCGCTCTCTCTAACATTGAGTAGCATGATTACGTAAAGACCCGATAACAAGTATATAAAAATTATATGAGCATCCTATTTATCAAAATAGATTGAACAAATTAGATATTTTAACTGAAAAAATAATTAAAATAAAGCTCAGCAGGTTTTTTAGATATACACAGCCAGATATAATAACTGAATGGGTTTAGCATTAAACGTTGTCTCTATTATAGATTCATTGAACCACTTATTTTCGGACAGGAGTTAAATTAACTTATATTTCATTCGTTGAAATTAAATGAACATTAAACCAAATACTTAATTAACATACAAATACGACGGATAATATATATAACAAACTTTAACTTAAATAGATAAATACTCATAAATAAAAAAATAAAAATTTATGTATTAATATTGATTATAATACATTTAAAAAAACACTTACCTGCTTTATAATTTATTTAAGGTGAAACTCGAAGCTTGGACTTCCGATTTGTTGACTGTCATGGCTCTTGTGGGCTGCAACATTGTTTTATGATGGAATATATATATATATATATATATATATATATATATACATATATATATATATACATATATATATAGCAATTATAGTGATTCAATGAAATTAAAGAAACCTTTATTTAAATCGAGGATTTTTTTTTTATTATTCCAAGTAAGACAAAGAATAAACGAGTCAGAAGTTTTTAATTCGACCGTATTTGGATTTTACCATTCTTGGATTTTTCCCCCTTCACCGTACTATCCATTTATGTGAAATCTGTTTATCATTTTTTCTTTTACCTCCTATTCCCCTTACCTCACTATTAAATCCAGCCCAATCAAATAATTAATACAGAAGGTGCTCTTTTTATTAATTTTATACTCATTGATAATATCCTTTAAATAGGGGAATTAAACTGAAGAATTAGAATGATATCTGTATATAAATTGCACAACTAAAACTAAGCGTATTGATGGAAATTGTTATTTTAATTTTATAATACGAATGATGATCCTTTACTGTTAAATCGAAAATAATACTGCGTTACTGGGAAGTATCAAACATTCGGTAATAATAATTATAATATTTAATAATATTTAGCTGGAATACATATTTTCCATACACATGCGTATACATATATGCATACATACACACACACACACACACCCACACACACACACATATATATATATATATATATATATATATATATATATATATATATATATATACATTCCCACACACATGCATACACAATAATATATGTACATATATATATATATATATATATATATATATATATACATGCACATGCCCACACATACATACATACTTTAAAGATTATAAATTTAAATATAAAGAAAGTATAAAACTAGTCATACTATTAATTATAATAATCAGTGCACGTAATAAAACTAATTATAATAAAAAACAAATTTGCTCCTATACTCCTAATTAACATTCAGAAAATAAGTGTATAAAGTTATTTAACTAAGGCTCTTGAGTTGGGTTACACTAGTGCCAACAATGATGACGCATTATTGAGTATTACGCGTCCATATCCAATTTGTATGAATTGGGAAATACTTTTTTCCCTCTATCCTGTATATTGAGCAATTATTATTTAGATGGGATAATACATAGAATATTACTTCTATAATATTTTGTAAATCTTATTATCACAGGTTTCCATACCAGCTGATTGTAGGATAAATCTATTCAGAAATGTATATATATATATATATATATATATATATATATATGTGTGTGTGTGTGTGTGTGTGTGTCTGTCTGTCTGTCTGTCTGTCTGGCTGTCTGTCTGTCTGTGTGTCTGTCTGTGTGTGTGTCTGTCTGTGTCTGTGTGCGTGTGTGCGTGTCAGTGCCTGAAGGATGATTCGGAGTGAGTCGGGAATAAGAAAATCCGAACATTTACTGTATTGGAATCAGAAGTCAATGTTTCTCTCTATCTTTTTATACCAGGAACGATTATTTATTTTTCGTTTTGTTTTTGTTAAAATCTTAATGCTTTGTCGATTATACAGATTGCATGATTAATTCAATCATAAATGATGATTATTTATACATTTGAAAATGTCAGTAAGATTAGAATAGTTAGATACAATATCCACAAGTTTAATATACCGCTTTCGAAAACATATGCATGTAGTAGACGTGTATTTACAAACTCCCTCATTCTCCCAAACTTTACAGGTAAATATTTAGATACTGTAAATGCATCGTAATATGAACGGAGTTTTAATCGGAACTGTAAATATTACACATAATCGGAAATATTTATATAATCACATCATTATTAAATATAGGCAGGAATCAGTACATATACTTCTTTATTATAGAGTAGATCATTCTTCCCGTAACGTGTACTCCTGATAGATTATAGCATGATATAAAGTTTAAATGAATTGAGTGACTCCACATTGAAAATTAAATTGTGTGTGCATGTTTTTTTCTTACGGACACAGTACGCAGGTGTTCCATATAGAAACTTGGTGAGAATTATTCAGCGAATTAATGTCTTTTTCGAAGGTTTCCTCTGAAGTTATGGACCCATTTAAAGCCAATACAATTCTTTCACTAGCGCCAAATCGAATGCTCAGTTATATTAAATGAAATGAGTTTGTGCAAACTTGCCTTACAATAACCATTCTAAATGTAATCAATATTTAAACACATGCTGGAGCTGGACAAGTTATAAATTCCATTTGGACATTCGACATGCCACTGCGATCTGACGTTGATGTAGTTGCATCTATTACATGCAACAGATATATTATATCCAAGATATTATAGGCGCGTATTAATGTAAATATAGGGTGTCTATTGAAAATTGGAATCTGCTCCGCGAAGTCCCAGATCTACCCAACTTATATTATCACAGATGTATTACACACTTTTGCAAGCACTTGAATTCAAATTTTTACAATGGCAATGAATATTTTCAATCTGCGCTTATTGTCGACGCCTACGAATAAAATTGCACCTTTTGCTTAATCGATGTCATATCTCTTTTGGTTTAACGTAAAAGTTAGTCTGATATTTTGGAATCTTTCTATAAAATGTGTCCAATTAATACGCGATAAATAAAGAAATATTCTAAAAATAAACATATATTTATATATGAAATATATAAATATTTATTAATTTATATAAAATACCTAGTGCTGGAACTTCAAAAAAATAGCAAGGTAAAAATAAATAAGTATAAATAATGTTAATAATGTAATTATTACATTAATAAACGCATCTGTTTCCCTTAACTCATCAGAATAAGTAGTAACTTAAAATTTACTGAAAAAAAATAAAATGCATTTGAGCATAAATAAAGAATTCAAAAATTTAAAGATAATTACTAGCAAAAGTTAAGCCGTTTTAGAACTTAGAAATAAAGTCACCAACGTTTAAATATTCGTAGTGATAAATTGTATTGATTTTGATATATTCTAATAAAACTATTCTTTTTAGTAGTTAATTAATTTAGATTTAAATAGATTAATTATAAATTAAAAATGTAATGATTTTGCGCCGGGAATATATATACAAGATACAAGCACATCTTTTACATATACAGAAATACTCCTAAATATAGCGACTCCTATATATATATATATATATATATATATATATATATATATATATATATATATATATATATATATATATATATATATATATATAATGGGTTGAGAGATTCCCCCGAGAGTAAGATGTATATTTAAATGAGAAAGGTGACCAACAATTGGTATGCATTTTTTAACATTATTTTCTCATACCCTATTTTGATTTTTAAATTATATTCAGATAATTTTTATAATGTTCTTATTTATTTTATTTATTTATTTATTTTTATTTTATTATGCGTTTAAGCGGTTGATATACTGTGGGGTAGAGTGTATTGGTTGTGTTGCTAAGGTGTTCAAGGCGAGTGTGTTATATGAATCTTGTGATATAATGTAGACTGCTTTGTCTTGGATAGAGGGGAAGTAAACATAGCCTTTATTTTTTGGTTTTCTAATATTAAAGCTTTAATATTGCGTGTAATGTGTAGTTGTTCATAGTAGAGGATTAGTAAAATGTTATGTTTAAGTTGAGTTAATTTTTGGTCGATTTATATTTGCTAACGAGTGGATGTACAAGGTGGTCAAGCATGCATGTGTCTGCACATATGTGTGTGTTTCTATGTGTATATATGTGTATCCGCGTGATATGTGTGTATATATATACGTGTATATGTATATATATATATGTATATATATGTATATATGTATATATATATATATTAATTTATGTAACAAATACGTTACATAAATAAAGTAAATAAATAAAGACGGTTTACGTTAGTAAATTAAATGGATTTCATAGCCCGTTCCTGATAGCAAACCCCGTGCTGTCGAACATGGGGAAGTATAATTACTCAATAACACTTATATAAAAAAAAAATCAAAATATATTAATAAACAAAATTAATGTTTTAATTTATTCAATAAATAGATTACATTACATTCCCGTAGTAATAGGGATGATAATAAATAAAGAAATGTCATGCATAAACCATGTTCTGTCTTACTGCTTCAGTAGATATCACACTGCTGATGCAATTCTCTTCTTGTATAAGAGCCATATGCACCCAAAATAGAAGTACGCTAGGCATATTTGGGCAGGAGTTGCTACAGGTCTCTTATACTTCGTTGATCGAGTTCAAAATAGACTTCGTAGCCTAGTGAGGAGTGTTTTTCCCTTCTCTGCAGCCCTTTCCCCACAGAAGTAAGGTTGCAAATCTGTTTTATCGTTATTTTCATAGCAAGTGTTCACCTGAGCTCTAATTTATGCTCCCCGCCCTGACTTTCACGAAAAACACTCATCCAGCATAAACCACTATCAATAATTTCCCCCACTCTGTATCTGTGCCTAAAGCTAAACGTAGATTCCATAAACAAACTTGTATCTTGGGACTGCAAACCTGTAGAACTCTGCACCGTTTCCTGCATTTCAACTGACTACAGTATGGTCGTATTCAAGTTCAACGTGAACAAGCTTTTTTGTTTTTTTATGAGCCATCCCCTTAAGTAAGCCAGTTTACTAACGATTACTACGGTCTTTTCCCATTGAGTGCAATACATTTATAAATCCTAAGCCTCCAGTGGTCTGATTGGCTGGTTGGTTGGTTGTTTTACGACATATCAACCCTTTTAAGGTTATTTAATGCAGGTTATTTAATTTAATAGAATATGTTTGTTTTATTTTTCAAGTCGGTTTCTATTTAACCTATAGTTGGGACCCTAACACGTACTACCATTCCGCACTCCCCAAATCCCACAAGCTGGGGGCTCACCATCGGATAAAGTTTGAGGTAATATCCAGGACGTCGAGTGGTCTGAGTTCATTGATAAATGCTGACTCATTTGTAAAAAAAAAAATCTGAGCAAATTAAACATATTTCGTAGCGAGTTACCATGAAAACCTAGTGCTGTTATACATTGAGTAGTATATTTACGCTATGATCTGATAACAATTATTCAACAATTTTAAATGATTCATTCAAACAAAATAATTAAAGAAAGTATAACATATTTAACTGATTAAATAAATACATTATATATATTAATATCAATACAATAAGCATTAAGACCAGCAAATATTACAAATACACATGTCCTAATATAAAACTGAATCGGTTTAACATTGAACGCTGTCTCCACTATAGATTCACAACATGTTTTACTTCCGGTCAGAATTAAAAAAGATAGCAGATATCACATTCGCTAAAATTAAACAAAAAATTAAACAAAAAATTAAACAAAATAATAAGCCAACAAATAGATAAAAGAGAAAATATATGGAATAACAGATTAAATAAGATCGATAAAAATATAAAAATGTAAATATATGTAGCAATGCAGATAATAATGAATAAATAAATCTCATACATAAACACTTTACTGCTTTACAGCTGACCTGTTCTCACATCTATTTCGGCTTTGCGATATGTCAACGTTTTTCTTTCTTTAAATAATTTGTATCTTTTATTTAAAACAAGAAATATCTCCCTAAATATCAATATTTCAAGCCTCACGTTGATATCAGATACTAAGTTAATGTTTGCTTATTTGTCTTGTAGTTATCTGGAAATATTCCAAAATATAAGAAAACAACTAAGATTTCTTTAGTTTGATTATTTTTGTTCACATATCACACCAATAGAACAGCCGTTTTCCTGCATTGTTATAGCCTTCTTATAATTTTCTATATCTATTTTCAATTTTGAGTAAACTACATTTACCTATATATATATATATATATATATATATATATATATATATATACATACATACATACATACATAATTATATATATATATATATATATATATAATGAAGGTGAATCTCATTATATGTCTTTCTGTACGCGAATAAGCTCCAATATAGTTTACTATTATACTAAAATGACCACATACAATGAAAGAAGAGCTATCAATGAAAACAAATGGCAATGTTACACTTTAAACAGTGGTAGTTCATAAAAGTTGTTGGATCTGTGTACGCACCCACTCCCCGGAAATAAAAAAAATAACAAAGGCTAAAACGTTTACAAGGATGTTTGATATAGATACGCATACGAATACTTTAATAAGTATGTTTCACCTTGAACACGGATGGAATAATAAAATTGTGGGGTCGGTGTTCGCGTCTAGCCCCCATAGAATGAAAATATGCAACAAACTTTAACAAAGACTTTGATATTTGTCCACGTATGTATACTTTTATAATTATGTTACAATTTGAAGAAATATGATATAATAAAATTACGACACCACTTCGCCACACACGGGCAACGCCGGGTAACCCTTTAATACATATATATATATATATATATATATATATATATATATATGTGTGTGTGTGTGTATGTACATACATATGTGTGTGTATATATATGTATGTATATATATAAAAGTAACACACACACAAACACACACATACATACACACATACACACACCCATATATATATATATATATGAAATAGAATGGAGGTGGAAGGACCTGAATACTCAACGTTTCGCGCGATATATGTGGGCTTTTTCAAGAGCGGTGGTTACTGACAAGAGGACCGGAGGATTTTGGCTATATATAATAATGGGGGAAAGAAGCGTGTTTTCCTTATAAATTAGATGTCTGTATACATTTCTACATTTTAGTATTAGAGAAAATAATAAATTAAAAGAGACTAGCGTAGTGGATTACGTCTAAAAATGAAAAGTAATAAAGTAAATAAATTGATAAACTGAAACGAGAAAAATAATTGGGCTAAAATATTATAGAGATTTAAAAGATTACGTCTGGAAATATAACCGTGATAGATTAAGTAAATAAAATGAAACGAGATTACGAAGTGAGTTTTAGTCGTGTGCAAGCGACTCTATAAGTCACTCTGCCTGTCGGCAGTCGGTCGGTCTGTCGGTCTTTCCGTAACAATCTTGTGCTTAGCCTTTTTGGTTAAGATCAAAGGTCTGCCATTAATAGATGCTGTTCTAAGCTTTTCTGGGCCTTTTGGCCAAGATCAATGTGTAGTATCTATTTCGGCAGATACTGCAAGCAAAGACCATATGTGGGGGCAGTCCAACATATAAGACCATGGTCAATGTAGGGGCAACCCTTAAACCAATTGTCACTATCCAGCTCCCCTACTCCCAGGGGAGTTGACCCCTATTTCCTCTTCAATCATCACATTAAAAATCGGCCTAGTGCCTAATTCGCTCGGTGGAGGAGCAAATAAATACCAACGCCACGTATAAGACCTTAATCAATGTATGGGCAAACCCTTCATACCAATTCTCACTATCCAGCTTCCCTACTCCCTGGGGAGTTGGTCGCCATTTCCCCTTCCCTCCTTAAATTTAACATCGCCCTTAAACCTAATTTGCTCGGTGGGCAGCAAATAAATACCAACTCCACATATAAGAACATGGTCAATGTAGGGACAACCTTTCATACCAATTGCCACTATCCAGCTTCCCTTCTCCCCGGGGAGCTGGTCTCCATTTCCCCTTCACTACTCACAGTAAAAATCGGCCTTGTGCCTAATTTGCTCGGCGAGGGAGCAAATAAATACCCCTTTTGGTTAAGATCAAAGTGTAGTATCTGTTCCGGCAGATACTGCAAGCAAAGACCCTATGTGAGGGAAACCCCACATATAAGACCATTTCTCTTGTAGCAATCAGTTATTGGTCAAACTGTAGCAATTGTTCTTACTACATGCTGTACTTATTGTGATATAAAGTGGGGGATCACTTTTCTGTATTAATTTAATGTCAAATGATCGCCCATTTAACAACCAGTCAGTCTCAAAGCCATTCAAGTCATTCTCCAGATCATTCAGCTTGTTTTTGAAGGAGTCAAGTTATTTTTAAGCATTCAAGTTATTCTTAAGTTCATTCAATTCATCCTTAATTTCATTAAAGCCATTCTAAGTCATTTACTTTTTATTTATCTAAGTCATTTTAGCCCATTTTTCGGTCATTTTAGTTTATCTTTAAGAATTTTATATCAATCCTACATTCACGCATTCAGTCATTACACGAGAGCACGCGACTGATGGCTGTCGGTCTTGTTAAAAATTAGAGGCAATCGAATAAAATAGCGTATTACCTTGAAAGATGGCGTCTTAAAATATGAATAGAAACTGACAAAATGGTGTCTAAATATAGACAGTTATAAAATAAAATACAGTAAATAAATAAAATAAAAATAATACATGAAGTGAAATTACGAATGGATTTTTTGGTGGGTGAGGGTACATTTTGTCATTCCCAAATGTACCAATAAGATCTTCCAATTCTCTCACCATATTTTCCCCGAACACATTGAGCAATATCTAAACGCACCAGCACACACTCTAAGAAACAAAGCAACTTACCTTCGAACTATTGTCAGATCATTAGCAAACGATCTACACATGAACCACATGGAATACAACCTCTAAAATTAAACAACGGATTATATCTTTCAACTCCACCCACAACAGAAAACTTAACAGAAAACTACCAATCTAATCTCTAACAATAAATGGGATTCTATTGGACGGACAAAACTCATACACACTCTTACAAATCGCAACTATCAAACACCGAGATCGTAGACCTTAACCTTGGTTTAAAATTTGCAACGGAAATCTATTCAAAGATAATAACCAACACAATCACTCGAAACTATAAGCATGAAGATACCGACTTTATGAAAGGTTTTATCCAAGGTATAATATTCTCGACCGCCGCCAAAAGCTGGGATATCACACTACTAAAACGATACATAAATGCATTATCACACATAGCTAACGACCATAATATTATCGTCTCGCCTGCTGACAAAGGTGAGGAGATTGTGATAATAGAAACAACTGAATACAAAGATAAAATACTTCAACTATTACAAGATGAACGCACATATGAAAAAAAACTACTTCCGAAATAATACATAAAGAAATTGACCAATTTAACAAATCTTACAAGAAATTAATAAATAATGATAAAATATGGATTAACTATATATATCATCCCAAAATCCCGACCTTATATAGTCTACCCAAAATACACACACATAACAATCCAATACGGCCAATTATTCTGGCATTGGCAGTGCCACCCATAAGATAGCACGAGCCATCACAAACCTCCTAAAGCCAGTCCATTATCGTAAGGAGTCCAATGTCGTTCGGGGTTATAAATCTATATTCTGCCCACCTGGATTTATAACCCCGAACAACATTGGACTCCTTCCGATAATGGACTACCCAGGTTGTATCAACTCCTCTTTTCGTATAATTTTCTCCATATAATTTTCCACAATCACTGAAAAAACTATTTTCAATAATTGTGCTGAAAAGAACAATGGCGTCTATTCGCAGCTGAACATTTTGCTAACTGCATTTCATTTCCTCTGATGATATGAGACATTGCTGAAAATCCATGGATAAAGGAAATTAATATAACCCCTTCTATATATTCTTTTGTCAAGCAATACCTTCTTAAATCGAATATATGTGTCTATATGTTTTTTTTTCAGAATTTAAAATTTAAACTCGAAACTTACATATTGCTCTATTCTTAAATAGTGAGCTTTTCCATTTTGGCTAGGATCTCCTTGAAAGTATTACTTCAAGTAATATTTATCTGGATTTTTCATTTGAATTCTATCAGTATCTTATCTCGCTTATATATATATATATATATATATATATATATATATATATATATATATATGCGTCTGTGTGTGTGTGTGTGTATCAATTCGTAATTTCACTTCATTTATTATTTTTATTTTACTTATTTACTGGATTTTGTTTTATCACTGTCTATTTGTAAACGCCATTTTATCACTTTCTATTCTAGTTTTAGACGCCATCTTTCAAGGTACTACGCTATTTTATCCCAATTCAATTGACTCTAATTTTAAAAAAACTTCCTTCGTAATCTCGTTTCATTTTATTTACTTAATCTATCACGATTTTATTTCCAGACGCAATCTTTTAAATCTCTACAATATTTAGCCCAATTAATTATCTTGTCTTAGTTTATCAATTTATTTACTGTATTACTTTTCATTTTTAGACGTAATCCACTACGCTAATTTACTCTAATTTATTATTTTCTCTAATCATAAAATGTAGATATGTATATAGACATCAAATTTACATAAGGAAAACCCGCTGCTCTCGCCCATTATTATATATAGCCCTAATACTCCGACCCTCTCGTCAGTGACCATCCCTTTTGAAAAAGCCCACAAAATCGCGCGAAACTTGGAGTATTAAGGTCCTTCCTCCTCCATTCTATTTCATATTGTCGGATTTAATCCAGCTCAACAATCATATATATATATATATATATATATATATATATATATATATATATATATATATATATATATATATGGACGCGTTCTTTCATCCCGTTAGAAGCTGGGTGATAGCTTGGTGTCCGAATCCGTGTGATCCCTAAGATCCTGGACGATTCCCGGAATAGGTGAGATTTAAGCTGTACACCACGGGCCGTGGTGATGGTAGTGGGAACTCCGTAACGTGATATCCAGCCTGATATAAGGGCTCGCCGTACGGATTGGATTCAGCCGAAATGTCTGTGAGGGGAATGGCTTCAGGCCACCGAGTTAAACGGTCTATGCAAGTCAGGAGATAAGTACATCCCTTACTGACAGGCCAAGGTCCAACCAAGTCGATTTTAACATGGCTTCACCGAGCGTCTAGGGTGCTGAATATTCCTAGGGATGCACGGATATGCTTGTGCAACTTTGACTCTTCACAGGATACACAGGAAAGTGTCCAGACAGTGATATAACGCCTCATATTTGGCCAGAAAAATATAGCTGTAATCAGTTTTACTGCGCCTTTGCAACCGGGTTTGTGCCAGATTGTGTAGGGTGTCAAAAAACTCTACGATGAGCCAATGGAACAAATGGCCAAGGTAAATTCGTTGAAGTGTCACAAATTATCTGCGTGTTCGAGGTAGGCACGGACAGATATGCGAATTTAAAAATCCAAAGTGTCCAAACTTGGCTGGTCTATGGCCACCTGCTGTAAGTCGATATCCGATTGTGAGGACAGAGAATTACTTGGAAAGCGGAACTAAGCGTATGCCGCAGCATTCTGCTCACCTGAGATTCTTCGGATAAATTGCGAAACAAAATATAAGTGGCGCGTTTCGCGGGGAGAATATTTGTCCGGTTCGGAACGCAGTTCGAACATTGATCAGTGTAGATCAAAAATTGACGGTCCTCGAGTAAATGTGGGAAGTGTTTCACTGTGAGATACATTGCTAGGAGTTTACGATCACTCGTGGTGAATTTTGTTCTGCTGGTTTCAACTGTCTCAAAACATATGCTAGAGGATGTTGTTGGTGCTGCTGTGGCAACACTGCCTTGTCAACAACCAATGGAAATTGTGCATCAGGTACAGGAAAAGTGTGCATCAGGTACAGGATGTGCAAGTAAAAATGTCGCCAGTTTTGTGTTCACTTCATGTAAAGCATTAAGCCGAATCATTAAGTGAGATTGGCCTATTTTTCTTCCTCCTGTTACGTATAGGTCGGAAAAAGGAGCTAGAAGATCCGCACAGTGTGGGATAAAGCGGCTGTAATTATTTAACACACCGAGTAAGTGACATATTTGGCGAAGTGAAGTGGATGGTTGAATGGCTTGTAGAGCCTTCGCCTTTTCCTGTAACGAGATATATCGTCTGGGCTGATTATGTGTCCCAGGAAAACTAGTGACGAAGCACCGAAAACACATTTACCAGGGTTAATCCTCACCTGGTATTGCTGAAACCATTCGAATAGTAGGCGGAGGTGAGTGACGTGTTACTCAGACGAGGCACTTGCCACGAGAATGCCGTCTGAATAGTCACGCACTACTTCGTCAATGAAGTGCGAACCGCGTTTCTTAAACTGAAGGGCATAGTAAAAATTCAAACGCTCCAAACGGAGATGTTACCGCAGTTTTGGGTACATCGTCCGGATTCACTGGAATCTTATGGTAAGCATTAACTAGATCTGGTTTGGAGAATGTCTTACGGCTATGCAGAGAGGAACGAAGTCTTGTATGTATGGGGTTGGGTAACGATCAGGTACCGTTATGGCATTGAGCCGTCGATAGTCCTCAGTCGGACACCAATCTCCGAAACGTTTCGAGACCATATGCAAAGGGGAAGCCTATGAACTGGACGAGGGACGAATTATTCCTAGTTGAAGCATATGGTTGAATTCTGCCTTCGCTACTTTAAGTTTATCATCAGGGAGGTTGCGAGGCCGTGAGAAAACAGGAGCACCTCTGGTCTCAATGTGGTGCTTCGTGGTGTGCGTGGGTTCAATTACAACCAAATTGAAATTTGTTAACTCCAGGTAGGAATGTGAGACGGCAAGATGCTGCTTATCGGAGGCGGCAATGAATAACACTAGGCTGATAGAGGGGTGTTTGTTTTCACATCAGAGATGGAAAGTTCCGTATTCGATTCTATCAGATGACGTCTGCATATCCACTATCAGGTTGAAGTGGTGCAGGAAGTCCGTGCCTAGTATAGGGTAGGGAAAATCCGCTACAATAAAGACCCACGTAAAGTCTCTCCGTAATCCAAAGTCAAGAGAACCAGAAATTTGACTTTACATGGAGATGTTAGAGTGATTTACTGCTTGCAGTATGATGGACGATACTGGCGGCTTCTTGGTGAGGAGATTTAGTGGCAAGATACTCCAAGCAGCTCCGGTATCATCCAAGCAACGTGTTTTGGATAGGTTGTCTGTAATAAAATAGGCACGGTGGTGGGAGTTCTGTGGAGACTGTACGATGCTCAGGTCTCCAGACGATCGTTTCCCTGGTTCGAATACGAACAAGGCATTTTACAGGACCGTGCCTCAGCACCAAGCCGACTATGATCGAAGCATGGGCCTGGCTTGGTAACGTAACGGCGGCGGTGTGGAGATAGTGAACGGTGGCGACTGTTGCGGAGTGAAGGCAAGGAGTTAGTCTGGAGTCGGCGCCCGCCCGACTGCGGCTTCAGCTTGCCAAGTATGTTTACCTTGTGAGTGAGGCTCTCTATGGCTTTTAAAATAGTCATATTCATGAGAGGTTCGGTTATGATGTCGTTAGGTTGTGACATCTTTGCGAAGGCTTGCATCAACTATTTTATATATATACATATATATATATATATATATATATATATATATATATATATATATATATATATATATATGCAGGGTGACCCCAAAAAACAGAGGACATTCCATTGTTTTTCTGAGCATTTTTCAGTCAACGGAGAAAAAAAGGCCAAAAACCTCAGTGTTTTGATGTGATGCTTTGAATATAATACACTAGTTATGACCAAAGTTTTATTTCGTTGGACACAACACTAAGAAACGGGGCCTAATTTGAGTTGGGATCCATTTATTTTGGGTCAGCCTGTATATATATATATATATATATATATATATATATATATATATATATATGTATATATATATATATATATATATATATAAAGCGACAGAAGACCTAAACATCATTTATCCAAAGTACAGAAAAGACAATGTCGAAGGACCACTTAGGAAAAAAGGGAAATATTTAGCCAGTAACAAAGATAGGAGATAAAATACTTAATAAGAGGTGAGAAAGAAAAAAAGAGAAAGATTTTACATTAAAATAAAATAGAAAAAATATACTTTTAAAATGAAGGGGAGTAGTAAAATAAATAACAATACATGTCTGTACATGTGTGTGAAAAAGACGAAGTACTTACAGCGTATTTGGGCGTTAAAAAATAAATAAATAAACATATTTGGGGAAAAAGTTCTTTTAGATCTCTATATATGCACACATATATACACCTACATATATATATACATATATATATATATATATATATATATATATATATATATATATATATATATATATATATATATATATATATATATATATATCAAGGCTAGAGGTTTTGGAGATATATATATATACATATATATATATATATATATATATATATATATATATATATAGTAATCCCCATACAGTACTGTTTCGCTGTTTCACAGCTCATCAGTGCGGCTAGACAGGCAACCGCTTCAAGCCAGGATCCAAATCGCACCGCCCAAATGACAGTCTAGACTTCGCACCATTACGCATTACGGCTGAAGGTAAGTGAGTAATGACAACGATGTTTTTGGCATCGTCTAAATGCCTCCGCTCGATTGTTTACACAAAGAGCGTGCTTAATACGCTAATGGCAGGTTTTATATCACTTTCCAATATGCTCAACCCAGGGTAGGGAGCATTATATATATATATATATATATATATATATATATATATATATATATATATATATATATATATAGTTTGAGTTTGGTGTGTGGAATAATACAGCAGGCTGCTCTCTTTAGAAAGGAAACTGGAAGGCGAAATGTTGTCTGCCTGTGAGTGATGAGCGCGCCAAGAAAAACAAACCTTTCGTAAACAAAATGTCATGCATTTCGTTTTTTGTTGTTGTTTTTTTTTTGTTGTTGTTTTGATTATTTTTTAAAAAAATCATCAATATTAGAAAATGCTTTTTTGTTTTGTTGTTATTGTGGATGTTTTTAGTGAGAAAAGTTTTCTACTGTCTTTGCGCTATTGCGATGTTGTCCCTTTTCGTTTTTTTTTATTCAAGGAATAAATATTTTGTTATCAGAAGTTCTGCGTTCTTTCGGGCCACCATTTTTAGAGAGAGGTAATTGTTTTACCTTCCGAATAGATTATAGCAAAGAACAAGCCACAAAAACACACCCTTCCTTTTAAACAATAACAATGAAGATTATTTTATTTGTAGCAGGAATTAGCAGGCCAGGCTGCTAAAAGAGAAGAAGGAAAAGAAAGTTCTTTTAAGGTCACTGAGTACCGATACGTCCCCAGCTGGGTAGCAGTTGTCTCAAATCGAGTCCGTCAATGCTATAGCGAGATCTCCGTTGGACAAGGGACGAAGATGATAAATGTTGCTAAAATCAAAGTATACTTATGCAGAGAGACATGAAAAGTCTTTATTAAGGTATGTGCCTATTTCCATTCTATGGGGGGCAGGCGCAAATGCAGACCCCACAATTTTGTTATACCATCCCTATTTAAGTTAAAACATATTTATCAAAATACTCTTATGTACATCTATATCAAAACCACTTGTAAACGCTTTTTTTAAATTTTTAAATGTTTTATTTCCATACTTTGTGGACCAGCCGCGAACGCAGGCCCCACAATTTTAATGAACCGCCGTTCTCCCAGATCAAACATATCCATTCCTGTGTCTCGATACATTTTCTATCATTATATGCAATCAGTTTTTTTTAAATAGTCAACATAAAGGAGCCTATTCCTAACCAGACACACACACATATACATTCAGCCTTATATTATATTATATATATATATATATATATATTTATATATATATATATATATATATATATATATCTTGATCCAAAATGAGTCAATACCAGCGATTCCACACACAATATATATATATATATATATATATAGATAGATAGATAGTTAGATAGATGGATAAATAAAGATAGAGAGAGAGAAAGAGATAGATGGAGAGTGATAGCGAGCGAGAGAAAGAGAAAGAGAGTTAGAGAAAGAAGTTGTAGTCAGACAATATGAGGGACTAACTCTGGTTCGATGAAAATAAGGTAAACATTGTTGTTTATTTCTTGGCTTGAAAATAAAATTTTTCAAGTCCTGTCAAATTACTAATAAAATGAGACTTGCTGCTGTCGAATAAACTTGGTCATCTTACATATTATAATAACCGTATTCATTTAAGTTGCCATTGTTCTATTGAGGAAATATTAAAATGTGATTTCCCGCTGAGAGGAAACGTGACCGTTTTTAGCCAAATGGCATTTACGCGCCTTTAAGTCTCAACCAATATGGCGCCCGTTTTCATATCATTCATTATCACCTTTTGCTTGTTTGAGTTGCCTTCTATTCTATTAATGTTCCCCTCAGCTTCAGACAAAATGGCTCAGCATTTAGTACGTGACTCGAAGTCTCTTCGGCGAGAGGTCGAATAAATAGAAGATTTGAATTATGCTAATTACCACAAAAAATATCGCATAATCTCGATAAATACATGTCTGCGCCAACAAGTATAAGGTTTAACTATTATAAACGAGGTTTTGTCTGTCATTGAAATGTATATATCAAATATATACATGACATCGGTGATGTTCACTAAACATTAAGTTATAATTAAGACTGGCACTGAAATTATTACTAAGCTATTGCATTCATATTTTATTTATCCATTATGTAACCTGTCAATGTAAAGTTCGTGGGTTAAATAAAGTTACCGTTTGAAATCCCAATGATATCACAGATTCTTCATGAAATAGACAGAGCTCGAACACAAGCATCACAAGGTGTGCGTTTGCATCCGCACAGAATTTGTGGGCATACAACAAAATTTGGAATCTTAATTAGAATTATCCAAGTAACAGGAAATACTATTTTTTAATATAAACAGAAGATAAATTGTCACTCATCTGAACGAAGTATGCCGCACTATAATAAAGTTTTTTACGAAAGTCATTTAAATTTTATTCTAAATAAATTCAATAAAAAACATTGCTATATTTTTAGTTTAATTTGATTGTTATTGCTCTGAAAATACTTAAGTTTTAATCTCCTTTTATGAATTTTTATTTTCATAGTCGATTTTAGAATTTGTAAAACTTAATGAAGTGACTCACTGAGTAAAATTTTACTAGCATATATATGCTTTCCCACTTTTAATGGCACTTGTTTCAGTGGGATTCTAATTAAAAGAGACCACTTCATCGGACAAAAAAAGGGGCGATATTGAAACGATAGAGTAGATTGCATTTGTTATCTATAAAATATACGGACGTAGTTTACGTTTTGAGAAAAAGTGGTGTGTATACTATGTGAACGTGAGCTCTAGGAGCTTTGAATGAAAGCATTGTGACAGAAATCGAGTAAGAAGGTGAGTAAAAGAAGGGGGGAGTACAAACCCCTGTGGTCAAGCTGTCGCAGCGCGGAGGTATTGGTATTATTTTAAACTGGCGATAGTTTATTGGCCTAAATTTTAGCTTTGATCTCAGGTTATATTATATCTTCATCGCCATTATTTCCGTATCTCTATGGTTGTTATTTAATTTTAGGTGTCAACTTCATCATCCGTCTATTTTATTGATAAGCTTTATTCATTCATTCATCTATTTTCTTACTCTCTATCTTAATAAGTTCACTTGTTTTATCGTTTCAGATTATTAATTTATTTTTTTGTTGATTTACACGAGAAATGTCCATATAGTCAAATAACAGTCAATGAACAGGTGTATTTATATGATTTACACAGAGTAGTATAGTGGGAGTTATATGTTATACTATACATCAGTGTCTGAAGTAATTACAACGACAAATGTTTTTATATCTGTATATAAACTTCATTCTGATGCCTGTCATTCTTTCATCTCGCAAGACTACAAAATAAATAAATTTCATAGGTTCGTATGATTCGTTATAGAGATGGTTTTCCAGACCGTGCACATGCTTACAAGTATATATAATAGCACATACTTGTCTATATTGGTGAAGTATTCTGTTCCCAAAGATTTTTAGTTAGATAATCTACTTATCTTTTGGGATTGATTTTGTGGTTTGTTTCCTTATATACCTCTGTTTTACGATAAGGTTGTTGTCGTTATGTAACGCTGTTTTACGATAATAATTCTCGTAGATATATAAACATCGCAATTTCAAGCGTGCTATACTCAATTGCAAGTAATCGTTTCTGGGGGTTGAATTATTAAGTATGCAAAATATACTCACGTTTATCCAGTTCGTTCAGTTTACTTTTAAACGGTTGCGTTTGAGATAGTGTTGAGAGGGTTACAAGAGGATGTCGCCTTCCTTTAATTTGACAAATTTATTCATGCTAGCTTTTTCTCCAGAGGTATTAGTGAATATGGTCATTAAGTAGAGATGTGTCGGTGTTTTATAATGATAGTTATTAATTTGAACTAGATGTTTTAGTCATGTAGTTCATTAACTTTGAATTGTGTTTTTTAGAATTAGCAAAGAGACATAAGATTATTAGTTTTAAGAACCGTTAAAAATTATAAAATGTAAAAGTAGTATCGACTATAACTATATAACCTGTAAATACTATGGAGGCTACGCTTTAAATAAGACAGAATACAAACGCATAGCGGTTCCCCTATAGTATTAATACTAAAATTCATAACCCCACTCTCTATATGAACCGAAAGAAGAGTTTAAAAGATACAAAGTAGTCCCGATACACCACAAATTAATAATTAACCTTAATGTAAACCGACACACACTTATGTTTACACTATCACGCCAACTGGTATTTGCGCTTGATGATCTTAAAAATAGTCTTTTTCTCTGATAGAAAAAAGAGGAATTTGTTCAGAAGAATATACTACGTAACACAGGTAAATCGTTACGCTGGCGCAACGTAAAATATCCCCCTGTAATTTTTATTTATTAAGAAGAGAACAAGACTATTTTTGAGATAAGATGTATTTGGTGTTCGATAATATCGGATGAGTTTTTGTGCAAAACATACCTAAGAACCCTGCCTGAAATGTAATTTACCCTTTTGTAAAATTTGCAAAACAGTTGCTCAACCATTTCCGAACTAAGGAGGAAAGAACGACGCACACAACGTGGCATATGTGATAGCAGATGTACACACACATACACACCCCACACATATATATATATATATATATATATATATATATATATATATATATATAGTGTGTGTGTGTGAGAGGGAGAGAGAGAGACAGAGAGGGAGACAGAGAGAGAGAGAGAGAGCGGACCAATAAAATGAGAAAACGACAATATAAAAATAATATCATGTGTGCCCAGCGTTGCCCGGGTGTTTGGAGGTGTATGCTCAGCCAAAAAAAAAAAAAAAAAGAAAGGTAAATTTTTTAAACTTTGACCACTATTATTACCCCTTAACATTTATTGTGTTGGGCTCAAATAAAGTTAAGTTAGATCCATGTCTATATCTAAAATTTCAAGTGTTTAGACCCAAAATTGTCGGAGGAGTTTGAACTTTGACCCCTTAACAGCAAAAGTTCTGGCCGAAAACGACTTATACAGATTTTCCAAAATGTCAGTGCCATGTTTATCAAATTTTGAGTCTGTAGATAAAAATTGACAGAGTTATTGCATAGGGAAATGTACACACATAGACAGACAAACAGAAAGACAAGCACGTTAACTCTCTCTCTCTCTCTCTCTCTCTCTGTCTCTCTCTGTCTGTCTCTCTCTCTCTCTCTCTCTCTATATATATATATATACATACTGATGTATATAGATTTATCTGTTTATTCAATAAGAGTAAGAATACCTCTATTAGGGGCGAAGAATAAGTCAAACAGTGTATACAATCGTATTTCGAAGCCTAATTATTTTCATCACAAGAGAAATGAGACAATAGGTAACAAATAAGGGATGCGACGTGTAGCGATTGCTACATGAGTAGCAAAATAATTGTGCAGTGTGAAAAAGAAAAAAAAACAAGAAAAAGGTAATTTTTTTAAACTTTGACCCCTGTTATGGCCCCTTAACACTTATTGTTTTAGGATCAAATAAAGTAAAGTTCCCTCTAACGTACTGTATACCGATACTCTATGACTGACTGGGATAGCTTCCGTATATTTATATCTGATTTACCGCTGCATTACATGTTAAAAAGGAGGTATCCTCTATAGTATCAGATCTGACCGAATGGTTAATTGTAGGCATAGACCGATTCGTACCATCTAAAAAAAATCTAACAAAAACCTAACAGCCAGCCATGGTTCTCCCCAGAATGTGCTGCTGCTGTCGCGCACAGAAATCATATTTCCATAACTACGCACGAGACTAAAGCTGCTTTCAGGACTGCCAGCAATCACTGTACAAGAGTAATAAAAAATGCTAGAGAGCTATATACCCAGTCTGTTAAATCCAAAGTAGCTGATCAGCGGCTTGGTTCCGTTATTGGCAAATAACAAATAGGATCCTGAACAGAAGTGTGCGTTCTATCCCAACCATTATCAATGGACCAGAGGTCATCTCGTCAACATCAGACAAGGCCAAACTATTTTCAAAGAACTTCAACGAAGGCCATCAACTCCCCATATTTCCTCCTATAACACAGAACACGCTAGGTAACATACAAACATCCGTGCATGAGGTCCCCAAGATAATCAAGAACATTGATTCCAGTACAGAAACTCGCCCAGACGGCATCCCAATTATGGTGTTAAAAAAGCTTCAACCAGAACTTGTTCCCATACTTACGAAACTGTTTAAGCGTTGCCTTAAGGTGAAGTGCTTTACGACTCCCTGGAAAACCTCATCAGTATGACCTGTATTTAAGAATTCAGGTGATAAGTCATATCCCTCTCAGTACAGACCAATAAGTCTCCTGTGTGTTATGAGTAAGTTGCTGGAATCCATATTAAATAGAGAAATAGTCAACCACCTCAGCAGAAAAATCTTAGTGACACACAATATGGTTTACGTCCTGCAAGATCGACCGCAGATGTGCTAACGGTTATATCTCACAGGATTAGTGAACCTCTTAACAAAGGCTTCCTTTATAGGGCAATTGCTCTTGACATATCAAAGACATTCGACAAGGTATGGCATAAGGGCCTACTTCACAAGATTTCCAGCTACTGTATAACGGGAAATGTTTTCTCAATCATTAAATCATTTCTCTCCGATAGGCTCATAAGAGTAGTGGTCGATGGACAAAAATCAGAGGCCTGCAGTATTAATGCGGGAGTCCCTCAAGAGTCAATCCTGTGCCCAACTCTCTTCCTGATCTACATCAATGATCTCCCTAAACACATACTTAAATCATTCGTTGACATCTATGCTGATGACACGACCATCTACGGCAACACATCAAAGGCTGTAAATGACAAAGTTCTTTCAAATTCTCGCCCCTCTTATCTCGAGCGCGTGGTTCAGTGGGGGAGGACGTAGCTGGTTACCATTAATGCATCTAAAACCAAACTCCTATCTTTACATCATCAATGCTCTGATCCCCATCTGGCATCAATTGAAATGGATGGCTCTCGTCTAGGAGAAGCCCCATGTTTTGATAAGCTTCTGGGTTTCTCCTTTACTCCTGATCTGAAATGGAACATGTACATCAAGTCTCTTGCCAAGGTCGCTGGAAAGATGGTGGATCCTTCTACCGCCCCAGAAGATATCTCACTACTGATGCAATTCTCTATCTATATAACAGCCACGTACGTCCAAGGATGGAATACTGCTGCCATATCTGGGCAGGAGCTGCTAAAAACAGCCTATCCTGCCTTGACTTCGTGGCTTAGTGGGAGATGCCCTTTTCTCTACCCTGCAACCTCCCTCCCACAGAAGAGACGTTGCGAGCCTATCCTTGTTTTATCGTTATTTTCATGGCAGGTGCTCGTCTTAACTGCAATCTCTGCCCCCCCTCGCCAATATTTCACGGAAAACACCCGTCTAGCTGGATCCACTATGAAAAATTTTCCCCACTCTTTATCTGTGCCTCAATCAAAACGTAGATTCCATGAACAAAGCTTCTTTCTTAGAACTGCACGCCTGTGGAACTCTGTTCCGTCTGCTTGCTTCCCACCTAACTTCAACTTGGATGTCTTCAAGTCCAACGTAAACACATTCCTAATGAACCGCCCCCTTAAGAGAACACTACATTAAATCTCCACACTAACTTACTGTACTTGCAATAACTCTTATCCCTGTGTGGCTTTCAGGCCTCGATAAGTGTAAAAAAAAGGAATGGTAAAATAGTGGACTTGTTTTGGGAGGAAATGCTAGAACTAAAGTGATCTCTGTTATAGACGGGGAATAAAGCGTTTTTATATAAAATAGAGGTGGGTATATACCAAGTATGTCATGGTAAGTCCAAAATATACGCACCTATGCGCATTTTTACTCTCGGGGAGATTATAGGAGAAGTGATTGAAAGAAATCGTTTATTTAATTATATGGTTTATGGATTTTATCTATAGAAGATCATTATTTATTATAGGGGAGTAATGCGATGCCCGTATATATTAGTAGGTGTATTAAACTTACATCTTAATATTTAAATGCAGTATAGATTATGAGAATGAATTAATATAATAGAAAGATAATGGTAAAAAATAAATTATAAAAGATTAAAATATAAAAAAAAAAAACTTAATGGAATACGACAGAGGATAAAAATGCAAAACAATTATAAAATAGTATGGAATTATAGAAAATAATAATGATATGAGTACGAATTAAGTAATATAACTAGATAAACACCATAAAAGTTGGTATAGCAAAGCCAAGTAAAATAATATGAAACAGGAATTAAATAAACATATAAAAACAACAAAAACTCACAATCTTAAGTTGCTAAGGAGTAGCTCTTATGCAGAGTTCTTCGATATAAATAAGTTTAAAGTAATCATATATTGTTGAAATACTGAAGCTTCGTTGTAAGAGTTACAGTTTCAATATAATTCAAACGATATTGTCATGAAGCGTGGAGTGGATGGTTACGGAATTTTGAAATTGTTATTAATAGTAAAGCCGGAACAAGAATGTAATTTATGGATGATACCGCTCTTTTTCTTGTACGTGCGTGTATTTGTGAGTGCGTTTGAGTGCGTGTGTGCACACGGGAGTGTGTTTGCGTGCATGCGTGATTGTTTGCGTGTGCGTACGTGTGTGTTTGCGTTCGCGTGTGTGTATGCATGCGTGTGCGTGGGCGTGCTATTTGTGTTGGTATGTATGTGCGTGTGTATGTGTGCATGCCTACGTGTGCGTGTGTGTGTGTGCCTGTTAGTGTGTCTTTGTGTGCGTCCGTGCGTGCGTGTATGTGAGTGCTAGCGTATGTAGTGTGTGTGAGTGTGTGTGTGCGTGTGGGTTACGTATCTGTGTTCATATTTGTGTATGTGCGTAGTGCGTGCGTTTGTGTCATTGCTTGCGTGCATGTGTGCGTGGGTGTGCGCATCGTGTATACGTGCGTGCGTGTATGCATATGTGCGCGTCCGTACGTGCTTGTATATAAGTGCGTGTGAGTTGTGCGTTTATTAATATGTGTGTGCATATATGTGTGTCTGTACGATACAAATCAATTTAATACGGTTAGATATAGATAAATTCAATAACATCTGCTAATATGGTAACTAATTATGCGATGATTTATTATATGTATAGAAGTTTACATGTTATATTAACTTGTTTATTTATACATGTATATATGTATAAATGTATATATATATATTATGTCAATGAAGTGTTTTCATATGTTATGTTGCTTTTTGCAGTTAACATAATACATACTCACACACACAAATATATATATATATATATATATATACATACGTACATATATATGTATACGTACATAATTGCGCTTCACAATATATTACAACTATTATTTTATTAGAAGTAGATTATTTAAAAATCTAAACCATATATTAATACACACACACCCACACACACACACACACACACACACACATATATATATATATATATATATATATATATATATATATATATTATCAGACTAAGTTGCATGGTTTTTATTATTGCCAGTAGCTCGACGTAAGGTGGCAGTGTCTTTAATGCACTTTTAATGATCTATTAAAAATGTTTCACTTGTTTCAGCTCTTCATTACGTTGTTAACGTTTAAGATAACAATGAAAATCACGAAGATATACTGTTCTAATTATAATATATAGTTTTTGTCATTTATTTATTCTGTTATTAAAATTGACTATGAAAAAGAAAAGCTTTTAACATATGTCAAACTTATGAAAAAAAAACTATTTCATAGATATAAGAGCGATTATCATGATGATAAATTCTACCGGAAAAAAATGCAACACGGATTCTAAATAACTGAATATAAGCACTGTTGTAAAAAAATGAGTGACCATTTGTCAATATCAAATTCCATATGTGCTCTCCCATAGGTTTTACATTGTTACCATTCTTTAGGTACTCGTTCTTGTCATTTGAATAAAACAATACCGAAGTAAAAAAGGAGCTTATGGGATTGCGCAACTCTTGCTTCACAATTTAGCGCTTCTCAGTACTTATCCTTTTGGGAAATCATATAGGCCTCGTAATTCCGATGGGGGGAAAATCATTCAATTAAATTAATTCATAGTCCGCGACAATTTTCTACGTGATAAGTCCAAATGTCTGTAATGTTTTTCATAAACGACCTTTAATAAACCCGCATTTACTTTTAAAAAAAAAATATTATTTATGTTTTCTGATATTTTGTTAACGCTTTCTTTTTGTTAACTTTACAATATTAATTCCATATACTTTAATAGGAATTACGATTATAATGAATATTTCTTATTATTTTTAAAATGATGATAAAGTATTCGTATTTTCGGAAATCCTTCAACTATTGTTCGCATCTTTAGTAGCATTCTCACAATATTTTGGTTGCTGTTACCTCCGATCTTCTTAAGATGTATTTTGTTGAACTCGGGAATGTATTTGCCGAACTTGTGAATGAAACAAAAGGTTCCGTTGGAAATTCTGTCCGAATTCCTGGGTTCGACTGACGCATTCCTGGGTTCGACAAGATACACCGGAAAGGAGGCGAAAGTTACATCGTCCGAAACGTTATGAAAATTACACTCAACGTGAGAACAGTAGTCCGAAGAATCCAAATAATTCGGTTACACTATATGATTATATTACCATTATACAATTTTATACCCTGATAAAAATGGTGAGCTTACGTGAAATTGATACATAGACTTATTTTTATTTACGGGTTCTGTTTTTATAGCTGTTAGATGTATCACTCTTTTTTAGTGTCATGTCTGCACTATATTTCCGACAGGCGATTTTTTTTTACAAACAGAAGATAAAGGAAAGCTGGAAAGTTTCCTTTTTTATGAGTGCAGTCTCGTGTCGATAATATGACATTCTCTAAGATCACATTAAACTAAGAGAACCAACCAGGCGGAAGGGAACACGGATTTGTACTTGGGAACTTCCTGGCGGATAAATAGACATGTACTGAGCATTTGATGCAGCATCAGAAAATAATCTGTTAAATGTCCTACATCTCAGCCATTTCACTTTGACAATGCAATATGGGAAATGGATAACGCAGCTGACGGTATTATGTGTTTATCAATCTTTCTGGCGCCTTTAAAACAAGATTTGTTTAATCCACGTCGAAAATTTAAAGCAGTTGTTCAATGTGTCAAGAAAACTTTAAAAAATTCTATTTGATTATTTCATTCCTATATAATAACTGGTTAAAAGTTTTGAGGATGTATTTATTATAATGATATACAGTGTGTTTACCAAAACACTTTAAAAGTAATAATAATGTGATTAAGAAAATAGTTCAAGTAACACATTTTAATTCAGAAATAAATAGTGCGTAAAAATATTACTATGCTTTTCATGATTATGAATATCGTCATTATCATGACTATGATGATGATCATCATCATCATTGTGTAATCGTCATTTTACATTCTGTCATATATTATATATCTCTCTGAGTTTAATTTATTTTTCTATTTTCTCTGCTATAATCTCATCACTTTCGTCCATGCTTTTTTTCTGTCAATTATGTTATCTCACAAATAGTGCATTTGCTTACCTTAGCAACGAACACCCGGAAATTAACGAAGTAATGCGCGAGTTTATGACCGGAACAATCTTAATGTATGATCAATATGTCGGTCGGATAATAGATTTTAAGTGATAATGGAAGAATATTATCCCCAGTGAATCATCTTCACAAATCTTCAAACTAATTAAGCCCTATCTGATAGCTTCTACTGGCAACGAAGATGCACCTGAAACTAAAGTTGAAAACTTAGGGAACATTTAAATCATACTCACATCTAAGCTCATATTCAAAAGCATTGAGAACATTCTTATAATTTCATATTCAAAACCTTCAAAATATGTACACACATTTTTGTCGATGTTATAGTTCGTCAGTAACTTGTTTCTTGATATAAATCACGAGCAAACGATCGATTGGCGTCTAGCATATAAGCAGCCATGTAGCCTACGTGACTCTGACCTCGTTGTTTTTATTGTTTATAGAAAGATGTTAAGTTTGTAATAGATTATTGAAATATTTACCTATATTTAAAAAGAGTTGATTTGTTTTCTATTTACTAATAAATTACTGAGGACATATTCTTGTACTAATTTAAAAAAGTATATTATTGATTCTAATATTTTTATTCAATTTTCTCCCAAAACAAAATACAGAGCCACATTAATGTAGGGGTTACTATCGAAGACATACGTTTCCGGAATACTATGGAAAGTGCTGAGTAGTAAGATGTCTGGTCACATTACAATTGAAGTTCGGAATGTCAGTGCAGATAGGAAAATAGAAAACCGAAAGGGATTTCCGCAGTTCTGGGGAATAATCTATTAGAGTAGAAGACCTCCTTACGTCTAGGGAACTTTAGTGTATAGGGTGGGATTTTGCTGAAGGTCAGGTTTTTCGAGGGTATTTACGTCGAATGGGTACAAGGGATTGTAGTTCGCCGAAGCAGCCAATTATAAAATACTTGTAGAATAGTCAAAGTGATGCAAATTTTCGTCGATTGACCAGAGGCTTAAACTTAGATTACTGTTCAGGACCTATTAGGTTCGGGTCTCTATTTTGAACCCTGTCTAGAAGCGAGAGACTAGTAGCAGATGCACCAGCACAAATGTGACGACAATTCTCCATACATGCGCGAATGATGGCTTCATCCAAGCGTAAGTAGTTGTCTAGCACGGTAGAGAGAGACCACCTTCCTCGCAGCGGCCCTGGCAATAGTCTTAATGCACTTTCATGTATCTATTCCAACTCCTGTTTTCTGTGAACGTTATGCTAAGAGGTTTGAAAGAAGTACGGTCATGTAATGTATCTTTAGCTGTGGCTATGTTGGCTGAAAAGGTTTCTTGTAATTATTAAATGAAACAAGCTTAGTCTTGGCTGCATTGAATGTGACCATCCATTTTTAACACAATTCTACTTAAGATTGTGGTCTTCCTCTAGTGTTTCTACCATTTCCTTAGATATGTATTCATTTGTTTTCCCCCTCGTGCTGTTATAGAGCGTGGTGTCACTAGCAAATATACTCATCACAAGAGCTATTTTATAAGGAATGCCATTTATGCATTTAAAAGAGAATAAATGCCCAAGGATAGACCCCTGAGGTATGCATTTATTTTATATTATTTAGATATACGACCGTAGAGGACAACCGGTATTCTTCTCTTATTTAAGAAGAATTTAATAATGTTAAATATTTGCCAGTGATATAGTATAATCTGATTTTCCTGAGACCATCCTGCCAAACCCTGTCAAAAGCCTAACATACATAGATATATCTTAGGCTACTGCCCTCCTTTCCGATACGTTGTCTAGTGTATGGTATGTACGTTTAGATATTACAGTTAGGATATCTGCTGTAGAACAAGCTCGCCGAAATCCATATCATTAGTCGGTTAAAAGTTTAGCAACTGGAAAGTGATGGGCTATATCTTGTTTAATTATGGACTCAAATATTTTGGCGAAAAGCGGGAGGAGTTTTTTGGGGCGATAATAATTATCAGCTCTTTCACCAGAATTCTTATAAACTGGTACTACAGAAGCGGTTTTCAATGTCACGAAAGTAAGATTCTTTCAGGTATTTGTTGTAAAGTTTAAATGGAGTAAAGCAACCTCAGCGGACCAATTTTTTATAGCCAAGCCGGGATCAGATCGGGTCCACATGCTTTTGAGGTGTGTAGATATTTTATGATATCAGTCACCTTATTTAGATTATCTAGTGTGGCGTCTGTCTGCAAAGGAAAATCAGGGATGGATGGATTTGTAGGTTCCAATGTGGAGTGTAACGTAAACAGACTGGCAAGCATTTAAGCCTTCTTGGTTGCTCTGCAAGCAACATACTGATTGTTGGATAATGAGACAATTGTTGATTATTTACTACAATATTGTAAGTTTTCCAGGAATCACTGGTTCCTAATGTATGTGGTTCTGTGCATTTTCTGGTGTGTCCGTATCTTCTCTCTTATCTGTCGCTATTCAGCAGAAATAACCATCTTAGTAAAGTGCATTATGATTTCTGTTCTGCTAGATCTACAGCAGATATGCTAGTGGTTATATCTCATAGGATTAGTGAATCTCTCGACAAAGGATTTCTTTCTAGGGCAATTGCTCTTGACATATAAAAGGCCTTCGATGAGGTATGGCAAAAATGTCTACTTTACAAGATTTCCAGCTACGGTATCACTGAAAATATTTTCTCAATTATTTAATCATTTTTCTCTAATAGGCTCATAAGAGTAGCGGTTGATGGGCAGAAATCAGAGGCCAACAGTAGTAATACTGGAGTCCCTCAGGGATCAATCCTGGGGCCAATACTCTTCCTGATCTACATTATGATCTTCCAAAAACACACACTTAAATCATTCGTTTGCATCTATGCTGATGACACGACCATCTATGGCAACACATCAAAGGCTGTAAATGACAAAGTTCTCTCTTATTTTCTCTCCTCTGATCTTTAGCACGTGGCAAAGTGGGGGAGAAGGTGGCTGGTTACTTTTAATTCATCTAAAACCAAGCTCCTACCTTTACATCATCAACGCTCGGATCCCCGTCTGACATCAATTGAAATGGATGGCTCTTGTCTTGGGGAGGCTCCATGTTTTGACAGGCTTCTAGGATTGACCTTTTATCCTGATATGAAATGGAACACGTACATGAAGGCCGTTGCCAAGGTCGCAGGAAAAATGGTAGGATCCTTCTACCGCTAGATATTTCACTGCTGACGCCATTCTCTTTCTATATTAAAACCAAGTACGTCCAAGGATGGAGTAGTGCTGCCACATCTGGGCAGGAGCTGCTAAAACAGCATATCCTGCAACCTCTCACCCATAGAAGACACGTAGCGAGCCTGCCATTGTTTTATCGTTATTTCCATGGCAAGTGCTCCAATCCCTCGCCCACCCTTGGCAAATATTTCACGAAAAACACCCCTCTATCTGAAACCACTATCAATAATTTTCTCCACTCTTTATCTGTGCTTAATCAAAACGTAGATTCCATGAACAAAGCTTCCTTCTTAGAAGTGCACGCCTGTGGCACTCTGTTCAGTTTGCCTGTTTCCCACCTGATCACAACTTGAATGTCTTCAAGTCCAACATAAAAACATCCTGATGAACCGCCCCCTTAAGTAGGACACTTATCAAATCTCCATTACTAAAGATTACTACGATATTATTCTATTGATTACTGTACATGCAATAACCCTTATCCCCGAGTGGCTTCCGGGCCTTGATAAGTGGCGACTACCATGTAAAAAATATCTTTCTCACAATTTCTTCTAGCTTCTAGAAACGTTTGTCTGTTTGTACTGGCTTTATGTCGGTTAAATATGCGGTATGCCTGCTGCCTTTGAGCAATGAAAGCTACACAAATAGAAGTAAACCATTGGGCGAGTGGGGACTGCTATAGAATTTCTACGTTGTAACATGTGCTTCAATTGCCGTTTTGAGCCATTTAGTGGTCTTGTATGGCACTGTTTAGCGGGAAGAAAAAAGGGCATCTCTGATGAGGTCACTGATAGTTCCCAGTCAGCCTGCTTATAATACTTTATGCCTATGAGCAATGCGTCTTGAGTTTTGGATCTAGAATTTAGGCTGACTCTACTGTTATCACAGCGTGATCAGCATTAACCGAGTGAGCTATGGGCATTCGTTACACAACCCTCAGGAATTGTACAGAGAAATAGATCTAGAATGAGGAATGCTGATCCTGCTGTGGGAAACGTTTCTGTGATAGGGAATGAGATATGAAAAAGGAATACCGAAGTGAATTTATAACACACTAGTATGGGTGGGTGGCGTCCTGCTTTGTCCGGGAGTAAAATACGCTTTTATATGAGATTCAAATGTGTTCAGATTTCGTATATATTGTTAGAGAGTCGTGACTTCAAAAGTAAAAATAAATATTAGAATCGAAACCGAAACATTCAAAGCTCGTGACGTTACCACTGTATCAATATGACAAATAAATGTATAAAAAATTGAAAATTCAAAATAAACTTAAAATGTTTGACAACTTTTAAAATTTTGACCTATTTTTGACCCCTTAAAAACAATTTTAACCGGCTCAAGACCTATAAAAGAAAGCCCCGTGAGAAATCCAATCATTTTCGGCCGCTAGCGCCGCTCTGCGACTAATAGTTTCATAGGTTATAGAGTTTAAAACGTTAAGACATACATACAGGAAGACTTACTGACAGACAGACAGACATATAGACGTTATATGTTAGATTATTGAGCAAGTAAAACCTGTATACCTTATAAAAATGTTGTTTCCCTAGAATAAAAGTCGAAACAGAGAATGGGAACAATTTTACACAGAATTATTGGAGCATAGAATATAAAATCGATAAAAATTCAATATGATAATAGTAATGGTAACAGTAATAGTAACAACGGTGATATTTTTCAGAATATATATATATATATATATGTAAAATGAGAAATCAAATCCAATTAATAAAAAATATTGTAGACCAACAGCAGTGAATAATAATGATATTACTTGTGTTTGAAGATATGCGTAGGCGGTAGCTTTACTCCTCTTATGATATAAACATTGCCAAGTGTTGCATGGAAATTTCGAATTGTATAATCATAATGACTCAACTTATGCATTCATGACATGAACATTTTATTCCTCTGTTGCATATATTGACGATATGAGAATTTCTGTCACGGTCGTGCGTTGAAAGCAGAGTTGTGTCATTAAATTATTCCATACAGCGGAAACGAAAACAATTATGATGAAGGCTTACAATCGGATCCAATTGATGTCAGAGTGGTGGCAAAGGTGTGAGCAAAATAAAAAGCACCGGACGCTAATGCATAGTTACCACACCATCGCTAATAAAAATACACTGAGAATGGTGTGACTATGTAGTAAAATAAATTCTGGAGGACAAACTCTACTAGTTTTAATAGTGTTGCCCTCGCGTTTGCACGTCGTCTACTTCATGAGTTAAAAAATAGGAGGCATTTTTCATATATATATATATATATATATATATATATATAGAGAGAGAGAGAGAGAGAGAGAGTGTGTGTGTGTGCTTGATAAACAACGTTTTTTTTTTTAAGTGGAATATAATTAAAGAAATTGTGTATTTATTTGAGATTGATTAAAGTAAAAACAGTTCCAATTAATTTAAAATGCGTTGATTATCGACACATTCTGCACACACACACACACACACGCGTATATATATATATATATATATATATATATATATATATATATATATATATATATATAGAGAGAGAGAGAGAGAGAGAGAGAGATGTAAATTTAAGCTCCAATAAAAAAATAATTAAGCCCCTCATTCTATCCATATTATGCAAATTATTATTTGTAAATATATTAAGCCATAGACTTCCAAACCAATTTGACTTAATAAAAATGTAAGGCGAACATACTGCAATATAGCAAGATTATCGAGATTTTAATACTCTTGTTCACGCATAGCAATGTTTATTGTTACTTGTAAGTAAGGCACTATTATTTTCTGTCATGTCTACTAGCAACTCTTTTGAAAATAAGTGAGATATCAGTTCAAAATTTATTTTTACTTCTTAATTTTATAGGGAAGCAGAGAACAGAGAAGGGATTTCAAATCCGTGCATTTCAAGGATAGAAACTCTTAAAGTATAAATCTCTCCAGCATCTCTAAAGTTAAAGGATAGGATTTGTGTACACTTGGGTGTGTCGCCTATATGTACGTCGAGAGGGTAAATGTACTATCTGTTCATCAGAGAACGTTATATTAAAAAAGTAAAATAGACACGGAAAGGCAACACCGGCAATGCCAAAGGTTGTGGCTTGATTGAGTGGACAGCAACTATTAGATTGGAGGCTGTGTTTTACCCTCTTTTTGTCAGGTTAGTGCTAGATGTATCATCGTACGTAAGACAACACTATTCAATGCACATACAAATAATTGGTTTCTAGATATACAGAATACTCTCATGTGTAATTAATTTTTGGCGTAGTAGAGGGAACCCATCTATTAGCAGCAGCCTTGAGAATGTACTCAATGTATTTGTTCTGTTTCCTCTTACCTGTAAATATGAAGGCAAGCATTTCTAACGCCGCTACACTAAATA
This sequence comes from Euprymna scolopes, assembly GCF_053919585.1. NCBI lineage: Eukaryota > Metazoa > Mollusca > Cephalopoda > Sepiida > Sepiolidae > Euprymna > Euprymna scolopes. The sequence goes on from NC_136488.1 coordinate 55,238,210, forward strand.
GTGTGTTATTAGTCACGCATATAGCTATTAAAGCAGGTAAAATATCTGTGAATAGAAAGAAACTTAGTTGTAGTAGCAATAAATATTGCCTTTAATTAACGGCCTTCTTCCACTACAGATCGTTGATCGTTTCTAATGTTTTCTGTTATCGCTTCAGATACATGTACATCAGAATTATTATATAAATTCGGCGGATATATTAAGGTAAGTTGTAAATTTCTCATTTACGAGCAATTAATTTGACGTTATTTACACAAATTGGAACATGTCTCCAATAATCATCTTCGCCATGCCTCGTCGAGAAAAAAAATGGAAAGCGCTACATCACTACAAGCAACAGTCTCAGAGGGAAGACTGAAACTTATCCGAACGTTGTAAATAGGATAACGAAGAAAATATCTTCTAAGTTTATTCTTCAAAATAGCAACCAATTCCGAACAAAATGTAAAATATATTAAATCTGTGGGGTAGCATGAGACTTTATTGTTTTATATGTTCGGGACAACTTTATTAAGATATTTGAAAAAAAAATGAAATCTGCATGCGCAATATATTGATGATAATGTGCATTATATAAAAAACAAATTTAAGACAATTACTTCCTCGTTTAATATGAGTAATAAAGCATATTTCTCATTTGACAATGTACTGTGACTTTATTCTAGCGAGAAACGTACATAAAAAAATCATCGCACACCGCTCATTCTTCAGAAAGTTTAAGATTATATATGTACTAGACTAACCGCGACCCGTTGGGTCAGTATGTTATATTAGCTATGGAATTCATGTATGAAGGTAACGCTTGTAGCGTAAAGAAAATAGTTTTTGTGACATAACAGAAACATTTCTATGAAAGTATATTAAAATGAAAACAGAATATAGATAGATTTCTATAAGTCGTTCTGTTTATAATTGTTTAATCTTGAAAAAAATAAAACTTGCAGCCATTGAATTATAAGTGGTTTACCATACTTATAGGTAAATGTGCAGTGAACAGATACCATAATATTTAAAGTTAAATTCAAATTTTGAAATATCTATAATTTAAACGTGGACATTTTTTTAATTGGGTCGCTGAAAACGTACACAGTAAAACAATACATCGTAAAATAGTAGATTTATTTGTAAGAAAATTGCGTTAAAATAACTTAAACGTAATACGGAAATGAACGATGTAAAAAATGCAGAAAGTATAAACAATTTTTATTTGGATAATTGAAAACGCAAAAAAGAAAAATAGGCCGCTGAAAACGTACACAGTAAAAAAAAAATACGTTGTCAACAGGTCAAAGTTTATTTGTGAGAAAATGGCGACAGTATAGTTGTAATACAGAATAGTTGCAAAACATCCCCTAAGGGGTCAGTATGTTATATTAGCTATGGAATTAATGTATGATCATGACACTTGTGATGTAAAGAAATTAGTTTTTGTGACATAACAGAAATATTTCTATGAAAGTATATTAAAATGAAAAAAGAATATAGATAGATTTCTATGAGTCATACTGGTTAGAGTAGTAGTAGGGAAAATACATGTCAACCAGTAGTAGTAATAGCAGTTTAAGGAAGAGGAGGCGTAGTAGTAGTAAGAGGAGGAAGAGGAGGCGTAGTAGTAGTTGTAAAGAGCAGAAGTAATAGTAGTAGCAAGAAGAGGAAGCATAGTAGTAGCAGTAGTAGTAGTAAGAGGATATTGCGCAAGCAAACACGTAAACAACCAAGAACGACAGAGTTTTAGTATTAAATAGATAATATATATGCATATATAAATTTAACACATTTTATATATTAATAGTAGAATATTTCCTTGTGTATAGGTCGAACTTTAAGAATAAATTAAACAAATCCAGTTAAAAATTGTGCATCGTTTTAAATAAACATTTCTATACTACGTATTTTTCTTTCATTATGAACACACACACGCGCGCGCACACACATTTGTGTATATATATATATATATATGTATATGTGTGTGTGTGTATGTGTGTGTGTAAACATTATTCAAACAATACTCCTGTTAGGGCAACGTTATATGTTATGTGGGAAATTACTCTAGAAGGGTGTTTTGAAATATTTTGACTGCCTAAAACGAACCCGTTTATTTCAACGCTACAGTAAGGTCAACAGATAATCACCTCATCTTCCAGTAAAAAATAGACTGTGTTTTCTTTTGCTTTACCTGTTTCCGTATGAGTTGGGATAGTAATTGCTTTAAGGTTGTAAAGTGTTGGGGGTAGATACATTTTGCTACGTGTTTCTCGCTTGAATAATATTAGAGAAAGCAAGTAAAAAGAGGAAAAGGACAAGGTAAGGTTAATATGTGAACATAAAACAACAAGCATATAAATAAAATCTACTGAGAATAAGTAAGGCTTTTTGGACATTTTTATTGAATGATTATAAATACAGAGTTTTATTTCGCGATCAGGAATGGTTAGGCATAAAAAAAACGATCACGACAATTAAGCAAATCTATGTAATAAATATGGTTTCGAAATATAATCACCAATTTACTTGTATGCATAATGTATTATGTTGGCATGAGATTTATCGAACGTCGGTTGATATACAGTATAAAACAAAGTATGAGCCACTTATCGTCGGCAGCTGACGGTAAATGTGTAAGATAGAAAGTTGTTCGGTTGACTTTAGGATTCGAGAAGAGTAATCAAATTTAACACTTTCCATTTTTTTTCCAAATAGTTTAAGAATGAACAGAAATTATTTTTTTATGCGAGAAAATAAAATGTGGCAAGAACATTGCCTTTCAATATGCATTCACAGAATTGGGTGTGCACTTTTCACAATTTAACGCAATTTTAAGCAATCAAAAATAATCATAAAATAACATTTTTGATATTTATAGATATAATACTCTGAACGAATTAACCGAATCAATTCAACGTAGTCCAGCGTGCGCACATTTATATTCATATATGCTGCTTAGAATAATGTCACTATCTTAATATCATTTTTTGTCTTCAATCAATACACACACACATGCATATATATATATTTATATATATATATACATATATATATATATATATATATATATATATATATACTCTTCATAATAGTGTAATGCAATAGATCTATTTTATTCACAAATTGAATTTAATTTGGAGTGGACTTTGAAACCCTTGTATTATAATAAATAAAAAATATTAAATAAATGTATTAAAAAATATGTTTATTATAAAATAGCTTCACCGGATTATATAATAATATAGTTACCTGACTCATCATCTAAACAAAGAAGAAAACAATAAATTATGCCGACTTCGGATTCTTTCCTTGTGCCGTTGAAGATTTACAGGACGGAGTGAACCGTGACCATCGTCATAGATATCCTGTCAGCTGAACATGACGTCATCGCCATAGGCCCTAGCAGGCAAGATAAGTGGATAAGACTGTCGATAATGAGCAGACATATTTTACAGAAAGCGTTAGAAAGCTTTAAAATCTGATTAAAAAAATAAACATGATACTTTTTTACTGAAACCCATCCAATATTAATAATAAAAATATTAATAATAAAAAACAAATTGAAAGGGAGAAAAGTTGTTGAAAAGTTTAAAAAGAAAAGGAATACGATTTGATTTGTATGTAACTGAAGTTTATTCAATAGAAATAAATAAAAATCAACAATAATTATTTTTAAATAAAAAAAAAACAATATTTTAAAAATCAAAACTGAAAAAAAACCGATGAATTAGTTTAACTAAAATACGAACAATAAATTAGTTTAACTTAAATACGAACAATAAATTAGTTTAACTGAAAAACGGACATGGAATTAGTTTAACTGAAAAACGAACAATAATTTAGTTTAACTGAAATACGAACAATAAATTAGTTTAACTGAAATACGAACAATTAATTGGTTTAACTGAAATACGAACAATAAATTGGTTTAACTGAAATACGAACAATAAATTAGTTTAACTGAAAAACGAACAATAAATTAGTTTGACTGGAAAATGAACAATAAATTGGTTTAACTGAATAAGGAACAATTGGTTTAACTGAATAACAAATAAAAAGTTAAAAATTAAATTCAAACAAATGTTCGTATAAACAAAGTTACTAAGTCTGAAATATTTCAAACATTGAATATAAAAGTATTCACAAATCTGTTGTAAAATGTAATTAAAAGTTTGAAATGTTCTTTTTCTGATTTTTTTTACTAATATTGTCATTCTCTTTTTCTGATTTTTTTTACTAATATTGTCATTCTCTTTTTCTGATTTTTTACTAATATTGTCATTCTCTTTGCGACAAAAATCGTTTATAAGCGAATTCGATGAACTCACTATCGGCATTTTTTTCAATTTTCTGAATAGTGTGACCCTCATCACAAGAGTCAAAATGAAATAATCGATTTTGATCAGCCAAAATATTTAAAGTTATGTACATGGCTAATTTTCTCTGATGAATCGAATGTAAAAAAATCGCATTTTGTAAGTTTGTTTATAAATATATAATTATATAACACAACATTATTAATTATATAATTTTAGTATAGCAGATAACCTCTGTTAATACCCTGAAAGTATCTGTTTAATTCAGCTATTTCTTCATAGCCCCTCTCCAAGATATTACATTTTTGCAGCTATTACATTTCGTTTTTTTTTAAAACTGCATGACAACAATAACCTGCTAAGTATAATATAACAGGATATATTTCCTTGCATTGGTTAACATCATCTTCTGTTACATCTATGTTAAATTTATAAAAATGTAACTCTTTCTCCCTTGTCATTTCATCCCAGTTAGTTTCTTTAAAATTTTTCAATTCAATAGTTCGATTATTAATTGGTAACCTCAAGTTTAAAACTGACAACATTCCGAGATTTTTCACATTCATACATCTGACGTATCGACTTGTCGATACTGGCCAAACTTTGCCTCACGGTTATCTGTCTGAAACTTTCCTGGTAATATATACACCATGTTCAGTACATTCATACAATATTTAGTCACTTCTAAAATTGCGTAAGTAGTACGGTGCAAAGTAGTATATGTTTCCTTTGTTAACTTACCAGTTCTTCCGGAAATGCTATTCCAAGTTTTGGGCCCTGTCAATGGGGCATTAGAATACGCCGACTGCCCCCCTGCAGAGGGTAAAAGTTCCTTAATTGGGGCCCTGGATATGACCTTACACTATATCCAGTAGTGAGGCCTCAGCTTGTGGGCTTTGGGGAGTGTGGAGCCACCCTTTAATTACTACTGCTCCCAGGTCCACTCTGACCTTGTTAGGGTCCCAACTATAAGTTAAATAGAAACCGACGTGAAAACAACAAATATATTCTATCAAAAAACATTTTCTTCAAAATCTTTTAATTCGGCATTAAATAACCCGAAAAGGGTTGGTATGCCGTAAAACAAAAACAACCAACAACCAACTAACTATTCAAAGTCTCTAACCAGTCACAGAACAGATTTAGGAAACTATAATTATCACTATTTAATGTAAGGGTATTAGCATATTTATTACGAAGTCGACAACCTTTATATGGTGTTTTCACATTCAGTATTGTCAACCAAATACAAAATATTTTAATGTATTCTGCGATTTCTGCATAATTTGGAAATCATTCCTGTTTTCCTAAGGTTAGCAAACCTTGAATAGTATATTCGTTGAAAATTTGCAAACCCAAATTAACATTTTGCCTTTCAAAAGTAGTCGGAGAAAGAGCTTTTGAAGTTAACTTATAACAATACTTCACAAGTGATTGAGAGTCTAGGGCATAAAGTTTATATAAACTAGAAAATGGAGCACTTTGGATGTTATCTAATTTATGATTTCCATTTTAGAAAAAACTTTGGGAACGTCATGCATTTACGTTGATCTTTTTGGCCAAGCCAATTGTTTCTAATGCATTTTAATATATGTACTGAATCGAATAAGAAGAAAAGAGCTAGACGTTCTAACTGGATGGGGATATACAATTGAAAGCTGTGATGGGCTACAAAAGAAAGATAAAGCTTTTTTTATTCATTACATTATTATCTGTTATAACAAATAATACCTTAAACCCTACATCTTCTAAGCCAATTATTACACGTTTAATTATGTAAAATAAGTTCTCAGCTAGACGACATTTAGTTGCCATACATGCACAACATCCTTTTATTGTGAGAATACACTGTTAAGCATGAAAGCAAATGCACGTGTGGCAAGTTCATTGCTATTGTTAAACGTTATTTTCGTTTAAAGCACCACTAGCAGAATTTTGGGGGAATTTTTGACAACCCTAACTCAAAACTGCGAATAACATATACAAAACTCGTATTTTCTCCATTGAAAGTGGGTTGTTTATTTTCTTTATGGAATATACATCCAAAATAAACTATTAAAATTGTTTAAAAATAATAAATTGTTATTTTTTATTGCCGGCATTTTGTAAACACTGTTTTTAAATAAAAAAAATAATATTTCTATTATTTTTGTAAACAATTTTAATTGTTTATTTTGGAAGTGGAAATGTCTTCTCAATTATTAAATAATTTCTCTCTGATAGGTTCATAAGAGTAGTAGTTGATGGGCGAAAATCAGAAGCTCACAGTATAAATGCTGGAGTCCCTCAGGGGTCCATCCTGGGCCAAACTCTTTTCCTGATCTACATTAATGATCTTCCAAATCACATCCTTTCATCATTCGTAGACATTTTTGCTGATGACACTACCATCTTTGGTAGCACATCTAAGACAGTAAACGACCAAGTTCTCTCCGATTCTCTCTCCTCTGATCTTGATCACGTTTTACAATGGGGAAAGGAGTGGCTGGTTACTTTTAATGCATCTAAAACCAAGCTTCTATCTTTACATCATCAACGTTATGATCCCCATCTGGCATCAATTAACATGAACGGCTCTCGTCTTGGGGAGGCCTCAAGTTTTGACAGGCTTCTGGGCTTGACTATTACTCCTGATCTTAAATGGAATACGTACATCAAATCTGTTGCCAAGGCCGCTGGAAAAATGGTGGGATCATTCTATCGATCCAGTAGATATCTCACTGCTGATGCAGTTCTCTATCTATATAAGAGCCAGATACGTCCAAGGATGGAGTACTGTTGCCACATATGGGCAGGAGCTGCTAGAAAAGACTTGTCCTGCCTTGATAGGGTTCAAAATAGACTTCGTGGCCTGGTGGGAGATGTCCTTTTCTCTTCGCTGCAACCTCTGTCTCACAGAAGAGATGTTGCGAGTTTGTCTCTGCTTTATCGTTATTTTCATGGAAAGTGTTCAACTGAGCTTCAATCTATGGTCCCCCCTCGCCAAACTTTCACAAGAAACACTAGATTAGCTGAAAACATTATACATAATTTTCCCCACTCTTTATCTGTACCTAAACCTTAACATAGATTCCATGATCAAAGCTTCTTTCTTAGAACTGCACGCCTGTGGAATTGTCTTCCGTTTTCCCGCTTTCCAGCTGTCTATAATATGGTTGTCTTCAAGTCCAACGTGAACAAATTTCTGATGAGCCGTTCCACTTAAGTTGACAAATTTATCGAACTTCCATTACTATTGATTACTATATTGTCCTTTTGACTAATCTACACTCTTTAACCCTTATCCTTGAGTGGCCTATCGGCTTAGATAAGTGGTGACGTTTATGTAAAAATAAAAAAGCATATTCTCCTAAATTCTGATACCTACAGGGCCACGACATTTACCACAAATAATTATTAATAAGCTTTTGGGATAACAAAAACCGTTATAATGTCCTTCTGTCTGTTTCACTTTTTATTTCTCTTTTAGCGACAGCAGTGAATTAGTTGCAACACTAGTCGCTGAGCCGACCTTGTTGCTATGGAAAACCGTCATAAAAACGTAGGTCTTTTTACGGTTTTAACACTCATAAAATTATCAAATTTTTTGTTTTCCTGAACGAAAATTGAATTTATTTTACCAATATAGCTGAGAAAGTGATCTATAAAATCTATTGATTGCTTGAAATTAGGTCGAAAATGAGTGAGCGGTGAAACTTTAAAACAGTTCTAAATGAGTAAAATTGCTGCGTAACCATTTATTCAAACACACTCGTGTTTAAATTATATATATATATATATATATATATATATATCAACTACACATACACACAAATACACAGACACACATACGTATATATATATATATATATATATATATCAGCGAGAGAGATAAATAAACAAAGACACCCTTATATACATAAATATCAAAGCATATGAAATAATAAAACACAAAAAATAATATAAAATAGCGTATAAATATATGTGTAAATACAATTTATATGCATTTATTTGTGTAACAAGTGTAGGGAGAAACACGTTGTAGTTTATTTATTTATGATAAAAGGGAGAGAAAAAAACAGCTCGTTTACTTTTACTGAACATGGCTTTCAACGGTATTTTTTTTTTAGTACTTAGTCTAAACAGAGGGAAATTATTTAATTCAGTGTTTAAAATCGGAATAAGTTCAACATATCAAATTTTTACTATCTAACAAAGTAACAAAACGGATTTTCCGGGAAAAATCCGGTGGCGACCCCCTTAAGGGCGCCTTTCGGTTTAAAATGTCTAAAATTGACATTTTTGTGCTCATGGAAAAAAAATTGATGCCTTGAATTTTTATAAAACTTTGTGAAAAGTTGTAACTAACTGATTTCTATATAATTTTGTTTGTCAATACTTCGCGATAACTCTTGGGTGTGCCCCAGGGTCTATTTTAGGGCTAATAAAAACACTACATTTTTGGGACTATTTTTCCATATCTGTCCCAACATTTTCTGTGTATGTCTATTTAGCAGTTTTGCATAGTGCTGAATTCACTTTTACATATGTTAGGGCCTTCGGAACTTTTGGGGCTAAATCATGGACTTAGTTATTTTGGGTTTTTTTTCTTTTTTTTGGCATGGTGCAGAACTCAAGTTTACGCATGTTAAGACCTAAAACTGTTTGTCATTTTCACGAGAATTTGACATCCCCGGCAGACATTTTATGCTTAATGCGGGTGGGGGTCTGAATTTAATCAATTTTTTTATGCCTCGTTCACTGTGCACTCACAGAGGACAATGCATGCTTTACTAGTTATGAATAATTTAAAAAATTGCTGTGGGGAATCAACCTTCAAATGGACTGTTCTATCCATTATATGAACCAGAGACCTTTTCATCCCAGGTGTGGATTTAATACCAGAGCGACACTCGCCTGCTCGGTGACGTTTACTACTCTTTTCAGTTGTAACATTTTTACGTTGTTGTTCCAGTAATACATTGTTTAAACTCTATTCTGTTGTTCTGTTTTCTTTGTGGCTTATTGCAAGCCATAACACTGGCGGCCTTGGATTCGTAGAACGTACTCACGTTTAAAAATAGTGTTCTAAAACTGAATACTGACGACCTTGGATTCAAGCAGCAAACTAAAATCGAAACACGTAATGACATTGTAAAAACATACTCGCGTTTAAATAGTATTTTAAAAAATACTAACGACGTCGGACTCAAATGTTATCAAGCCTAAGGAAGTGTCTAACATTATACTTTCAGCTGAAAGGTTCACGGTAAAAAATTAAAAAAAAAAAGAAACGCAGATCATTACAGAAAAAGAGTTGAAAGAAAAAAGTTCGTCATGACTTAAAAAAAAAGGTTCTTTCTCGACTTAGAAAGGTAAATTTTTATACTTTTGGAAAAAGAATTCGTCACTTGTGGTTTTCGTTGCAAAAATCGGGCGTTATTTTTTCCTCTGGAGAAAAATATACACTTGATTTTTTTTGTTTTTTTTTGTTTTAGGCAGTGAACTCCTTATATATTTATGTCTTTTTCTGTTCGTTTTATTGTCTGGAGGAAGAAATAAGAAAGAATGAAACGGTTCTGTAAAATTCAGCGTTGTTTTAAAATTGCTAATGCTGGCAAAGCAAAATGGACGAATCGAAAGTAGCGTTGGAACATTTGACCAAGTTGCATATCGATGCCGCAAAGCGTCAGGCACGATTCGAAGAACAGCATAAGGAATTGCAAGAACGGTTAGCAGAATGTCAAATACGAACTGAGGAACAACAAAAGGAATTCAAAGACAGTTAGCCGAAGTCAATTAGAAGTTCAAAAACAGTTATCCGAACGTCAATTAAGAACAGAGAAATTGTTAAGAATAATGCGAACGCGGAAAGCAATTCAGTTTTTTCTCAGAATACAATATGGACCGCGATAGACAATTTTAAATGCGACGAAGGAGAAAAATCAGCGTATTTTCGGCGTCATGAAGATTTTTTTTAAATATTGATTTCAGCAACTGGTCTGATCAAAAGAAAACCAGACTTCTACTACGAAAATTGAAAACGGCTGAATATGATAAATTCGTGGATTACATCTTGCCTCGGAAAACAGCAGATTTATCATTCAATGAGACGGTACATTTGTTAACAGAACTTTTCTCGCCGAAAACGTCTCTTTTCCATTGAATATTGTAAAATACGATAATGACGATTTTGCCACCTACGCAGACGTAGCGAACAAATACTGTGATGACTTTAGTTGTCTGAACTAACAGCAGACAATTTTATATGCATTGTGTTTGCGCAAGTGTTAACCTTGGGAAAAGATGCGGAAATCAAGCGCAGAGTTCTTAAAAAAATTAGAAAATGAACCGAACTTAACATATCCAAAATTGATTGAGGATTGTCAAAAAGTAGAAATTATAAAAAAAAGATGCAAGAAATATCGAAGCAGGCATCGTGAATATGAAAAAAAGTAACTAAGAAAAAACCGTCGAAATGGAACACAGACACTAACCACCGGAACTCAGAAAAAATAAAAGCACCTAGCGCTTGTTTCAGATGTGGTGGAATACATTGGGTAAGGGATTGACCATTTTTAACAAAAAGATGCCATTTATGCAATAAGAGCGGTCATAAAATTTCGCACCGTAGGAAAACTCAGAATAGAAGCCGTGTATGTCAAACCAGAACTAAGGACGTCGTAGATGAAAATCTACGCAAATATGTAACGGTTAACGTTTTCAGCAAGGTTATTAAATTCCAATTAGACAGTGGATCTGATCTTTCAATAATAAATCTCAAAACGTGGAAAATATCAGGAAAGCCGACTATGTTAAAAACTAACAGAATGGCAACGGCCGTTAATGGTACAAAAATTCATTTTGAAGGTGAATTAATTGCAAACGTCACTTTACGGAGGAAAACAAGAAAACTAAGATAGCATGTGCTAAAAGATAGTGAGAACCTGTTCGGTTCTGATAGCATGGAAGAGCTTCGTCTCTGGGATCTTCCTATGTCCACATTCTGCAAGAAAATAGATACCCGCCCAGCAGAAACGGAGAAACTTTTAACTTGTTTTAAAAAAAGATTCGCAAACATATTTACTCCTGGCCTGGGAAGATGCACAAAAATGGCCGCAGATTTTAAGTTGACACCGGAAACAACCGGTGTTTAAAAATAAACGTAATGTCCTCCTCGCTTCCCTGAACAAAATAAATCAGGAACTAGACAGATTAGAAAGCATCGGTATACTGACAAAATTGAATATAGTGAGTGAGCTGCTCCGGCAGTTTACGTAAAGAAATTCGTGTTTGCGCCGACTTCGCGACCGGACTCAACGGGTCCTTAGAAGATTTTCGCTATCCATTACCTAGTTCAGAAGAAGTGTTCACGAAATTAAATGGCGGCAAGTTTTTCTCAAAGATCGACCTAAGCGACGCTTACCTACAGATTCCGGTAAACGACGAAAGCGCTAACCTCCTTTGTATTAACACTGATCGGGGTTTGTACAGATACAAAACACTCGCGTTTGGTATCAAGGTGGCACCCGCAATATTCCAGCAAATAATGGATAATATTGCTGTCCAGTTTGGACACTGCAATCGCATATCTTGATGACATTATCATAGAGAGCAAAAATAGGAAGGAACATGAAAAACATATCAGACAAGTATTCAGTCGTAAGATCAAATCAGATAAATGCGAGTTCATTTTAAAAATAATTAAATACCTGGGTCAAATAATCAATAAAGATGGCAGACGCCCAGACCCAGATAGGGCGACCGCTATTAAAGTAATGCCGGCACCAGTAAACATAACTCAATTTCAGAGTTTTTCAGGTTTGGCAAATTATTACCAGGGGCTCATCCCAAATATGCACAAATTGCGCGCACCACTTAATGAATTGCTGAAAAAGGATAAGACTTGGAAGTCGATAAAAGATTGCCAGACATCATTCCAAGAAATGAAAAGAATCCTGACTTAAAAACTATTCCTAGCGCATTTCAATCCGCAGTTGGACATGATAGTAGCTAGCGATGCTAGTCAATATCGCGTCGGGACGTGCATGCTACATCGAATGCCGGATGGCTCGAAACAGCCTATTGCTGTCGCATCACGGACTCTGTTGCCAGCGGAAAAGAATAATTCTCAGATCGAGAAAGAGGCCCTAGGAATATTTGCAGTTTCAAAATTCCACCGGTTCCTGTACGGAAGACATTTTTTATACAAACCGACCATAAGCCGTTGATATCTATTTTTGGATCAAAAAAAGGACTTCCAACATTGACTGCGAACCGACTATTAGGATGGGGAACTATTCTGCTGAACTATAATTTTACAATTCAATTTGTCCCCTCCAAAAAACTAGCCCATGCAGACGGTCTATCGAGACTGATTACTGCATAAATGGAACCTCTTGAAGATTCGATAATCGCGGCACTACGTATTAATATTGATGTAAAACCCCTGATAAAAAATATTATCCGCGAACTGCCGGTCACACTTCAGGAAATTAAGTCAGAATACCTAAATAACAATTTAATTCAAACCACGAAGAATAAATTAGCACTGGGTGACATCAGTTTAGATATTTTCTGGTTGCGACGAAATACTGTTATACGGTGAAAGGGGTGTCATCCCCCAAACCCTTCAAAGAAGAATTCTCAGGGATTTTCACATGGGGAATCCAGGAATAAACAGAATAAAAAGCCCAATAAGAAGGTTTGTTTATTTGCCAGCTATAGACCAAGATATTACCAACATGGTTAACAGATGCAAAGGCTGTGCTTTGGCTGCAAAAGCACAACCGATAACATATAAACCTTGGCCTAAGGCTGAACAATCATGGTGGAGGATCCACATCGATTATGCGGGACCTGTGGAGGATTTTTTCTACCTGATATTAGTTAACTCTTACTCTAAATGGGCAAAGGTACTAAGATGTTAAAAACCGACTACGGCAACAACGACACATTTTTTATTGAAATTACTTGCTCGGTTTGGGGTTGTAGACTGTCTGGTTAGCGACAACGCTACTCTGTTCACCTCGACAGAGTTCAGAGAATTCTGCAAGACGCATCAACTCAAGCATATTACGACACCCCAGTACCACGCCAGAAGCAACGGTCAGACCGGCCGCTTCATCGATACGCTTAAAAGGTCATTAAAAAAGGCGTCCGGTACACCGACAGTAAAGGCCCTTCAGCAATTTCTGCAGGTTTACAGAATCACGAGAAATCCGAACAAACCAGATGCGGGATCCTCAGTAGAAATAATGTTTAGACAGAAAATAAAATCCGTATTTTACAAACTGCTACCCAAACACATAGTACACAACAGAAGCTCTCTAATGCCAACGAAGCGGTTTAACAACCGAGATAACGTGTATTTAAGAAATAACGTTTATTTTTGGGAACATGGCATGATCTTACGAAGAATCGGCCATGTTAAATACATCATTCAGGCCCAAAGTTCCAACATAAGAGGGGGTGTTGTGGGGGAATCACCCTCCAAATGGACTGTTCTATCCATTATATAAACCATAGCCCTTTTGATCCCAGGTGTGGATTAAATACCAGAGCGACGCTCGCCTACTCGGTGACGTTTACTACTCTTTTCAGTTGTAACCTTTTTACGTTGTTGTTCCAATAATACATTGTTTAAACTCTATTCCGTTGTTCTGTTTTCTTTGTGGCTTATTGCAAGTCATAACACTGTTTTCTTCCTCAAACATAAATTAGAATACATGATTTTTTTTTGTTATAATGAACTACTTAAATTATAATAAAGCAATACTTTATTCATCATTAAAATTTACTAGTAGTGCTTATTAATGAAAGAGTCATGCTCACGTACATTCTCCCGATATTTAGATCAATTTTTTAATGCACATACCCATCTTTATAGGAACCAGAGAGCGTATAGGTCAGGAGTACCGACTATCGCCTAAGCGGTCGAGTTTTAAACCTGGTTTGAGGTAGCTGCTAGTTTACCTCACTGATAAGAATACGATAAATCAGTAATCAGGCGGCACAGCTTTGCCCATTCGTAAATTATGCTTTAATATAATACTTGTATTTATGCAGATTCATATTTATTATTAAAGATCAAGCTACTTATTGATTATTATATTATTTCTGATATATAGTAAAGATTAAAGCAGTTAAAAAATTACTTCGGTGTAAGTAGGTGAATTGGAAACAAAACATTCAACTTTCTAGCCTTAATCTGTATTTAGCGCTTCAGTATTCGTTGTTACTATTTGATATATTTCCAGGTGGATAAAGAGAAAACATATTTTCATGCTAAATATGCATATATACGCATCACAAATGTTAGTCCATTTACTGCTGGTGACGGCAACTTGTTTGTATTAAATTTGGACCCTTTACAACTATTTCTACAGGCCAAAATTCAAATGTTATGTGTTCGAGTGGTCCAAATACCCAATTGTTACATGCTTTTGTCTAGTAGATATTAAACATGCAACAAATATAAAAAAACAAAAAGATCAGAGTTAGAAAAATAAGAAATCATTATTGTAAATAACCCGAGTCGAACAAAAGGAAGCATTCATTTTGACATAAAGAAAAACAAAACAATATTTACACTGCTTTCTTTGTACTACTAAATATTTGAAACGGTTTGACAGAGACAATCAATTCTTACTTCCGTCTAATGATTTTATTTAGAAAAAAAGGCCGAGGAAACGAGGAAATTGCAATAATATTGCTTTGGTCAGAGGGAAAGACAGATTTTTATATTTATCAAAATCCATTCTAATTCGGGGAATGCAAGTAATTGATACTTTTAAATGGGCTCCTGTCAGCTGGAGAATTATCTTAGGAATGTTGCTCGATTCAGCAATGGTTGGTGTATTTGTTGCTAAATAATAACTCGTTGCTTATCTGCGCATATATCTTAATTGCATGACTGCTTATGTTACGTGAACAGCGTTCTTTTCATAATCTCTCTAAATGGAATACTCAAACATTCGATATTTTAGCACGGCCCGAGGTCTCTCTAAAGTAATAATTATATTAGGTTAACAAGAAAGTTTTAACGGTTTTTAACTTTTTAATTCAGATGAACATATCTCGGTTCAACCAAAGATTTATTGATCGAAATAAGCCCCATCAGAATCAACACACGGTTGTCATTGCAATACAAGCGTATTTATGCCAGTGACTTAAGAATCTTGCATTCCGTAAGTGATGAAGTCGCTGAAGGTTTCTTTTGTTATAGTCTACGTTTTTGAAGCATGTGTAATGGATAAAGTTATAAGGACGTGGCACATTCTCTTTATTTACGCAACAAGAACAATCCGTTTCTCCACCGGGTGTTGACTTGCTATGAAAAATGCGTTTTATATGAAAATCCGTCGACGCTGAGCTCAGTGGATAGATGTCGATGAAGCTCAACGACACTTCCCGAAGCAAGAATAGCATCAAAGGAGTACTGTGCACTAATGGATTAACTGCATCAGAAACTACAAAAACTCCAAGCATCAGTAAAGAGAAAAGAGCTAATTCTTTTCCACAACAATGCCATACCGCACGTTGCTAAACCGACACTGCAGGAATTGAAAGAATTGGGCTACGAAACTCTGTATCAATTTCCATACTCTCTAGACCTATTACCTACCAACTACTAATTATTCAATCATCTGGACAACTTTCTGCGTGACAAATGCTTCAAAATCCCAAGTGATATCAAAAACGCCTTTAGCGACTTCATCACGACAAGAACGCAAAATTGTTAAGTTACTGGCATAAACACAATTGTTCCGTACGGGGAAAGTGTGTTGTTTATCATTATGTTGGTTTTGATCAATAGTGTTTGTTTGAACCGAGATATGTGCATCTGAATTAAAAAGTAAAAACTACAAGACATTTCTTGTCAACCTGATAAATGTATTTTTATCATAATGTTTTGATATTAATATGTAGAGAAAGATTTACATAGAGAGGGTGGAAATACTAAATGATTGAGATAATCTATAATATAAATTTTACCTGTCTGTTTAAATGTATGTATGCATCTATGTCTGCCACACAATTTAGACGGAGGCGACAGATTTTTACTAGATGTGTATCGTTTTGAACTCGACCCTTTGTAAGGTAAATATCGCAAAATTTGGTAAAAACATAAATTCCTTCCTTCTCAACTGGAGGGGTCGCCTTTTTGGCCGATATTTTCCAAAATCATCCCCTCTTTTTGATTCACTTTTCGAATTAAACCTTCGCCATCTTCGGCTTGGCGATGGACGCAACGGCAAAGACTTCCAAGCACCCGGGCAACGCCGGGCACCTATGCTTATATATATCTCCATATATCTATATCTATATCTATATCTATATATATATATATATATATATATATAGAGGATCCTCTACAAATTTGTACGATTGACCCATAACATATACTTTTCGTGAACTCATCGTCCCTTTATCAAACATTGAATATTAATCCAAAAAAGATTAGCTTAATTTGATTGAATGAGCTTTTGCTAATCGAATTATTATAATGGAAATTAAGCTTTATCTGTGAACCGATATATTTTGGCCGTTGCAAAAACTAAATAGGATTTAGATGAGCAGTCTGGAAATATAAAACTTTTCTTTTTAGTTTTATATTATTGTGTATTATTTATTGCAAAGAAAATATTTCGGTTTTTTTTCAATATCCTTTGTCTCGTCGTTTTTCTATTTGTTCTAAATACTCATATTTAAAAAAACCGTTTGCTTTAAAGGCATAAGTTGTTTCAGGTTTAAAAACTTTTATATAGAATAACCTTGCGTATCGATTTCGGAATACGACATACATGACTGCCGTGGATGAGAAAATGTCTTATATATTTACATCATAGAGATCAAATAGCAAGTATTTTCGAAAAGTATTAGCAAGCTTACCCGATCGTTGTTTCTGAAATGATTTCTAGTTATTTGTTGCACGTAATAAAGCCTTAACATCCATAACAATAATATAATATAATAGTGTAGGAATCGATATAAGGTTACTGTGTCAATCGGAATTTCTACGGGCTATGCAAATATTATTTTTCAAATTACAAATAATACACCAACACAGACAACCATTACTCAGTGACAATGCTCATATATATATATATATATATATATATGTATGTATGTATGTATAGGACATTTATTGCAGTGAGTCCAGAAGGAATTTACATGTTGTTTCCGCTAGGAAGATATTCTCAAAGGATGAGGAAATATCCGACCAGCTTTGTCAGAATTCATAGATGGACTGAGTTATAATACCAAAACAGAATGGAAAAAATCGTAGCAGATGAAGGGGAGTTAGACAAAAAGGAGGGATTTAAAGGGAGAGGACGTTGGAATTTAAAGTAGTAGGTGTGTATACAATGAGAGGGGGGTTTATTATTAAATATTAATTACGGGTTTCTGTTATAGAAGATATTGTAGTTTATAACGGCTTAAGTTTAAGCAGCAGTTAGCAGTTAATTTAGCAGATCACTAGGCAACAGGTTGCAAAGTCAGTATTGGTCGGCATGGTGTGTGGGTGGAGGAAAAAAGGGGTTGTATATGGGGTTTAAAATGATAGTGGTAGGAGGGGGAATATATATATATATACACTCCTACTACTTTCAATTCGAACGTCCTCTCCCTTCCACTCTCCTCGGTTCATGTTTTTTTCATATTTTATTTTCCAACTTCGCCTCAGGGCTTCGGGTTCGATCCTACCAACTTACCAAAACTTTAATCCCATCCCCGGTTTCTTTTTTATTTAAGAGCACACACACATCGAGACACCCCGGCAACGCCGGGTACATCCGTTAGTCTATATATATAAAATCGAAAATGTGTGTATGTATGTATATGTGTATGTATGTATGTGCGTTTGTGTGTTCGCTAAAAACTTTCGACAGACAGAACAAAAATTCACGAATTTTATTTCATATTGAGGCTCCATCTTTCGCCCGAAATATATCGAAAGATTGGCTAAAGACGTTAATTTTTTCACCGCGAAATCGACAATTTTCTACATGGGAGATCAACAAAAACCATCATCTCGTGACGACGACCGGTTCTACGCATGCGTCAGATGACGTCATGACCTGATTTATTTAAATAGTTGAAGAACTGACTAAATTTCATGTACTTCACGTTAGCTCAGTTGGTTAGCGCGTTGGGTCAATCTCTAACGGTTTTGGGTTCGAATCGTGGTATGAGATGGTTTTATTTTTCGATTTTTTAAATTTAAATATTGAACCAGTGTTATTTCAGCGATTTTTCACGTAACGTTCTTTTTTCTGTTTTTTTTTTACTTCGCATAACACCCCCGACCGACTACACACACCCCAAAACACCCGGGTACCCACCGATATTTTAAATTTTAATATCGAAACAGGCTTATTTAAGCCAATTATTCACGTGTTTTTTGGGGGGGGTTTAACATTCGTTTTTCTGTTTTCTTTTTTGTTCTTTTCGATTTTTACATTTGACATCGGTTGTTTGCCTTACGTTAGTTTTTTTTGTGTTTTTTTCGATGTATTTTTACCCCCCCTCCGGTACCACCCGATTTCTGCTTTTACTTCGCTTATTCTTAGCTTTTCATTAACACCCCACCCCCTCTAAACACTCGGGCAACACCGGGTACACCCCCCCCGCTAAGCAGGGTTTTTTTAACGTTCATTTTTCTTAGGTTTTCATTAACATCCCCACCCCCTCTAAACACTCGGGCAACACCGCCCCCCCTCTAAGCAGTGTTTTTTTTAACTTTCGTTTTTCTTAGGTTTTCATTAATGCCCCCACATCCCCCGACCACACTCACCGAAAAACACCCGGGCAACGCCAGGTACCCCTCGCTAGTATATATATATATATATATATATATATATATATATATATATATATATATATATATATCCTGTATATGTTCATATTCTTAGGAGTTTTCTGGGTTAAAGCAAAAAGATTTTGGTTACACAAATACATAATTCCAAACGCAATATGACATGCACATATTATGATTAAATAAACTTGTGTGTTTCAGATAAGAAAAACTCATTGTGTGATCGTGACATCATGAGTGTTGTGAAATATCTGGATCCATGTGTTTATATCTATGTGGCTACACAAACAAACACGTGCATTAGAAATAAAATTTGCCTACTGTATTAGTTATTTATATGCATATCGTTTATTCCATTCCGGCGTGTTTTAATAAAAGTTTGGACATAGCAAACAATGGAACGACGGTCATATTTTATATTTTCTCTTTCAAAAAATAAAAAGGGTGGAGCGAAAAAAAGTTCGTTTTCGATTCTAGTATGACATCCAAGTATTAATTTCTTTCACTTTAAAAACATTTATTATATATTGTGTAAAAAATAACAATCAATACAGTATTGACCTTATACTAAAAATACGAAATAGGCTGCATTATACACTCATAAAAAAGCGTATTTAAGGGCCGCAAACATCTGCTGATTAGTGTTATATAATGGATAAAATGTAGTAATCAATGGTGATTTGACCCTGCAAAATAATAATAATAATAATAATAATAATAATAATAATAATAATAATAATAATAATAATAAATACGAAATGAGCATTATTTAACAAATCATTTTGAATATTTAAGCTCAATTTATAACCGGTCAACGCAGGGCGACCTTTTAATTATTTAGTAATTATTATGTTATATATATATATATATATATATATATATATATATATATATATATATATATATATATATATATTATCATTATTATTATTATTATCATTATTATTTGAGGAAAACAGTTACATATGATCGCTAAAAATAGCCATTTGTTTCAGTCAAAGAGACTTCATCAGGCGACCTGGAACCTCTCGACGCTAAAAAGAAAAATCTTCATTTGTTCTGACTTTTGAACCGCTCAAACCTGGATATATATATATATATATATATATATATATATATATATATATATATATATATATATATATATATATATGGAGAGAGAGAGTCATCCACATACAGCAGTGTTTCGTTGTATCACAACTCATCAGTGGGGCTAAATATGAATACTTCGCTAGCTGTGGATCGAACCTGCAACCATCGCCTTCACAGTTGGCACATCGAACAAGTGCACTATATATCGATGATCGGAAATTGTTCATAAAATACCTATTAAATAAGCATCTGCTCACCGCTTTACAGGTCTGGAATACTAATTTATATATATATATATATATATATATATATATATATATATATATATATATATATATATATATATATTGTAATGGTAATAATTATTTGTTTGTTTAAAACAAAATATATAAGTGTGTCACCCAAAAGAGTGCTCAATATTTAGACGGAGCCAAAATAAGTGAATTTAGTTTACAAACAAATGGCTACACATAAGCATACATGTTTCAGCGAAAACTCCAAAATAATTGTTAGTAGCATTTTTAGTGCATTGCTCGTCATTATTGACTACAACTGTAGTTCTGCATTTTGTTATAATATCAATTTCTTGATCACCTTGTTTCTTATGCCTGCATGAGAAAATGGAGATTACTAATTTTAAAGACCGTGACAAACTTTTAAATATAAAACAAGAATCGGTCATCTCCTGCAAGCATTTTCAGATACATACGCTTAAAAAATTATAAAACGCCTAAGTTTGTAAATAATATTTTTATAATTTTTTTAATAGTTTTTCCAGTTTCCTCCCGCCCCTTTTATCCTTTTCCCATAATTAATCTTATTCTATACTGAAACTACTCTAAACGTTAAGTATTTTAACATCAAATAATCATACCCTATACCTAATAAGTTAAATTTTTAACTAAAGATATTTTTTATTTTTTATTTTTTTATCTTTAATCGTAATGTAGTTATCTTACCATAATTATACTTTTCATAATCGTTTAACGTAGGTTTTAATGGTCACCTCATCGAGCCTAATTTATTTTATTCTTATACTTTAATCACCTATTTTTATACGTAATTTTTGAAACGTTAGAACTTACAAAAGTAATATTATACGGACACTAATTTATTTACACGTTAACCATTTATTTTATACGTATTTTTTTTAACCGTTAGCATTTACAATGAATAATATAACTGACATTATTTCGTTAATTATTCATTACATCGTAAACTTTTTTCAAAAAACGTAAACTATTTATTTTATTTTAAACGTTAGTGGCCTAATGAATTATTCACATAACTATATATTTTAACTGATTAATATTAATGTTAATATATAATTATACTTATGATGTACATATTACAGTTGAATACAGCCGTTCCCTTTTTTAAAACTTTGGTTCCTATTCTACACAACTTACATACGGAACTAGGAATTTACTGATAATATTGAAACTCTACTTGAAACACTTGGCGCACTATAAATTTAAGAAAATAATAAAAAAAAATAAATTAATTAATATAATTAACATATTGGATGATCACATATTAATGTATATACTTTCTCTTTAGGTCCTGTCTCCCCCTTTTACACTTAAATATGATGTAGTCCTAGTTATAAATAGGCAATGTTTGAGTTGAAACAGTCAGAGTTGTCCTTGGCCTGACGAAGCGATTCCCTTACTGGGTTTTCGCTGAAACATGTATGCTTATGTGTAGCCATTTGTTTGTAAACTAAATTCACACACACACACACACACACACACACATATATATATATATATATATATATATATATATGTGTGTGTGTGTGTGTGTGTGTGTGTGTGTGTGTGTATGCAGTTTTGACAAAAAGAAAGTCCGCACTTGTAATTTTTTCAAAAACTTCAAATTTAAGCTAAATTTAATGTAACTATTTAAACAAACTAAGCCTCATTTAATTCGCCTTTAAATCCTCCATAATCTTACCTCTTAATATTTGAATTTGAATTTAAATAATGTAGTACTCACGTCAATTAAAAAAATGACTCCAAATTGAGGAGCCGAAAAGACAGTCCGCAACAACAATTCGCTTAAAACCAGCTTAAATTGATCGCTCCTAAATCAGTTTTTAATATCCACCATCTTCATCTCTTATCGTAATTGTTGTTGTTTTAGGTCATACAACGTAACATCTAATCCATATGCCACGACTTTCCCTTAGTGATCGCCAGGAGTTTATTAATCTCCACCTTTCTGTTTTATCCAATCGGGAATTCGGCCGCAGATTGTAATGTGATGAGAAAACGATGCGAAAGACTCTGCAAAAGCACCAAAACACCGGCAGTGTTCGTTATGCCCCTGAATCTGGTCGTACTAGAGACAACAACGCTGATTCACACAAAAAGCCCGAAATAAGGGTTTTGGGACCCTTTCATAAACTTTTCGAAAATTGAGCACTGTCTGTATACAGTGGCGATAACATCTTTCAGCAGAGGCAATAGATAACGCGCCTGATTACGGATCAGACGATTCCAGGTTCGAATCCTGGCAAGTTCGTAATAATTTTGATTTTAATTTTCTCCAACGTTTACTCAGCATCCTTATCCTTATTTAGGGTAGCTATGTTTTATCGGTGATTTTGTTTTGTGCATATCGGAATTTCCTATACTCCGAGTTTACAGCGTAAGCATTGATGGTAAAACGATATTGAGTATACTTGATGTTGTGTGTATTCGATTTTGTTTTTGACTCGGCGTTGTGTGTGCCGACGTGGCGAAGCCGCTGGTTTAGAATAATAGAGGTACAGAGATAGACAATTAAAGCACTCCCACATTAACATAATTTATCAAGGACAACCAGGCGTGCCATCTTGTATACGAAGGATCTCAAGCCCTCAAATAAAGCGGCTCAAGCAAGCAAAGCGAACATAAGTGCCATGCAATCACACCCAATTAGCTTAGTATTTACGCCAAGCACAGGGCGTCTCTGGGGAATACTTGATATTGTATCACTGCGCCTTATAATAGTAAAAAAAGACATAGAAGTCGGACGATAAACTAAGGATACCCATTCCTTAAGCAATTTTGTTTTGCAAACCGGATAATATCTTAATGTTACGAGCATTACACCTATTGTCGACCATGGCTGAGTTCTAGGCTAGGTATTGTTGAACCGCACGCATACTTGAAAACGCAAAAAGTCTCTTACTAAAATAAAGTCTTGTTTCCTTCTATAAAAGTACCATAAAACTTTGACAGTAGATTCCTCTCCAACAGTAAAGTAAACTGACGTAGTAATTAAGCATGATAAAAACATTATTTGTTTTTAGGAATTAATTCGTTTTAAATACCTAAATATAAAGTTAAATACCTGGATAATGTTATGAAAATACAAAGGCAACAAAATAAAAGACAAAAAGTTATCAGATGTAATTTATGATTAGGAATAATAGAGGTGCAAGGATCGACCTTTAAAAATACCTGGGTTATGTAATGAAAATACAAAGCCTATAAATAATGTACATCATTCGATACGGACCCGACCATGTAAGATCAGATAATAAATAAACGTGAACTAATAGGACCAAAAAAATGTCAACCTTGATCCTCCTTCGGGGCCCGTGGCGCCGTTCATAGAGACGTTGTGAGGCTTACTTGGCTAAAACGTCGTGAGACGACAACAACTACGGAAGGCAGTAATTGCAGTGATGGAGTCAGCATATTCAGATTTCCTATCCGTCCAAGTTACCACCTGACGAAGGTCAGCGGAATAGTTAGCCGAAACGTCGCGTGACAACTAAGAATCGATGAGGATAATAGTCCACAATAAATAAAATTTATAAATAATACTCATATCAATTAATTCCACTAAAATAAAGTAGCTTTAAATTTAAAGAAAATACGAGAACGGTGATAAAGGAACAAAATTAAGAACAGAAGGTTTGTAGTGATGAAGAATAGACGAGTTAACTGTTTCCATTCCTCTCTTTATGTATAAACTAGGTTAGTAAGATTGGAATTTTAATTCCAACAAGAAAATAAGAACCTAATGTGTGACAACCGTCAACGTTTTACTTGTAAATATACTGCATGAGTATATGCTTATATATATATATATATATATGCATATATATACATACATATATATACATATATATATACATATCTTCTATATATATAAATCCCAAATGTCTGTGAGTTTGTATGTTTGTATGTAACGCTAAAACTTTTGAAAGACACAACCAGACTTGATAAATTTGGTATCATATCGAAGCCCCGTGTCCCGGATGACAAATATCGAAATTTCACGTCAAACGGACGAAGAGAAAGGGGTAAACGTATCAGTTATCTCCAAGGGGGTCCCAAAAAAAACTGTCATTGTAATGCTTTTTATTACGTAATTCTTGAATGATCCAATGTAATTAATACGTAAAAAAAAAAAAGCTTAGTCATGTCACGTGACGTGACGTCAACGTCCACTAATGGCGAACAATTGTTAATAAAAAAATCTTTCTCCGATACTTTTGCATTTTTCTCTTCGGCTCAGTTATATCTTTTTTTTTACTTTATGCCAATGTGTCCATCGTTATTACCTGGTTAAAAATATTATTTATACAAGAGTTTTAACGAAAAATGTCAGGAAAAAATGTACGGGAATAAAAAAATTCACCTTTCAAAATATTAGACGATTATAAAAATATCGTAATATTTATGTAATGTAAAATAATTAGCCATTTTGTATATTACCACGTGACCTCATACCTCTTAAGCTGGAAGGGGGGGGGGAATAAAACCAACACCGTCTCTCTCTCTCTCTCACACTTACTCTCTCTCTCTCTCTCTCACACTTACTCTCTCTCTCTCTCACTTTCTCTATCACCCTCTTTCTATTTTTCTATTCGTTTAAAAACGCTTAGTCATGTCACGTGACGTGACGTCACGGTTTGGTTACTATGGAAACACTTACTTTTTGTGCTGCTTCGAAAAGGAACAAAATTCAACATACACCGCTTCCTCTTCCTTCCCTCCCTCCCTCTCTCTCTCTCTCTCTCTCTCTCTCTCTCTCTCTCACACACACACACACTTTCTTCGGTGTGTTTTTGTTGTTACGTACGTATATTTTTATCTCAGTAATTTTTATTATATTTAATAGCATTTTCTTTTTTTTTTTTTCATGGGAAATTATTTTTCTATTCGTTTTAAGAAAATGCTATTAAAAAATAAAAATGCGATAAATTCTGGCAACAGTTATTTATTTATGCTATTCGCAGCCGGCCGGAAGAAACGCGCATAGACATTTTGTAAACATTGTTTTTAAAAAATAAAAAATAATACTTCTATTATGTTTTAAACGACTGTAATAGTTTATTTTGGAAGTATAAAAAAAAGTCCATTAATTTGAACTTAAAGCCTGTTTGAATAAAACTTATATAAAAAAAAACCGTCACTTCCGGCAAATGGCTATGTAAACAACTGGTGGCATTTTTCGAATACATCGGTAAACACTGTATGTTTTTCGAGCTGAATAAATATGTTACATTGAATAAAAACACAAAAAATATATCCAGTTGGATAGAAAAGTAACTTATCTTGCCTTTCCTAACATTTATTTGTTATATATTTGTCTTTTGACCGTCCACTAATGGCGAGTTTTTTTTTATATTTAAATAAAACTAATTTTAAAATTTCGATGTTAGAAAAACAGTCCATCACATGTCAATATAAAAATTCTCTTTTTGTTTGATAAAAAGAATAAACAGTTAATAGATACAACAAAAAAGTCCATTAAGTTCAACAAACTAAACTCTTTTACTTATAATAAAACTCTTCGACAGTTTAAATGCTTTCAAAATCCTATGTAAGTATATCGTTTTTACTGTACACAGATTCGAAAAAGTTGTCATCAAACAAATATATGACAGAGTTGAATAAATATGTTACATTGATTAAAAACACTTCTTATTAGCATTTTCTTTTTATATGACAACGTTAATGTTCATGAATCTCTCTTTTAATCATTTTTATCGACTATCAGCCAAATAACCGGGGTCTAAAATTTGGGAAATTATTTTTCTATATTTTTCTATTCATTTAAAGAATATGCTATTAAAAAAGAAAAAGTCGATAAAAGTTAGACATAAACAGTAAAAAAATAGAAGATATTATTATTAAATAACAATAATTATTAAAAATAAATATTAACATTTACAATAATAAAATGAGTTAGTATTAAAAATAATTATTAAAATAAAAATGAGTTTATTATTAAAAATACATATTAATATTCAAATAAAATTGTTTTTATTATTAAAAATAAATATTAATATTTAAAGTAGAATAAAATGTGTTTATTATTATAAATAAATATTAATATTTAAAATAATATGTGTTTATTATTAAAAATAAATATTAATATTTAAAATAATATAATGTGTTTATTATTACAAATAAATATTAATATTAAAATAAAATGTGTTTATTATTAAAAATAAATATTAAGGAAGGTCAACAGGTGGAGGAAAAATAGTCAATGCAGGTCATACCACCTGACCAGCTAAAATCGCCTTTTTATATAAGGCAGACAGTCAGACTATTTGCCTTGAGGGCGGGCTAAGCCCTCCTACCCCACCCCCACCCCAAAGCTGAGAGCTGGGGAAACTTCTCTCAGAAGGGGTATGGGAGGACAGGGAGACCTTCCCTCTTTCAACTAAGAGATAGATATCCTTTTGTATGGTTGATTGACCCCCCCCCCCTGTCGGTTCTGCTTACTCCATTCCGAAAGAGATCAACCTTACACAAAAAAAAAAAAAATATGGGGACAGGGAAGCCTTCCCGGGCCCCCTTTCTGGGAGGAGAAGTTCCCCGGCTCCTACCTTTTTGGGAGTGCTCAGCCCGTCCTCCAGTCAACCACAATATTTGAAGAATAAAGATATTTTTGTTTTTGTGTTTTAGGTGGTGAAGGTGATCTGGGGAGTGGTTTTTTTTTCACAAAAAAAGGTACTTTTTACGAATGGGTATCCAAGAAAATTACAGTATTTTGTCAGACCACTCTCAATACTATCAGAAATGAACAAAGTTAATTAAACAGTCTACACAATATAAACTAACTGTTTTGTTGGCTTTTTATTCTAACTCCAAACTAACCCATAACTACATTTTTCTTTTATTTTGCAAATTTGATTTCCTTTAGTTTATATTGTGTAGCTGAATCAGAAATTGATTTATCTTTTGTCATTTGTAGTTAACATGCTATCAGCGCAATTACTACAGTGTAATCACACATGATCTACCAAAATAAAAACACTTCAGATAAAGTCTTAAATAGAATTCAGTTCCTTACATGACATCTGATGAAGTCAGTACAAACGTTACAAACTAATACTTGAAAAACAATTTGACATTTACTGTACTACAATATCACATTTGTATAGAAGTAGAAATCTGGATACCTATTCTGATACCTAATAAAAGAAAGGACACTCTTTGGGGCGGATTTTGATGATAACAAGTCACTAATAAGAAATTATAATAAACATTGAAATAATTTAAGAATTTTACCAAAATAAAATTACTTGGTAATCACCCAATTTCTGCCACAAAATTTTAATTGGCAAAACTCATAAGCATAAAATATATATTTTCTAATTTCATCTTTTTTTTTTTACATAATCTGGTTTGATGTTTTCCTAAATATTCAAATCACTATATTTTGCTGCTTAATATTAAATACAGCAAATGAGTTATTTTTATGCATCAAACAATTACATTTTCTCATTCATCCAAACTAATCACTGAACATCAATTTCATATTTTCTTCACTAAAATATTACTATGCTTGATGTCATCAAGTAGAGCGGATCATTTTTTTTTACATTTGTTTACACATTTTTTACAAATGTTTTTGAGAGTCCATACAAAGTTATAAGTGTTCAACATTTTTTTTCATTTGAATATATTTTGTCTAAGATTCTTAGCCTATGTCATTGCATACCAATTTGTTTCTTGAAAGTTAAGTTCACTGTAAAAACATCTGATACACCAAAATCCCTGATACCTGTTTCTTATAAGCGCCAAATAACTATCACTATTTCGATTTGTGTTTCATGAGAACAATTCAATATTGATACATTATAAGAAACATTTCCAGTGCTTTTCTCTTTTTAGCAATAGTTGGTTGATAATTAGAGGACACAACTAACCCTATACTATGCTTTACTTTGTTTTGTATATATATTTTGTATTGTGTGAAATTAACAAAGATTCATATGCAGGAATCTGTTGATACATTCCAAGAATCCCAATGCGACCAACAAACTTGAAAGACTACAATTTCTTTTTACTATGACCAATAAGAAAGCTCAAGGACTAAGTTGTTGGACTCATCCTGATCACCATTTTAAATTATTGTTAACAGTAAGTTTAACATTTTAAGTACAGAATAATATTCCTTTTGATATTTATAAATTACTATTTTCTGTGACAGATGTTACTTTTTCAATATTGATTGTACCCTCTTTTGTGTTTTTAAATTTTGCATACAATAATATTAAGCACACCATACCAAGACCACTATTTGAGCATCTAATAAACTGCCTACCAAGACCAATGTTTTCAAGTGACAATGGAGAGTATTCATGTTATGTTTCACATTTTTATGTTTTGAAATATTTTGCTGCTTAATATCAAATTCAGCAGATGTTTACTTTGTTTTGTGTATATACTTTATATTAGGTAGAATAAACAAAACTTAATTTCGCTACCATCATTATTTGTAGTGACATGCACTGTTAACATAAATAAAATCACTGGTGACAATCCCTGATACCTGTTTCGTATAAGCACCAAATAACTATGATAATGTGTTATTGTTGATACATTATAATAAACATTTCCATTGACTGGTCGTTTGCTTAGCTTAGGTTTACATCATTTTTTCACAATGTTTCTCTACTTGCTTTCAGCATGAGAGCAGATCATATTCTGCACATGTTTCATGCATATCACAAAAACTTATAATATTTGATCAACATTTGACTAACAATTTTACAAAAAAGACCTACCACCTTAAGGGGGGTAAAGGTAAGGCTCCCCACATAACCATAAAAGAAAGCCGCCCCCCCCCATACAGTGGGAAAGAGCTCCCTTCCCATTCTGGGGCAGAGAAGGGGCAAGGAAAACTCTTAAACATAAATGGTCAACGGAGGGTATACACCCTGGGAAACTAAAAGTCTATATGGAATCTGCATAAATTAAAATATCCTGTTTAAGCGTATTGTATGACAGGGAGGGAAGGTCAACAGGTGGAAGAAAAATGGTCTACGCAGAGCATACCGCCTGACAAGCTAAAATCGCCTTTTTATATACGGCAGACAATCAGACTCTGATTGCCTGGACGGCGGGCTGAGCAATGAATGTGGAAGCCGGGGAACTTTTCTCAGAAGGAGGATGGGAGGCCCAGGGAGCCTTCGGTCTCCTCCTAAGAGAGGGATATCCTCTTACTCCCTTTGGAAAGAGATCAACCTTACACAAAACAAAAAATATGGGAAGAGAAGCCTTCCCGGGCCCCCCTCCCCCTTCTGGGAGGAGAAGTTCCCTGGCTCCAACCCTTTTTTGGGGGGGGGCGCCTAAGCCTGTCCTCCAGGCAACCAAATGAAAAAGAAATTTACCCATCCCACCTTTGTAGGAAGTGTGCTCAGCCCACCTTCTGAGCCACTGTGAAAGTTTCCGTCCACCAAAAGGGAAGGGAACGAGGAAGGAAAAGTCTCTGAGAATCTTCATGCAATTTCTTTGACAAAGAAACTGTTTTCACTTGATTCCACACAAAATTTTTATTGCTTTTTCATCTATTGTCTTATATTAGGATTTCTTTATGCATGTTATTTTATTTAAGAGTACTAAATAGCTTTTCAGTTTCTTGAGACTCTTTCAACTGTCTGGATTCTGCAGCAACGTTGTGGAGTGATATGTAAAACATAAATTGGTACTTTATAACAATAGGTATGTAGAATTCTAACTCGCCAGTGTTGATCGTTTCAATTATTTACAAATTCACCAGGTCCTGGATATGACCATAAACTGTATCCAAACATGGGGCTTTGTGAAGTGTGAAGCCACCATTTAATTGCTATTGCTACCAGGTCCACTCTGATCTGGAGTAGTAGTACCTGTTAGGGTCCCAATTATGAGTTAAATAGAAACCAACATTAAATAAACAAATATATTCTAGGAAAAAAAAATGTCACTAGATTGGGCATGAAATAACCTGATATAGTGTTGATATGTCATAAAACAAAATGAACCAACAAATTCACCAATCGACACAATATCAACAAATGTATCTTTCTTTTCCTTATTCTGTGCTTATTTCTTGGTACTAAGCTTATCATTAACTAACCCTGACATTTCTTTTACTTTGTTTTGTGTATATATTTTATTTTGTGTAGAATAACCAAAAAGACATTTAGCTACCACATTTGCAGCGAAATGTTAGCATACATAAAATCACTGGTGACAACCCATGATGTTTTTTCTTATGAACACGAAATAACCAACACGCTTTCCATTGGTTTTTCATGATAACAATTTAATATTGATAAATTATAATAAACATGTCCATTACTTTTCTTTTTTTATCAATAAATATACTTGGTTGATAATTAGAGAACACAATGTTTATTGTAATAAAACTTGTGATCTATAACATCCAATTCTAAAAATTAAACTTTCCTTTCTCAATTGAAACAAACAACATACCCCACACTATGTTCCTAAAAATGAGGATTTTACTATTGCGTTTACATAATTTTTTAGCTATGTTTCTCTTACTTTCAGCATGAGATCATTTTCTTCACGTGTTTCATGCATACCACACAAACATTTTACCTCTGACATTTTTAATTTTTTTCCAATTTCCTTTCACCATGAACATTATCATTAGTACAGTTTTCATTTAAAATGAAGCTGTACATGGTTACTATTACTTGGAAAGCAGATCTAAAAAAAAAAAAAAAAACTGTTTTCACTTTGAAAATTTACGATTTATAGATCTCGGATTTGGCCCTTCTTCACCTTTTATCTTACATTTGTAAATATTGTATATATAAACTTTTTTCTTATTTCTCCAATGTTATTTCATTCATGCAATTTCATAATCCACCAACATTGTATAAGATTCAATTCCATTTGACACTTGAAAACAACTTTTTATATAGTAAACAGCATTTATTTCTTTTCAGACATATTCTTATTTTATTTTATTTCCAGTACTATGTTTTATTTCATTTTGTGGACACTCATTTAACTCTCTGGGATGCTGCAGGGAACATGTAAAGTGATATATCAAACAAGAAGTGGTACTTTATGACAATAGGTATCTAGGATTTACACATACCAGTGTTGATAGTTTGAAATATTTACAGACTAACATTTTACACAATATAAACACATGTACCTTTTTTTTCTTTTCCTTTGCTTATTTCTCGAACCTAAACTTATCATTAACTAACCCGTAACTTTGTTTACTTTGTTTTGCGTATATATTTTATATTGGGTAGAATTAACAAAACTTAATTTCGCTACCATCATTATTTTTAGTGACATGCACTGTTAACATCAATAAAATCACTGGTGACAATACTTGATACCTGTTTCGTATAAGCACCAAATAACTATCACTATTTCGATTTGCTTTTTCATGATAATATGTTCATCTTGATACATTATAATAAACATTTCCATTCACTGGTCGTTTGCTTAGCTTAGCTTTACATCATTTTTTCACAATGTTTCTCTACTTGCTTTCAGCATGAGAGCAGATCATATTCTAAACGTTTCATGCATATCACACAAACTTATAATATTTGATCAACATTTGACTAACAATTTTTTGCCAATTTCCTTCAACATTCTCATTACCATTACTACAGTTTACATTTTGTCGTTAAAATGAAGCTGTACATGTTTCCTATTACTTGGAAACCAGATTTGTAAAAATCCCATTTTTTTTTCACTCTGAGAATTTTCATTATATTTCTTTGACAAACGATTTATTTTCAATGAACTTCAGCACATGATTGTTACTGCTTTTTCCCCTTTTGTCTTATATTTGTTTTTCTTCATGCCAAATATTTTATATATCAATTTTTTGCTAATTTCTTAAATTTTATTTCTTTAATTCTTAGTCCACCAATATAGTATAAGTTTCAATTGCATTGAACGCAATGTTTTAGATAGTAAACATCAGCATATTTCACTTTTCAAGCACTTTTTCATTTTATTTCAAATACTATGTTTTATTTCATTTTGTTGACACTCATTTACCTCTCTGGGGTGCTACAAGGAACATGTAGATTGATATACCAAACATGAATTGGTGCTTTATAACAATAGGTATCTATAATTTTGCTTAATTCTCTAACCTAAACTTATCATTAACTAACCGTAAATTATGTTTTAGTTTTGTGTATATATTTTATATTGTGAAGAATAAACAAAAATTCATTTCACCACCACATTTGCACTGTTAGCATACACAAATATCACTGGTTACAATCATTGGTAGCTGTTTTTTAAAAACACCAAATAACATTCACGCTTTCCATTGGTTTTTCATGATAACAATTTAATATTGATAAATTATAATAAACATGTCCATTACATTCTCTTTTTATCAATAAATATACTTGGTTGATAATTAAAGAACACAATGTTTATTGTAATAAAACTTGTGATCTATAACATCAAATTGTATAAATTAAAGTTTCCTTTCTCAATTGAAACAAACAACATATCCCACACTAAAAATGAGGATTTTACTATTGCCTTTTAGATCATTTTTTAACAATGTTTCTCTTCTTACTTTCAGCATCAGAAAATATAATTTTCTACACGTGTTTCATGCATACCACACAAACGTATATGTGACCAACATTTTACCTCTGATACATTTTTTTCCAATTTCCTTTCACCATTGTCATTATCATTAGTACAGTTTTCGTTTTGTCTTTAAAATGAAGTTGTACATGTTTCTTAATACTTCGAAACCAAATATATCAAAAAATAATTTTTTTCACTTACAAAATTTTCATGATATTTCTTTGACAATCATATTTGTTTTTAATTGAATTCAGCATATGATTCTTACTGCTTTATCACCTTTTATCTTATATTTCTTTTTCTTCATGCCAAATATTTTAAATATCAAATTTTTGCTCATTTCTTAAATTGAATTAAAAAAATGGATTTTTTTATTCCACCAATATTGTATAAGGCTCAATTCCATTGAACACAGTGTTTTATATAGTAAACATCAGCATTTGTTTCTATTTTATTTCAAATACTGTTTCATTTCACTTTTTCGATAATCATTTACATCTTTGGGGTGCAACAGGGAACATGTAGAGTGATATATCAAACATGAATTGGAACTTTATAACAATAGGTATCTAGAATTTCCACATACCAGTGTGGATAGTTTTAAATATTTACAAACTTACAATTTACACACTATAAACAAATGTATCTTTTTTTCTTTTCTTTGCTTATTTCTCGAACCTAAACTTATCATTAACTAAACCTAAACTTTGTTTACTGCATTTTGTGTATATATTTTATAATGGGTGAAATAAACAAAACTTAATTTGGTAAATATAATTTGTAGTGGCATGCACTATTGACATATATAAAATCACAGGTGACAATCCTTGATTCCAGTTTCGTATACGCACAAAATATCTATCATTATTTCGATTTGTTGTTCATGATAAAAATTTAATATTGATACATTGTAATAAACATTTCAATTGCTTTTATCTTTTTATCAATACATATACTTGGTTGATAATTAGAGGACACAACTAACCCTATACTTTGCTTTACTTTGTTTTGTATATATATTTTGTATTGTGTGGAATTAACAAAGATTCATATGCAGGAATCTGTTGATACATTCCAAGAATCCCAATGCGACCAACAAACTTGAAAGACTACAATTTCTTTTTACTATGACCAATAAGAAAGCTCAAGGACTAAGTTGTTGGACTCATCCTGATCACCATTTTAAATTATTGTTAACAGTAAGTTTAACATTTTAAGTACAGAATAATATTTCTTTTGATATTTATAAATTACTATTTTCTGTGACAGATGTTACTTTTTCAATATTGATTGTACCCTCTTTTGTGTTTTTACATTTTGCATACAATAATATTAAGCACACCATACCAAGACCACTATTTCACCATCTAATAAACTGCCTACCAAGACCAATGTTTTCAAGTGACAATGGAGAGTATTCATGTTATGTTTCACACTTTTATGTTTTGAAATATTTTGCTGCTTAATATCAAATTCAGCAGATGAGTTCTTTCTTATGCATCAAACAATTACATTTTCTGATATTCATTCAAACTAATTATTGAAAATCAATTTCATATTTTCTTTACTAAAATATTACTATGCTTGATTTCATCAAGTGGTGCGAATCTGTTTTTTACACTAACAATGTGCACATTTTTTGAAGAATAAAGTTGTTTTTTTTTAAGGTGGTGAAGGTGATCCGGGGAGTGTTTTTTTTTTTTTTCCAAAAAAGGTACTTTTTACGAATGGGTATCCAAGAAACATTCAGTATTTTGTCAGAAATTAAGATTTTCATTGACCACTCTCAATACTATCAGAAATGACCAATCTACACAATACAAACTAACTGTTTTGTTGGCTTTTTATTCTAACTCCAAACTAACCCATAACTACATATTGCTTTTATTTTGCAAATTTGATTTCCTTTAGTTTATATTGTGTAGCT
The DNA here is from genome assembly GCF_053919585.1 of Euprymna scolopes. Taxonomy (NCBI): domain Eukaryota; kingdom Metazoa; phylum Mollusca; class Cephalopoda; order Sepiida; family Sepiolidae; genus Euprymna; species Euprymna scolopes. Next base: position 55,273,172 of record NC_136488.1, read on the forward strand.
GAATCAGAAATTGATTTAACTTTTGTCATTTGTAATTAACATGCTTTCAGCGCAATTACTACAGTGTAATCACACATGATATACCAAAATAAAAACACTTCAGATAAAGTCTTCTTACATAGAATTCAGTTTCTTACATGACATCTGATGAAGTCAGTACAAACGTTACAAACTAATACTTGAAAAACAATTTGACATTTACTGTACTACAATATCATATTTGTATAGAAGTAGAAATCTGGATACCTATTCTGATACCTAATAAAAGAAAGGACACTCTTTGGGGCGGATTTTGATGATAACAAGTCACTAATAAGAAATTATAATAAACATTGAAATAATTTAAGAATTTTACCAAAATAAAATTGCATGGTAATCACCCAATTTCTGCCACAAAATTTTAATTGGCAAAACTCATAAACAGAAAATATATATTTTCTAATTTCATCTTTTTTTTTTACATAATCTGATTTGATGTTTTCCTAAATATTCAAATCACTATTTTTTTGCTGCTTAATATCAAATACAGCAAATGAGTTATTTTTTATGCATCATACAATTACATTTTCTCATTCATCCAAACTAATCACTGAACATCAATTTCATATTTTCTTCACTAAAATATTACTGTGCTTGATGTCATCAAGTAGAGCGGATCATTTTTTTTTCATTTGTTCACACATTTTTCCAATTTATATATATTTTGTCTAAGATTCCTAGCCTATGTCATTGCATACCAATCTGTTTATTAAAAGTTAAGGTTCACTGTAAACACATACGTTACACCAAAATAAAAACGCTTCAGATAATGTCTTGATATTCAATTAAGTTTCTCACATGACATCTTATGAAGTTAGTAGAAATGTTACAGACTTTTGAATCTCAAACACTTTCAATACTGTGCACTGATATTTTCTTTTTTGGAATATAAGCACATTCATGATTTTTTTTACAAACGCCAACAAATGTCACATTTTGTAGCAATGTACTGAAACAATTATAAAAATAGGTATCTAGGAAAAGGCCACTACATATGTTATAAATTCCAAATTTCCACAACCTGGCAAATACTGGTACACGCTAGCAAATTTAGATTTGTAATTACAGAATATGATTCTAATTTTTTCCTTTGCTCTTTACTCTAACACTACACTAAGTTTACTGTTTTATTTCGCTACAGTTGATATTGTGTAGAACAATAAGAAAATCATAGTGAACAATGCATTCAACAAAATTTCACACACATTTCTAGATACCTATATCTAATAAGTTCAAAAGAAAGGACACACTTAGGGAGGTATTTTGGTGGTCAAGTCACTAAATAGAGATTAGCTGGTTTCCCGGCATAGCCCAAGATGTAATAAAGATTGACTGAAATACATGTTCTAGCTGGTTTCTAGGCGTTGCCAGGGATGTAATATAGACACATTATGTTGTATATTACCTGTTCTCTTCTCCCTAAGGTAAAACAATTTCATGTACATGCTGTAAATTACCTACACTAGGGATAAAACATGAACAATACCAGTCCTAGGGTAGATAAAACAAATAATACATAGAGATGAAAGATTCCTCTCCCCTAAGAATAAAACATATATTCAATATCTGCTTTTGTTTTTTCATTGTTTATACGGTCCCGAGCAACGCCGGGTAGCCCTGCTAGTATATATATAAAATAAAAAATAAAATAAAAATTACAATAAGTTTACCAAGGTAATCAAAATGCTAAACTTAAAATATATTATGAATATTAAAGAGTTAATATTTACAAGTAAAGTAATCTCAACCAGATGTAAAAGCTCAATAAAACCGAAACGGAAATAGAGTTTATAATATAAACAAATGATTAATAAAACATGTTAAAAGACATCTTGAAAAAATAGTTAAAACATATTTAATTTTATAAAAGGAAGCACAAGATAAGTGGATAGTCCTTAATCCGCGGAGTTTCGAAGAAATACTCTCCTTCTCATCAGAGGGCAGGAATTAGCAAAATGCGGGATCGGATTTTGCATATAAAAGTATTTAATGAAACTACAATTAAGTCACAGATCTTACTTGGTTAAAAAAAGGGCGAGGTAAGGGGAATAGGAGGTAAAAGAAAAATGATAAAAAGACTTCACATGAATGGATAGTCCGGTGAAGGGTAAAAAATCCAAGAATGGTAAAATCCAAAACGGTCGAATTTAAAATTTTCAATCCAATGGGTAAATTCCAAATGGTCCAAAATGATCCAAAAAGCAGAGTTCCTTGGAAAAAATCGCAAATAGAATGAATTCCAAATCATTAAAAGAAAAAGCACTAGAGAGAATATTTAAAACACGTCTGGAGGAATCAAGTAAATAAAGGTTAAAAAAAAAAAAAACGAAACACGGTGACAGTTTAAATTTGAAAAGCAAGGTCAAACTGACCCAGACAAAAACGCGAAAGTTAGCGTTAATAATTAGGTCAACTTAGATATGCACGTGAAAGTCCCATAATTAAATTAAGAAACACGGGTCAGAAGAACAAATTAATGGCTAAGTTTATGAAATGGAGCGTCTATTATATTAAAAAAAATGAAAGTAAATAAATTAAAATAAAAAAAACTATATATATACACACACACATATATATACACACATACACATACATATACATAAATACAGACACACAAATGCACACATACATGTACATATATACAGACACGCATATGCATATATATACATATATGTATACATATACAATAACACCCACACACGTATATATATACATATATATACAAACACACACACGCATGCATAAATATATACACATATCCAAAAACATATATATATATATATATATATATATATATATATATATATATATATAGTCATCCACTCCAGTCAAGACTCCTCACTATTGCGCCATACGACTGCTGCTCTGTGAGTAATGAATTAACGATTTTTTGACATCATCCAGTTGCCTCCGCTCGATTTGTTTACAAACATTCATATATATATATATATATATATATATATATATATATATATATATATATATATATATGATTAATTTTGGGGGGAAAAAGAAATCCAGCAAAGTGCTCAAGTAAAAGGAAAATCCCAAATTTAAAGGCGTATTTATATTTTGTGTGCAGGAAGTTGTTAGATGAGACAAATCATTCATACCGTCGGTTTCAAGCCCGATAATAAGGACCGTTTAAGGTATACTTATCAAGCTCTCTTCAGCCAATATTCGTCTATATTATAACCGGAAGTGTGAAATTTATATACCTCGCGAGTTCACGTGTAAATCTCGTTTTGTTAACCCCCCCCATAGTGTTGGGACGATGTATCCGAATTTTAATATTTTTAAATATTATGTAGAAAGAAGGGGTTAACATCTATATCTCCCTTAAAAAAAACGATACACAACAGCAAAACGTGAAATTAAAAATATTGAGCATTCGGTAAAATAGAATAATAAATTTGTTTATCGATTACTTTTACTCTTGTTAGTGATTTAACACTTTTGAAGTAAAAATTAAAAACAAAAAAACAGTGAAAATGCATTAACGAGAGATTTTAAACACACGGCATCTCCTCCGAAAGGAAATTTTTCCTTTTTTTTTTTTTTACTAATAATTTTATTATTTATTAATTAACTATAATTTTTTTTTATTTCTAGTATGTAACCATGACTTTTTCTTATTTTAACCATATTTAGGGAGCAATAAAAAAAAACAATAATATATAAAAGAAAACAACAAACTCTTAAAAACAAACAGGGAGATATTCGATTCTTCTTTATTTTTCGTTTTTTTTTCAAATTATACGAATTGTTTTTTCTCTTATACCAATTGCGCCCGTGCATTATTTAAACTTATAATTTAATCGGTTTTCAATATTCATTGTCTTTCTTTCAAATTTTGCAAAATTATAAAATTCCGAAGTATAACAACAATTGCAATTAACTAATAAATGAATAAAAATATTTTTGGCGGGAGAGATACCGTGTTTTGAAAATATCTCGTTAACTCATTTTTATTTTTTTAAATTTTTACTTCAAAATTGTTAAATCTATCATTAAGCGAGAAAGTAACCAATACAGAAATATATTAATCTATTTTATCGAAAACTCCTCTACTGTTTACCAGAAATCTTTTTAATTTCAAGTTTTTGTTGTTTACTATTTGATTGTTTAAGGGAAGTATAAAAATCATTTTCTTTTGGAGGGTAGGGTCTCTTTTTAGAACTAAATCTACCTTAGTATATTCTTTCATTTTCTATTTTTTAGTGATTATCAAGAAACTAAGGTGGTACCCCCTCATGTCGGGTATTATTTCTCATTCCCACGTAACCCTCGACTCTATTTCTTTATTTTTTACTGAATAAACGCTTCAAAATAAATTTAATCACTAACAACTTAGCCAGCTAGGTAAAAAGTCGACTTGGCCCTTTTGAAAACAACAAGATAAGTATAAATACTGTTAAAAAATATTATGCACTCCATAGTCTCGTTTTTGGACAGAATAAATGCTTTAACTTAAGTGAAATCGCTAACAACTAAATGTAGAAAACGGACAATTAAAAACTCGATTTTATTTTATTTTTTAAATAATAGTAAACAAGTAAAAGTATTTATTTTAATATTATAGGGAGGATAGTCTCTTTAAAAACAATATCTGCTTCAAAAACGGTTATTAAACGTGTTTTCACTCGGTATTATTCAATAAGGCCCCATTTGTCCTACCTAGCCAAAATGGACGAGTTGTCCGAGTACTAGTTTTCCAGATACGAGTTGTCCGGGCACCGAAAATCTCACAAGTTTATCAAAGCTTTGGATAGAATAGATTAAGATCCAACATTGCGACGTTTGTTAACTTAAAAATTTGTATTTAACATAGTCAAAATATATGAGATTCTACTTTTTTAGGCGACTGTGTGTGAGAACACTGAAACGTGATTCTAGAAGTTAGAATGGGAATTTAGTTGTGCATACACATCTAATGTAAACCGATCCCTTTTCGGTACATAATAACTTTTTAAGCAGTTAAGTAATTTTTACCATTCTTTCAAAGGCCGATCAGCAAAATCATAAATCACATGCAACAGCTCTATTTTTCTTATTGGCACTCGTACTTAGATATATTAGTAGGTAAGGAGTCTGGTTTTAATGATTTTAACAGTACTATATTAATAAGATAGCATGTGTGTTTATTTATTTTGTGTGACACGATTATATCTGAAGGTGGTGTTTAATTTTTATTGATTCCCATTTCTTATAATAACTTATTTTACCAAGAATTCTTCATAAATTTTGGTTTTGGTTTCGATTATAACTGATGACACTCAAGTCATTTATTTTTTTATAAATAATGTTACCAAGAATACTTTTGGTTTCGGTTTAAATTATAGCTGATTACACTTAAATCATCTAGTTTTTTAATAAATTATTTACCAAAGAATTCTTCATAAGTTTTGGTTTCGATTTCGATCATAGCTAATGGAATTCCTGTGATTCATTGATAAAATAAATGATTTTAACAAGAATACTTCATGAAATTTTATTTCAGTTTCGATTATAGCTGAAAGAACACAAGCTGTTGCACCCAAGTTATATGGATAAATTTTTAATTTTTTATTCCCAACTTTATAATAATCAATAGAACATTAATATACACGAACTCTGCAAGAATTATTATATTAAAGCGTACTTTACGACCTGGCTACTGCGGGCGTCGTTGCAAGCTTAGAAAAACACTTTTGCAGTTTTACTAAGAGTTACAATAATATCAGGGTATCTCTATTTACGCCATGAATGCCAGCATCAATATATTACATTTGAATGAGTCCCCAGTAGAATTTTCACAGGTCCCGCTAGTTGTTATTATTATTTGGAACTCGTTTTTTTTTTGTACAGCTAAGCAAATCAGTTTAATAGCCCACCAAATTTATATAGCTTAAATAGAATTTATACATTCATAGAAGGAAGTTACATAAGAGTTTACGAATCCCAACACCTTCTCCATGATAAAAATGGTTTTCTAAATAGTAACATTATTATTTAAAAATTCGGTGGTAACAATAGAAGAGCGGTGTTGGTAATAATTTTCTTACATCATTTTCTCATTTTACCTACTAATCGTCGACTATTTTCAACTGTTTATGAAAACTTTCAAATGGCATGCTGTACACTACCGATAAACTGATAAAATTTGGCTTTGTTTAAAATCAAAATAAACCTTTTGTTGTCTTTCAATTTACAATACATTACCAAGAAAACATTTGAGAAAAAATATACCTGGAAACTAAACGAGGATTTATGCAATAATTTGAAAATTTACAACAACAAAAAACAACAGATTTATAATTAAATATTTATATATATTAAAAGAATCAATCGGAATTGGGGACCGAATCGGAATCAGAAATTTAGAAAACAATCGGTAATTTGATCGGATCGTCCCATCACTAATATATGATGATTGCGACGTCTTGTCAGACAAGTGCCACTCTCTCACACACGTAAAGCCCATGAGCCCAAAAATTGCTTTTTTTTTTTTTAGTCCTACAAGTGAATTCACAAGCTCAAGCAGGCATGGCACTGAAGACGGTAATTGAAATCAATTTTTACATGCTTCCAGCATTTCTAGCCGCCACACCTCACAGTTTTTCCATCGCCACAGGACCATTTTTATAGACAAATTCCTGAGAGAGTATCTATACACAGATGATGTTACAGAGTCTTAGCTTTGTATTACAGCTAAGTCTCTCTCTCTCGGGTCAAAATGTTGCTATCCAGCAACAAGCAAGAGCAAGATAGCCAGCAACAAGTTAAACAGCAGACCAGCTTAATGCAGATATTGGTCTCCCGCTTTATGTATATTAAAATCTGAGATTTGCTTCTCCCAGAAAGGTTTTCTCCACCACGGCTTATGGGAGCCCTCTCAACCCCAATACCCACATACATGCACACAACACACACAGAGTGCTAGTTGGCCGTTGACCCCGAAAAAGAGTTCATTCGCCCCTTTGGAAGGTCTTGTTTTTAATCCTTCAGGGAGACTAGCCACCAGAAATTTAGAAAACAATCGGTAATTTTATCGGAATCAGGATAAATTTTGGAATCGTCCCATCAATAATATATACATATGTATATATGAATATATATATATATATATATATACACATATATAAATATATATATGTGTGTGTGTGTGTATTTAAATATATATCTTATAATATAAAGCTGAATGCATGTGTGTGTGTGTGTGTCTGGCCATGGATAGGCTCCTATATGGTTGACTATTTTAAAAAGACTGATCACATATAATGATAGAAGATATATCGAGACACAGGAATGAGTATGTTTGATCTGGGAGAACGGTGGTTCATTAAAATGGTGGGGTCTGCGTTCGCGCCTGGTCCAAGAAGTATGGAAATAAAAAAAATTAAAAAAAAACCCTTTACAAGTGTTTTTGATATAGATGTACATAAGAATAGTTTGATAAGCATGTTTTAACTTAAATATGGATGGTATAATAAATGGTGGGGTCTGCGTTCGCGCCTGGTCTCCATAGAATAGAAATAGGTACAACCTTTAATAAAGACTTTTCATATCTATCTGCGTAAGTATACTTTGATAATAATGTTTGAGTTTGAAGAAATACGGTATAATAAAATTATGGGGTGTTCGTTCGCGCCTGACCTCCACAGAATGGAAATATGTCACAAAGTTTAACAATTTTGTTTTTAATATAGAACCACAGAATATTGTGATAAGTGTTTCATTGTGAACAGGTATGGTATAATAAATTATGAGGTTTATCTATTGTATTTTTACTTTCATCATGTTTTGCTTTGGTTTTGATACCCCGAAATTCGAAGCTGTCTCTTTACAACCCTTCCTTTTCATAAGCTATCATACTTTCATAAATCAGAGTCCATTTTCTATAGGCTGTTTTTGAACCCAGTCAACGATGGGTGCTTTTGCTAGTATATATATAAATGTATATATGTGTGTTTTATCTATTTTGTAAAACTGGGTGTCGTTGGAATAGGTAACAGCTAGTTATGTCAATAAATAAACAAGAATAATATGGTATTAAACAAATAGTACACTGGCACCAGATGATCTAGAATGATAACTTTTAAAACAAACATGTAATTCACCAAGAAATAATTGAATTTGAAAAAGGTGCTAAAACCAATGCGGAAGGAGCAACATTTCACTGATAAATGGAAGAAAAATAAACGTGCTTCCTCGGAGAAGAATCTAGAGATTAAATCTCTCACTAGATGCGTAGGACTGCTGTCAGGGAACGTTACATGTACGGTGACATTTTTACGCCTTCTGACAGGAACGCGTTAGACCTTTGTCGGGGAGAGATGGAGTGGTGAAACTGTCAAAAGCGTTCAGGTTGATTAATTGCATTGGTTTGTCGACATTCCTCTTCATCGTTTACCACTTCAAAGTATAGTTTTCATGTTTTGTTTTCCACTGCAGTGAGAACATTTCCAGGTTGCGCTGACTTTGTATGACGATTAAATTACACTAAAGACTTGTCACAATATTTTAAGCGGAAGTAGGAACAAATGTTCCTTTTTACTTTATCTAACGTGATATGTTCGAAGATGTATAAGAGATTGACAAAGTCTTTACGAATGAGAACATACTTGAAGATATATACCATCATACATACATTAATCAACACACACATACATAATAGTAAATGTATATTTCCAAGAGTATATACGCTTTTTTAGAAATGTGTGAAACTCTCATTCATTGAATTTGTTCAGAAAATTTCTGACGATCTGAAAAAAATATATTTTTAGTATTAGCTTAAGTATTACCCAGTACGTGACTAGACGTAAGTAGTCGTATGTAGATATTTATATTTTGGGTAGAAGAACTACTCATACCGGCCATGCAGTATTATAAGTTAAATAAACGGAGTTCATGATTACGATTATTGCTATACGTAAGTAGTGTTTATGGAAAAAGACCATATAATCATAGTCGCTATTAGTACTTCTGATCTACTTTGTAATTTAGCTCAAGCATGAATACACACACACGCACACACACACGTATATATATATATTATGTGTGTATGTATGTATATCTATCTATATCTATATCTATCTCTCTCTCTATCTCTATCTCTCTCTCTCTCTCTCTCTCTCTCTATATATATATATATATATATATATATATATTTATATATATATATATACAAAATGCTGACGAGAGCCTCGAAGATGAAGACGTAATCTGCAGACGGCCGATTGCGGTTGATAACGAACATTTCAAAGTTTTAATTAAAGCCGATCCTCGCAAAACCTCACAAGAAGTTACTCACTCAATAATTGTTCGCCATTTATAGCAAATGGGGAAGGAAAATTTATAGCAAATGGGGAAGGAAAAGGTAATAAAAACATCGACGTTTTGAGGTGTGTTCTCGGTATTTTCCGCGCAACAAAACAACATATTTCTCGAGTGGATTGTGACGTATTATTAAAGGCGGATACTCTACGACAACTGGCGATGTAAGGCACAGAAGTTTAATGCCAGAGGAACTCCGCAACACTTCCCGAAGCAAAAATCTCACCAAAAACAGGGGACTGTTTGGTAGTCTGCAACAGGTCTCATCTATCACAGCTTCTTGGATCCGGGCGAAACGATTACGGTCGAGAGGTGCAGCCGAGAAATTTACGAACTATACCAGAAGCTCAAACGTATGTGCCCGGAATAAGTCAATATGAAGGCACCAATTCTCCTACATGAAAAGGCCTGGCCGCATGTTGCTCAAATGCCCCTGCAGATGCTTAATTAATTGCACTACGGGACTCTGCCTGATCAGCAGTATTCATTACACCTCTCACTCGCCAATTATAACTTCTACAGGCATCTCGACAACTTCCTGTGCGAAAAATGCTTCAAAAGCCAAGATAGTGCCGAATCGGCCTTCAATGACTTCATTGCTCCCAGGACTTCGGGTTTCTATGCTAATGGGATGAATAAACTTGTTTCTCGTGATCAAAAATGTATCGATCTTAATAGTTACTCTTTCGATAAAGTTTATTATAAAAGGAGTTATGGTATTTTGAAGTTGAATGTCAAAAACGACATTATTTTTGGACGAATCTAATAATTCCAGTTGCATTTCCTCGTTTAATATTAATAATTCTATTAATTGGAAATGATTATTTTCACGACAAGAAATTTTCAGGCGATTATCCTGATAACTTTTTAGGCATAAAACGTCGAAATCTTTAAAATAAATTTATACGACAAAGCATAAAGTTTATCGACCAAAATTAAAAATAATAGTGCAGCCGTCCTAGAAAAAAATAGTGCATGAGCGAGTGTACTTTCTTATATGCATGAGTAACTACACTCCTTCATGCACTATTTTTGTTTTGCGGGGGAATGAAATGTCTTCGTCCAAAAGGTTGTTAAGGAATAAACCCGGCGTGTTCTCTTACATATCCTTGTAAGAATCCGGTGTCATAATGGGTTCTAACAAAATATTGTATTATGAAACATACTGCCCAGAATAAAGCAGAATAAAAACATTTTCTTATTAAACTTACTAACTAGAATAAATGTTGTGAAAGGCATGCAGAGGTGGATCAATTGCAAGAGAAGTCCGAAATTTTGAATGTTCATGGTTTGGCGTAAGCCGAGTACCATGTCACATATTGCTACTTGTGCAATTTGGTGTTGCTAAGATTATTAGAAACAAACCGAGACAACATCAAGTACACGAATCGTTAATCAGCACATCTTGTTGTAGTGCAATGTGATAAACATCGAAGGCTTTTCCTCGGAAAATATCCTGATTTTAGTAAGCAATAACTTTAACAGCATATGAAAGTATGTAACAGAGGGTTGACGAGCATATAGCGATTGTATGATAATTCCGACTTCCGAGTAACGTCACTGCGGGGCAGAAAAGAAAAAGATATATAAAAACGAAAGCGTATGGATCGAGATGGTGTTATACATGTGGTGATGCCACGTTTGTAACGAGTAGTCACATGTGACGGGAGAATATAAATTTAAAGGCCTTTTAACAACATGAAACTAAGAGTTAATTTCTTTCTCATTCAATGTCTTTATCCTCTTTGCCACTGTGTCTTCAACGTGCTGGGGCTCGACTATCTACATATTAAACGTGGGTAACATGACAACATAGCTTCTAAGCCGTAAAAAAAAAAAACATTGATCATGGCGCTGCATTAGTGCACTATAACCGGTATTTTCTGCGCATGCACTAATTAAAAGTTATAGAGTAAACAACGTTATTTTTGAAGTGTTTGTATACGCATAGGGTTAGACCATAACTAAACGGATGAGTCTGGAGTGCCATGCATTTTTGTTTCGAGTCTACATAATGGCATACGAATTTTTATTATATTTAAAATCGCTATTACATATTAGACACATACAAAATCAATTGAGAATCATCTCTATGTTCATAATAATTATAATCCCTGCATAATAAAGTACATTATTTAAGCATATTTTACGACCAGTCAACGTATATATTCTCTTAGTAAAATAGTTTGTTTCAATTATACTTCACTCTTTGTATAACTAGTCCTTTTTCTTAAATTGTACGTTAAATATACCAGCATATACAAACAATTACAATATAGTTACATTCTAAGATCATAGTGTATATTTTTCATGCAAAACAGAATGTTAAAACTTCGGTACATCTTATTAAATAGAAGAATAACTTTCATATTACGATTGGTGTCCTTGAATCGGTCTGCAACTAACCTTGTATGTCTTTACATTCATAAGAAATCCAATAGTAAAATGCCGGATATAGGATCTAGTAGTTATATATATGTATGACGCGCTATTCTTTATAAATACCGAGGTTAGAAATTTAGAAAGAATTAAACATCTGTTTCATATCTTATTAAAGACATTAATATTAATCAAAACGTTGTAAACTTTTACAATATAATCCTGATCGTAACACGACATATAAATAATACCAAAAATGTAATCAAACAGTATACTATATGACTCTAAATCAGATTACCCATACTTAGTAAGGAAAGCCATTATTCCCAACATTTGAAAGAGAATATCTAGGCTATCTCATAAAGAACAAATATTAAATCATAAGAAAAAAATTTTACTATAAAGCGTTATGTAGAGAAGGTTTTAATAGTTAAATCTTACATTTTGAGTACACACCTAATAAATCTAGATGTAGCAGGGGTAGGAAATCGTACCATTCCATATTATATCTTATACTGTAGCTATGTACGATTGTAGATATAACATTCTAAAAAACAATAAACATTGTTAACTCAGAGTCAATAAGAGAAACTAACCATAAATTTGACTAAAATAAAAAAGGAAAAGTGGTCGTAGAGAATTTATATGGTTTATTCAGCCCTACAACGCGTACAACAAAAAACTTTTCAAAAGAATTCTGCAAATTTATTGAGAGGAACTTCCCTAATAGTAGTAACTGAAGTTAGCTCATAAAGAAAAATACATAAAAGATTATCATTGTCAACCTACCGAAAAATAAGTTCCAATACACAAGAAAGAAGATAAGGCGATTAGCAAAGAAAAACGAGTATGGTAGCAGTCAGAACATTGAAATATAACTCTGTAAATGTAGAAATGAAAATGAATGTATTTTGGATGGGGAATGCTATATTTCTGACGGTTTATATAAATGTGAATTCATTAAAAGTGGTAGAACTTGCATTTTAGCGTCGACACACCGGCAATTTAAGAGCAGATTTCGAAACCACATTGCATCCTTTTAAGAAATGAGGAAACTAATTAGAAAACAACATCTTTTGTAGATAGCTAGCTGCTGGTCCCGATTGGTAGTACAGGTGCCCTAACTCTTTGGTAGCGCTTAGAGCGGCTGCTCCATCAACAGTTGTATAATATAGTTTTTTTTTGTAGTGCCATGTCGCGCAGTGAAAAGGCTCCTACACTCATCCCCTCTGGGTTATCCTTAGACCACAATCCTAGTAGATGGAAGTTCAACTGATTGTCTGCTTGTGTTGCATGTCTGCTATTCTGCATAACCACTTGTTCAGCACCCCTTACCTAAACTGAATCTCATAAAAAAATGGCAGTACAATAAAAAAAAAAATTACGCTAATACCAGGCCAAAACTCAAACAAAACAAACCTTTCTCCTCCTTGCATTTACGGACATCAGTGGACTTAGAACTAATTTAAATTATCTTGAAGCATTTTCCTAGCAAACACGCCGGATATCTTAGCACTAAGTGAAACTAACCTACACTCCTCCATCTGCTTTAACATGCCCGAACATCTCCCACTCTGCCGTAACGACTCTGAAAGACATATGCACGGGCTTGGAGTCTATATTCGAAACCCCCTTCTCTTGACTAGAGAAACCTTACTAGAAGCGGACGTTCAAGCCTTTATGTGCTTTAGACCTAGCATTCAACATATCATTAGCTAGTTTTAGTTTTTTCTATTGTTTTCCCTCAACCGAGGACTTTACCCTAATAAACAAAGTCTCTGACAGCATAAATACACCACCTTTCCTCGATACTAACGCACAAGTTCATTTATTTCGTGACTTCAATTTCAACCACAGTAATTGGCTTAGATTTCCTACTCACACAGACGCAGCTGGTACCACAACACATAAATTCTCTATATCTCATCCTCTATCATATATGGTTACGTTTCCAACCCGTTTTCCAGACCAGCAAGAACAACACGCATCACTTCTAGATCTGTTTCTGACCACAGTTCCCGATGACTGTGTAACGAAAGCCTACAGCTCACAGTGATCATGCAGTGGTAATGGTCGAAATCGCTCTAAACTCTGGAGCCAAAAATGAAGAGCCATTGCGCAAAACAAAGGAATATTATAAAAAGGCTGGCTGGGAACCCATCAGGTACCTCATCAGGGACGCCTCATGGAAAAATATATTTTCACTTCCAGCTTAAACAGACAGAAGCATATAGAAGCCCGACATAACTGCAGGAAAGAAATAGCGACAGCAAAGAGAGAATTTACAGAAACCACCAAAAAATCGCACCAAAGCACAGAAATTAGAAACCCGTGACTTCTGAAAAATCTACAAGAGTGTAGAAAATAACGGGCACTCCACAATTTCCCCACTGTCCAACAATCATAAGGTTGTTTGCTTTTCAACTGAGAAGGCTAACATGCTTGCTAGACGGTTTGCCTTCAACTCCACACTGGACCCTTCTACCCACTCATTCCTGACTTTCCTTTGCGGACAGACGCCACTCTAGACGACATGAAAATCACCCCTGTTCAGGTGCATGCTATCATAAGAAATCTTGAGACTGCAAAGCATATGGACCTAATCTCATCCCGGCAATTTTATTAAAAAAGTGCTCCGCCGAAGTAACTCCAGTTTTCTCCAAACTTTAAACAAATGCCTTAATGAATCTTGCTTTCCTGTCTGCTGGAAAACTGCTTCTGTAGTACCAGTTTTCAAGAATTCTGGGCAAAGAACCGATCAATAAATTATCGCCTCATTAGCCTCCTCCCACTCTTCTCCAAAATATTTGGGGCCATAATTCACCAAGATCTAGTCCATCAACTTAAAGATGCTAAACTTCTGACTAACCAACAATATGGATTTAGGCAAGCCCGTTCCACAGCAGATATCCTAACTGTAATCTTTTTTAATTATTACATTTTCACTCCAAAAAAAGCACAGTGCTACTTTTATGTAGGACGCAGGCTGGAGGGGTATAAGGTGGGGAGTTGGGCAGCAAGATGTCGGTTTACGTTACACTTGAATTTCTGCATGTCAGTACAGTTAGGGAAGCAGGAACGTGGCAGCGAGTTCCAAAGTCTAGGGCGTTTGGGGAATAAACTACTGGAGTAGAAGACTCTTACATTCACTGGACAAAGCGGGGGAGGGTAGTGTGGTAACTCTAGATATATCTAAGGCTTTTGAGAGGGTATGGCATGAAGGTCTTCTCAGGAAAACCAGATCATACGGTATCACTGGAAGGATATATAACACAATGAAATCTTTCTTTGATAAGAGAAAAATCCAGGTTGTCCTCGACGGTCGTACATCTAAACAATATAAATATAAATGCGGAAGTGCCTCAAGGGTCTATCCTGTGACCTCTATTATTCCTGATATTCATAAATGACCTCCCTGGCAAAATAGTCTGTGAGATGGGAATATATGTTGATGACACCACGCTCTATAACAGACACGACAGGAAAACAAATGAATATATATCAAAAGAAATGGTAGACACACTAGAAGATGATCTCTGATCTGTAGTGGAATGGGGACAAAAATGAATGGTCACATTGAATGCTTCCAAGACTAAACTTGTTTCCTTCAATAATTACAAGAAACCTTCTCTACCACCAATAGCAATGGCCAATGAATCTTAATCTGAAAGTACATCTTTTAGGCTCTTCGGCCTAACGTTCACAAGAAACATGAGTTGGAACAATTACATTAAGAATATTGCCATGACCGGTGCGAAGAAGGTAGGTTTTCTCTACCGTGCTAGAAAGATACTAACGCTCGAAAGTATACTGTAACTCTATAAGTCCACCATTCGTCCATGTACGGAGTATTGTTGTCATATTTGGGCTGGTGCATCTACCACTAGTCTATCGCTCCTAGACAAGGTTCAAAAGAGAGTCGCCAATCTGATAGGTCCTGAATTTTTATCTAAGCTTCAACCTCTGCCCCATCGACGAGATGTTGCATCCCTCCGCCTGTTCTACAAGTACTTTAATAGCGAATTCTCTAACGAACTGCAAGCACTTGTACCCCCTCGACCTAAATAGCTCCGACAAACCCGATAAGCAGCTAAATCCCATCCCTCTACAGTAGAGATCCCTAGATGTAAGAGAGCCTTCTACTCCGGTAACTTCTTCCCCAGAACCGCTAGACTTTTGAATTCCATTCCGGCTCCTTGCTTTACCAACTGTACTGACATGCAGTGAACCAACATCTTGCTGTCCAACTCCCTACATAGTACCCACGATGTTTAAGCCCCTGATAGTAGCGCCCTAGGTCAAAGTGGCAATGTGCCTTATTTGGGGTGAAAATGTAATAAAAATAGGTTAGAGAACTACGAAAAATAACAGCATATAAATTTAAATCGTCTATACTTAAAAGCGCTTTTACCTGGCGAGTTCGCCTGCAGTGAGTGCAGTGCGTCTTAGTGGTCTGTCTAGCTTATTTTTATCCAGGAGTGTACGAACATTCCATGTCGCAATCTTGATAGGTATTTTTCTTTATTTCAACCGCATTATTAGGGTTCCTACTGACCGCGGTAAGCCAGCCAGGATATAGATGAGCGGGCAATGTTTGGGGCAGCTTTTCCAGCTCGTTCCCCATGCCCCGGGTGTTAGTAGAGCTGTCCTAAAGAGGGCTGCTCAGACACTCAGACGGCTGTCAAACTCCATTTCCGCTCCCGTTAGTGGAAAGTGACCCTATGGCCTTAGCCGCCTCATTTCAGATTTCCGGCTACGACTTCCAGTGTGCCTACATCTATCGCTTTTTCGCTCGCCAAAAGCCACAGGACTTGAAGGAAGTGAGGGGTGATGATGGATGACATGCGCCGGGAGTTTGTTTAAAATGAAGCTGGTTTGCGCAAAACCAGCCTCACTCTCTCGTTCCAAACTAGCCTGGTCCAGCGGTACGACAGGGTCGAGACAGCTGGGGGCCAGGTAAGGATGCAGGAGCTGCCGGAAGGGGACAAGTATGTCAGTCAATCGCCTACTCCGTGGTCCACCGCAGAAGTCCTCATCCTTGGCGGTTCGCCTTGGTCATGGATGACTAGAAATTACTCTAAAGAGAGTTCAGTCCTGACCGTTATCCTAGTCTGGTTCTCAGCCCAACGGTACTGCACCAGCACCGTCCCGCACAAGTTTTGGCAAGCCTGTAGTTAGGATATAGCTCTTGGAGCTAACATTTGTAGAGATTAAGGAGATACGTGAGGACCAGTGGCCTCTATCCGCCCTATTGGATGCAGCAGCTAGGACTCGAAAGGTCCTATACCCTAATCAATGTAGTCATTGACGATGAAATCAACACCAGACTCGGTAAAGCAAGCGTTGTGGTTGGCAGACTCCACAAAAAATGTATGGGACAGAAGAGGCATAACCTACATGACAAAGATCAAAGTCTATAAAGTTGTCATACTCATCACCTTACTCTATGGATGTGAGTCGTGAACTGTCTACCAACGGCACGCTAGAAAATTAAATCACTTCCACACCACCAGAGTGAGAAAACTGCTTGATATAGGCTGGCAGGAAAGGATACCAGACACAAAATTCCTCACTCGTGCTGGACTCCCAATCATCCCCACTATCCTGATGAAGGTTCAGCTTCGCTAGGCGTGTCATCAAGCCCACATGCCAGACTACAGACTACCCAAGAAGCTTCTGCTTGCTGAGCTCCAGCATGGCAAGCGCTTTCATGGCGGCCAAAGAAAACGATTCAGAGACACTCTGAAAGCATCACTGAAGACCTTCAACGTTGATCCGTCTTCATGGTAGCAGACAGCTTTAGATATAGCCATAACGGTACTCACCGATATTGACTCCCTTCACCCTACCCCACATGATGATCAGACGGTCCTCGTAGTTTCGAGAGACTAACACACACACTAGAAAGAACTAACAATATAAACCTAATAAGTCTGAGTGTTGCAATGTATAACGTATGGAATATACAGCCTTTACATGTAATAGTTTCCAGTAAATTTCATTAAATTAACCTGCAAAAACTCTTACACTGCTCTTGCATAGAAATAAATATTTACTATCTCGCATAAAATCTTACTAGGTAAATTAAAGTTAAATAATAATAACTATTTAATAGCTTAAATAATATAAAATAAAGTAAAAAGTAAAAACAAAAGACAAGTGAATAAATAAGTACATTAAAAATAATTAAATGAAATAATAACATTAAAAAAATGCTAATTATAAAAGTGACAAAAAAATTGAATCTTATAGTAAATACCAATATAATACAAAAGATAAACCCCCTATTCTCAAATTCGTACGGAAAATTCATAAGATATTATGAAACAAATATCTTCTAAATAATTGCAGTATTAAACAGATAGAAAATATAAATTACATCAAAATCTTACTGAAATCACAAATAGTATAAATTATAATTATGAGATCATAAACTTTCAAGAACTTTCATAATTATGCATTTTAATATATAAGTAGATGCATATATATATATATATATATAAGTGGATGTCTGTAATTGCATGTATAGCTGTGTATAGGCTTGTTCGTTTAAGTGCGTATATATATATGCATATATATATGCATATATATATATATATATATATATATATATATATATATATATATATATATATATATATATATATATATATAAGAAGTATCGAACCCAGAACCTTATCGTTAAAAATAACTCCTCGCCGGCGACAAAAATGTTCGAGCGAACCAATATTGCGTACAAATTTCAATGCCCCTTAGGAGAGTGTAACTCCGAATATAAAAACGCATATATTGGACATACAAAAACAACATTGTCCCGTCGATTAACGATGCATTTGAACAGTACTAGCTCAATACACCAGCATTTAACAAATCAACATAGCTATCCCTCTCTAATCTTAGAAAGATCCTCGTGGACAACACAAGGATTTTGCAACGAGAAAGTAATTATAAAAAATTTAAAAAATACTTGAAGCACTATATATAAAAACCCAGGGCCCATCTATAAATAGCATTAATTTTGAAAGTAGCAATAATGTGCTGAAATGTTTAGCATAACCAGTATACGACTGGTTTTACTAACATTGCCTTTTATCATCCTAATTTTTAATCGAGTTTTTTATCACTCGTAAATGTATATTTTAATCGAATTTTCATTGACTCTTTTTTATCATTCGTAACTATATATTTCACTTCTATTTTTAATATTTTATCTCCGCCTGATGATGATTCAAGAAAGAATCGAAAGCACTCGTGTGAACTATGGAACATTTGTAAATACCTTCTATCTTGAAGTTAAAAAAATCTTACGAAAGATCAAAAAATGAAAAAAAGAACCATTAAGCAAGGTATCTCTGTTGTTTTTAATAATGTTTGCCTGAATATATATATATATATATATATATATATATGATTTATCAAATGCAAATATATCTAAAATACAAGGAAACTTGCTATTAACATTTCCACTTGAATTACCTAACTTTGACTGAGCTGAGTACTTTTATGTAAAAGCTTCAGATAAAAATATTTTTACTATAAATTTGGAAAAAAATTAAAAGTATATTGTATAATTTGATATAAAATAGTACTGTTGTATTTGGAGTTGGGAAACTGTGTCCTATGTTATACAGACGGCTGGGATGTATTTTCTTATAACCTCTGTTATAAACGTATAAATTGTATGTTTCTTAGTTTCGCCAGGCGATATACTATCGACGTATAAATTGAGTCATGTTGTATCAGAAAATTAGTACACGGGCATATATTACTGTTCATATATATGAATAATAATACGTGCGTTATATCTTTCTTTCTTCAAGAGTGTTTCTATCTCCTTCCTGAGCTCCGTGATGAAACATGAAATGACCAACACCATAACAATTTAAGCCCTCTGTTCTTTCTTTCTTTTTTTATTTTTTTTTTGAAACCACAGAACAACATTTTATATTTTTATAATATAAGTGTATTTAAGTTGTCTCAAACTGTTTTCATAAGAGACTGGATTTTGTCAACGTGCTTATTCGGTACAGTTTCGCTTCCTGGCTTCAAGTACGTCTATTCACTCTTGTAACTAAACCGATTCTCCTGACTCTAAACTTCCCGACCTCTTGACCTGAGTTGCGTTACGCCGCCATTCAAAACGTATACGTATCCCTAACATGTGACCTTTCCACGTCTTCCTGCCTAAAGTTATCCCTTTCCCGGCTCATGCCATCACTCAGAGATGTTGGTAAACTCAGCTAATGTTCGGTAACAGCTGCCACGTCGGCCTACTCCTGATATTTCCAAAATCAAGTCGCCTCCCACCTTATCTGAAACAAAAAATCACGACATCTCATTCGACTAATTTATGGCTTCTTTTTTCAGGCGTTAATCTCTAAAGATTTCCATGTTATTAAGGATCATGCATACTCTAGTTCTTGGGACTAAAACAGAAAACAACGCTAACTACTTAAGTTTCCATGGTCAGCAATCAATTCCCCAAGGAAGGGCTAAACTTTATAATTCTATTTGTGGATTGACTCGGATTTCAAGCTATGCATCCCCAACTTTTTACAATCAGACAGTGAAAAACGTAACACTTCCCTAAACTAAACCCTTGATTGAGGTAACATGGGCCCCATCGCGCCCAAATGTACAGTGCTCCACAAAACCCTTAGCTATCCCGATGATGAGGTGTGTGATTTCTCCAAATGTCTCACTCGGATCACTTCATATAACAAAACAAGGAACATCCCACATACGTACGCTGAGATATAAAATTGTGGTACCTTTAATTCACAATAGGGCAACATTTTACTTCTAAATTTCTTACGTATAAACGACATCTATTCTATTTTTTTTATTTTTTTTCTCGTCCTTCGGATTCACTACATAGTGGCTACGTCATCAATTCAGGTCCGTTCTTGTGTTGAAAGTTCTGTTAATTCCAAGATTGAGCATTTGCAATCAGCCGTAAGCCCACAAGCTCCACATCTGCAAGCTTACTCTATGAGGGTGAATTCTATCGCGCACGCTCGTTACAGCTACAACAAGCGTTTCAAGCCCATAGACTTGCAGTACCCCCGTCTCTATTGTATGTGAAGAATATGATCTTTCAAGCGGTAATCACGGTCAGTTTAATCAGGCTACATAGAGACGGCGAAAATAAACATTTTTCCCAGACAAAAAAACTATAAAAACCACCTGTCAGGGTCCTGTTAATCGCTTTAAAAAATGACAACAATTAATCGCCCAGGAAACTTTAATCCTGCCCCCTCTTTCAAATTCTAATATTACTAGGCCGACCATTTAATTTTGATCTAATCTATTTTTAAAGTTTAATTAATATTTTGAACACTCCTGGAAAACAACAAATTATACAATACCTAATACAATACAAAATCATCAATACACATTTTTTTCTATTCTAATATTCAACATTAACTTCTGAGTGAGTTACATAAAACAACTTTTCCAGTTTTTTTTAATGTCCAATAAATGCCGTTTAAACCTGGAAAAATAATGTTCCAAATTTCCAGAGACTATCCATTGCTTTTGACCCCAAAAGAGCATCACTTGTTAGAATACACAGTTCAAAACGAGCGGTGACCATTTTATTTTATAAACTGTATGTGACAGAACTCTTACGGTCCAAACACGGTTTCCAGATTGACATGAATTCAAAACAATTCGATGTGTTCCACTGTGTGTATTTCAGTTACAGTTTCTCAGCCTCTTTCTCTCCCCGGCACATCGTTTATTTTAACAGTTTACATATATTTTTTTTGTTCTAATTTTGACATCGAGTGATATATTTCTTTTTTTGTTCATAAATATTGTTTTTCTAATATATTAACCGTTTTATTTTCTTAACTATTGGCAACATATAAAGTTTTACAGATGTGTGTGCGTGCGTATGGATTTTTTCTCTCTTCATAAAAGGTTGTGTGTGTGTACGTGTGTATCTTGTTCATTTGTCTTTGTTTTTTTTTTCAGACATATTATTGTGTTTGTATGTGATATTATTTTTTTAAACGAAATTTCCTTTTCACCTTCACGTTGTGCTTTCGAATCGGTCGACGGCAACCAAAATATTGTATGTTATATAGTCGGCGAGGTGCAAACATGTCACAGTTATATTATACTAGACTACCAGTGACCCGTTGGGTCAGTATGTTATATTAGCTATGAAATTTATAGGAAAGTCATTTAGCAGCAAGAACACACATGAACCTATCGATGAGAAATATAAGAATGAAAAACGCATATTGGAATCCTTCAACCAAGTTATAGAAATTTAAAATCTAAAAAAAAGTAATAAAACCTGAAGCAAAAAAATAAACCCTAAATAAATAAAATAAAATAAAATAAAACAATATTGAAACAGATTAATAAAGGTGTCAATAAATTTATCGTTCTCGCACAACTATTTTGTATCTAGAAATTTAAATAAAAATAAAAAAGAAGGAAAGAAGGAAAAGGGACGGATGTAGAGTAGTAGTAGTAGTAGTAGTAGTAGTCTTGGCTTTACTATTATTGTTCTTATGTTTTTCAACGAGGT
Organism: Euprymna scolopes; assembly: GCF_053919585.1. Classification (NCBI taxonomy): domain Eukaryota; kingdom Metazoa; phylum Mollusca; class Cephalopoda; order Sepiida; family Sepiolidae; genus Euprymna; species Euprymna scolopes. The sequence goes on from NC_136488.1 coordinate 55,295,448, forward strand.
AAAGTTGCTTAGTTGTAAGAAAATAGCGACAGTATAGTTGTAATTGTTGCAAAACACCCACCACTGTTCCCATGTTAAATAATAATTTCGAAATAATGACGTTAATATTTCAGTGCGCTGGTCAAAATTTGCAAAAGAAGCGATTTGTGTTTATTTGTTTACGTTGATATGGGTTAACGTTTATGCGCGCATGCGCAACCGGATGCCATAAACCGGAAAGTGGGTAACATCACTCGTTACAAAGTCATTTGACTTTTATAATTATATAGATATAGTGGGTGGGAAGATATTGTTCTTATAGCAATGAAAAATCTAAATTTATAAGCGATAAAAATAAACAGTAGAGTCATCTAGGAGTTCGTGGCGGAACGGTTAACGCGCCTGACTTTCACACACATGGTCTGGAGTTCGATTCCTAGAAACAGTCAAGCTACGCTGACTAGAGGTAGTTACCTTAAAACATGCATGCACTTAGAGTACTGTTTAAAAAAATAAAAAGAAATAAAGCGTAATATACCTGCAAATAAATTATGGGTCACTTCCTAAATAAATAAAAATGAGCGTCGAGGCTAAGCCACTATGTAACTGTAATTATCGTTAAAAAAAACAACTATATATATATATATATATATATATATATATATATATATATATATATATATATATATATATATAGGTGCACCTTATGATTATTGGGTAATTTTCAAACAAACTGATCTTATGGGACAAAAAAGTAAAGTAGTTTCGTATTTTTCAATCTAGCAAAGCCTTTTTAGATATAACTCTAATTACCAAATTAAAGAAAATAAATATCTGATGATTACAAATAGTAATAACAATGATAATAGCAAGTCATTTTCTTGGATATATATTTTTTTTAAATTTCAAAAGGCTTGAAATATTACGTAGAATAAAAGCTGGTTAGCTTTACAATATGAACAAATATGGTTGCCGGAATAAACACACTGTTAAGTCTTCAATAAATATTTTTTCTCCTTGCATTATTATATTGTCATGCATTTTTCTATGTATATGTGTGTGTGTGTGTGTGTGTGTGTGTGTGTGTGTGTGGGGGGGTGTGTTTGTTGTATATGTGATGGGGGTAAATTGTATTATTGGATATAATATTATTATATGGCTGAAATATTTACAAAGTGGTATAGACAAATAAGCTTTATAGAACAGTAAGGGCTATTTTATATACCGCTTTCTAGTATCCGTCGTAGTATTAATTGTTAGTATTTTAAATAAACTCAGAATAGGATTGTGTGGAAGAGGAAATTGCATACGATACTACATAATATAAAAAAATAGATGTTATGTAAAGCATATAGTCTGATACGTTAAGACGAAGTTTACGGTGTGGATTATAAGATATGTTAATAAAACAGTTGGCGGTTTCCATTAATCTCCGGGGAAATCAACCAATGTTCACCGTATTGTCTCGCGTAAGATAATTAGTATCAACCTGCATTTTGCAATCTTCTGTTGATGTCCGCCCTCGGTGGCATAGTAGTGAGATTTGTACGCTTCGCTCAAATCTCAAAGTTCTTGTCAAGAAAAAAAGATGAATATCTGCATTTTGTCCATTATTAGACAATTGTTTTCATTTTCTTTTATATTTGTATATTTCCTTGCGTGTTATTTCATTTGTAGAATGTCTTCTTGTTATTGATTGTTTTTGTACTGATATTTGGTAAAAAAATTTCTCTCACTTGCATATTAAGCTGACGTCGGCATTTTCAACTCTGCTGATTCGATTTCGTATTTTCCATTGCGTTACATTTTACTAACATTCCGATGTTACATGCTCTGCCTTTTTTACTTTGTAGTCTCAATCTCTATTTTATTTTCAATAATAGTATGTTTAAATGCTTTTTCAAAACGTGTTTCTCATTTTCTACGCATGTTATCATCTCCTTTTACTAGTTTAAGTTTTCTAATTATTGTTAAAGAAAAAATCCTTTTCACCATATTCTCCTAATTTATTTGTTTCGTATTATTTATTTATTTTTCATTTACTTTCTACTCATTTAGTGCTTTCTCCGAGATCAATAATTTTTTTTTAATTCTAAAACATACTCATGTCTATAGAAAATAATTTACCACGTTTTTCCTAAGATGTGTATTGTATATATATACAAATAAGGTAAAATTATAAATATATAAATATATGAGAAATAAGGTAAACTTTTACCTTATTTCTCTTCTTTATTGGCAATTCGAAAAAATGTGTATTTTATTTTACATTAACCAGGTATTTAATTAATCATTAGTTAAAAAATCTGCGCTAACAATTACAGTTATTACGTCTGGTGACTGAGTATAGACGATGCTCTTCTTTCATAAACCTTTTTTTTAAATCTTTTTAACATTATATTTCATTATTTATTAACAAGCGGAGCATGTGGAAATTATACAAGAACTCATTAATATGTAATATAATTGGATGTTATCATTGTGGAGTTTCAGCGTCAATGGAGATTCTCTGTTGCTTTTGTTGTTAAAACTGCAAAAGTATTTATCTAAGCTAGCAGGGACGCCCAGCGTAGCGCGATCGTAAAGTACAGTTAAAGATGATATTTTTATTTTTGCATATATATATGTTGTTATAGCGTTAATCCTCTATCTATCTTTCACCTGTAATCGAAACCAAAAGCAAAACTTATTAAACTTTTGGTAAAATTATTCAGTAAAAAATAAATGACTTAAGTAGTATCAGCTATAATTGAAACCGACACTAAAATATAAAGAATTTTTGGTAAAATTATTTATCTCCATACATAATATTTTGATTGCATACATTTTTCTCGGCACCAAAATGCCGTAGTTTTTCAACAGCAGATTCCACACACAAATGTAATATGTAAACACTATTAGCCGCTACCTAATTTAACTTTAGAACGACATTTTAGGCATATTTAGTCCTTATCATACTAGCCTACATTTTATCCTAAGAGCGTTATCACAATAACCGCCACAATTTTAGAGAAAGTAGTTATTATTTTCCCCTCTAATTTAAATGCCCTCTCGCCACCACCAGTCTACACTGTATATAAATATACACATTCTACATATACTGCCTTTTCTCTTTTCGTAACTGAATCGTGAACTCAAAGACAAACTGTTATTGGTCATTTCCACAATTCAAAAATAATAATTTCTGCATGCACAAGTTTCGGATATTCTCATTGGCTCCATTCTGACTAATTTCTTATTCTGTGAAATACGATTGCTCTCTCTATGGTCGTTGACCCTTATAAGCAAATACAAACCAATTTTTTTTTAAAATTTATTTGAATACAATACTTCATTTACTTATTTTAGTGTTTACTACACTTTACGCTTTCATCATAGATAGACAAATGTATCCGCGAAATTTGAGGTTTTTGATAAGAGAAGAGAGCGGGACAGTATAGACACACATATACACGGATCTAGGTATAGAAAGAGATTAAGAGAAAAAGAGAGAAAGACCGGGAGAAATAGGCAGAAAGAAAGAGAGCGATACCTAAAAGGAGAGAGAGAGAAGAGAAAGGGATTGAGAGAGAGATGGAGAGAGACTGAGAGAGAGAGAGAGAAGGTTTTGTCAATATCGTAGCCGTGCTAAAGTAAACCACATCTAATCAATTGTTTTTTTTTATTTATATAAACACAGTTCTTGTTTACTTATTTTAATATCTAATAAAATTAACGCTGTCTGCATGGATAAACAGATGTACTAACAAAATTAGAGGTTTTCGAGAAAAGTGCGTGAGCACGACAGTATAGAAACTAATATACACGGATATAACATTAAAGAGAAAGAGAAAGATAGGTAGATTAAGAGAGTGAGAGAGAGAGAGAGAGATCGTAGCCGTGCTAAAGTAAACCGCAACCATATATAACGCAATTGTTTCTTTCTTTTATTTGTGTAATTTTTTTATAATATAATTTGGCGTTTGACCCATTTTTCCATTTCGACTCGTGCAACGAACCCTGCCATCACTTTCCCTGTAAACTGGACGGTTCTGTGCATGGATGGGGTCAGTTTTTTTTTTCATGCACACTTTGCAATACTAACGTTTTGAATGCGTTATTTAGAAAGCCCGTAAATTTGTAGATTTATCCTGGGGCACTCGATTATAGGCTTTCATATTTTCACCTACTTTTCCTCTTAGTGTTATACGTTCGAGCCTGGTTAATGCATTTTTTTTTTGCGCTCGCACGGGTACTCGCTGTTATTATCATTTTAGGGGGTTGTTTAAGTTTTCAACTATTTTTTTCTATGGGCTCGCACGGGGAGTAATTAATATTATTATTTTTTTAAACCCAAAGAAGTCACACAGGGAAATAAATGTTTTTGCCTTATTTCCCCAATTTTATTTGTTATAGGTATATATATATATATATATATATATATATATATATATATATATATATAGAAAAATATTTGTTACAATATTTCTTACACAATTAAACAAATCTATTTCTATTGTTTAAAATGAACATTTTAAAATGTTTACATATTGTTTCTTTTTAAGGCCTGTTTAAAACTGTACCTTTCTTAATACCAGATACTTGTTTACATAGTAACGTACACGTGACTACATGAATTCAGTTCCTTTTAACTTATAAAAGGGCTCCAAAGTATTTAGCCACGTAAACTCAAGTATTGGCAACAAATACCATGCCCTGAACCATACCCTGCTCGCCAGATTAGTACGCCCGGGCAGACCGTCACTGCAACCACCAAGTGTTTTTTTTTTCTTTTTGGTTCATCGTATTTGCGTGATCAGATCCTGACAGCGATTTTCCAAATTATATTTCGGGAAAGTTTGTTTACCTCCGCCCCCACTGACAAAATGGGATGCATATTGCGAAAGCCATTCTTTACATAGGGATATATAGGGTGTCCATTCGCATAGCCGTTCTTAACACGAATAAGTTAGGGATTGGGCAACAACAACAACACCAAAAATTAAGAAAACAGCCATACTTTAATCTTTTTTACGCAAGGGGTGCACGCTATAACCCGGCAGCGTCGGTTTACGGGTCCTTCTAGTAAACTAATAAATTACTTGAGTGATATCGGTTATAAACTAAACCGAAACCAAAACTTATTCGTAATTCTTGGTAAAACTATTTATTACAAGAAATGGAAGCCCATAACAAATAAACGACAGTCATTGGTGTTTTTTTTCACTCCTAATAATAGTTACTTTATCACACATTTATATATTACATAATTTCTTCCACCTAAACCCACCAAGAATTTCTTCCCAAATTGTGCCGGCAGTGATGTCTAAATCAAAACAAAAAAGTGAAATAAATATCACAACTAATGGTAAAATATGTATTTTAATGATTTCTCTCTCAGTGATAATCAAAGTATGCGATACATATTAATTTGTTTTCTACTTATGCAATCCTTCTCTTTAGTTTATATGAATGCATTCTTATTTATTATGTTATTGTCTTTCTTTAGATGCATAGAAAACCGTTAACTGTAGATAAATAATTTATGATTTTATGAATATTTAGCTTAGATAATTTATTATGAGACGGTTTTCTAAAAAAGCATGTCTTATTTCGTTTCGCTGAGCGTCTCTAGTTTAGTGACCGCCAACCAAAAGCAAAACCAGAAGATAGACGTCTAGAGTCTTGAATAAAGAGAAGGAAAATACAAAAAGAGTAATTTAAAAATGTATGAATCATATAGGAAGATGTTTTTAAAAAAAATCAATTAAAACTCAGCATTATTATTATTATTATTATTATTATTATTATTATTATTGTTGTTGTTTTTATTATTGTTGTTGCTGTTATTATTATTATTATTATTATTATTACTCCTACTACTACTACTACTGCTACTACTACTACCCCACAAGGAGCTTTCACACACTTTGTAAAGGATCTCTCCTTGAAAACAGCCTGTAGCGTTCCGTGATTAATGTATTTTACATGTAATTTTGCCGGTATCTGTACGTAGTATTCATGTATGTAAACAAAGATATCAGACGCTATAAACCATCCCTGGTGCATGGATATTATTTCTTGAACATTTCAGTGTTATGTGACCAGTAGTTTAAGAGTTTAGCTGTTAGATATCTACACATATACATACGTCTACTGTTTTATTTATATAGATGTGGGTTAGCCTCACCATTCAAGAGTTTTCCTTAATATTAAAGCAATTGTTGTCTGTTGTACTATTCCAGTCATTACTTTGATTCCATGTTATTATTATTATTATTATTATTATTATTATTATTATTATTATTATTAATAATAATAATAATAATAATAATAATAATAATCTTATTCACTGGGAGTTTTCATACAGGCTATTATCACAAAATGTTCGTTGAAGAGAACCTGTACTGTTCCCTTAAGTCGAACTAACAAGTCTCCACAGATTTCCAGTACTCACCACTACTTTTAATAAACTTAGAAAATGAGTATGCATTATCGCAATACATATTTACTATTGATTTGACGTTGGTAGAGACTATTAGTCCTCACTAGAATTTGAGTGGCAATAGATCTTCTCAAGGCACATATCTTTTTTGTACTTATCTAGTTAAGGTCTGGTTAGTGCTTTCTCACCTCGGTCTTTTCAATGTTCCGTGACACTTTTCGAGTATTTAGTGTGTCGCCAGTTTATGGTTACATCACGTTGTTAATTCATAATTAAAAAAAAAAAACAACTTTAGTTTTAAAGATTCTATGTGGTGTTTCTGTCTGTTTTATATATTTAGAAAATTTTATATGTTCGATTTACGCCTGTGTAAGTCTGCGCATTCAAGTTTTTTCCTTAATATTTTAGCAGTTGTATCTTCTCAGTCATTCTTTTGATTAAAATCTCCTCAATTCATTTTCATAGTTTACTTACTACACTTAGCTAAAGTCGCCCTAGATTCGTTAAATAAGCACTTTATCAAGGGGGATGTGATCAGATCAAATCCGGCAACGTTACCAGAGGTTGTGTCTGCAGCTAGACAAAGCGTAATGCTTTATGAGTTACTCTGAAGTATCCATTAGGAGGAGCGGGCTTTCTCATTATATAGCCTTAACAGGTAACAGGGATCAATGGCGGACCCTAAATAGATTTAGGGTATCAAAAACCGAACCTTACAGCAGCTGCAATGCTGTAAGATATAAGCAGTGTGGCTGTTCTTCGACAACACCGCAAGTAACTTTCGCTGGAAATGATATTGCCCATGGCTTATAGGTTTTAATAGGCTGCGACTATATAGTTTAATCTATGAGAGTTGTCTTGTTTTTCTAAGGTATCTCATTTTAATTTATTCTGGCTTTGATTGTGTCTGCTTCCAGAGCCCCCAAATATCTGTAGCTGCCAAGTTCACGTAGTGCCCTCATCTCTGTTTCGTTGGGTAGTTCTATGAAGTCCGTTGCCTCCAGTTAAGCTTTTCGCATAAGCAGCAATCTGCACGTTTCTATACCCAAATTCCATTCAAATATCCAGGATGGAATGTCTAGTTGTATTTCTTTTGTGATTTGAGTTTATTCTAGGTGTTTGCAAATAATTTTAGATTATTCAAAAACATTCAATGATTCATTCTTTTCATATTTTTTAGTGTATCCAGCTTGGAATTCCCTTAGTATATCATTAACCGGCACCATAGCAACGGTGAAGAGTAGTGATGATAGGGAATAACCTTGGAAGATCTTTGGAGCATCTTTGTATTTTTATTTCAGTCATGTATTGTCCATCAGTTGTCATTTCAAGTTTCCATGTTCCCATTGCATTTTTAAACAAATTTATAATCTAATATTTTGTATATTTTCAGGCATTCTATGGTTGTTGTCGTTCGCTTTCTGTATTTTTTTACTTTTACCCTTTTAGTATCTTTTCGCGTACGCATAGAAGGTCATGTGTTTCTTTGTTTACTTTTTAGCATCTTTTCTGCTCTTCGAGTAGTCAGCGATTATGAAGGGAATGAAGAATTTGTTTCCTCAGATATGCTGTTTATATTTCCCACATTGTAGATAAACATGTTATAGTCCTGTAATTGATGGACTTATTTGCTGTTTCTGCGTCGTTTTGCACCAGTATTGTTCTATAGTTGGCCATCCATTCTAGCATGTCTGCTTCGTTGATACATTTTTTTTCGGATTCTGAATTAGTCTTTCATGTAGTGTGGTTAATTTTTGAACAAGTATGCGTATACTCCGCCATAACCTACTGCTATCCAGTTTTTCATTTTTCGTAGGGTTGTCTTGGGGATTTGATTGCTGATTTCATAGGGCATCATTTTTTCGATCTGCTGTGACTTACATACTTTTTAGCTATTCGGAATTTCTATTGTGGTTTTGTCGCACTTCTCCAATCAAGATTTAGTAGCTCTTTGTTTTTGTCGGATCCGACTGATCTATTTTTTGTTTATCACCATTTACACTAAGATTTAATTAGCTTTCATTATTTTCAAAGTTCCTGATTTACTTGCAGATGTGTAACTGTTTCGTTTTGATGCTCATTCCTTTGCTGCTACTTCCCTGTCAGGCAAATTTCTATGATTTCATCCATTGCTAGGGTTCTGGAAAAGGATGCTAACTTATTCACTTGAACTAGTTATTTCCAGGATAAATTTACACTTTTCAAGGCTTGAATGCATCTGGTGTATAGGGTTAATGGATGTAATGTGGTAATGTCGTAATCTTTAATTGCGTACATAGGGCAGAATCTGAATTATTTAAGATGATTCTCAAGAAATCGTTTACAATGGGTTTGAAAGATACAATGTTGTAAGTCGGACGGTAAACACGTCAGTAGAACAATGCTCCACAATGGATAGATTATAGGAAAAGAAGCTTTGTTCATTGAAGATGTGTTTCAATTTAGGCCCAGTTAGAGAGTGGTGGGTAGTTGATATAGTGATTGTAGATAGTCGAGTGATTTTGGGAAATGTTGCCAATGAGAGAGCATGAATATGAGCTCGGAAGATCACCTGCGATGAAAATAACGATAGCGAAGCGATAGGTACGCAGTCTCTCCTCTGTCGGAAAGGTGGTGGAAGGGAAGTGCAAAAGGCATCATCATCTAAGTTCAGAAGCTTGTTTAAACTCTATCAAATCTGGATACGGAACGCTGAGCAGCTACTTCCCAGATTTTTCTTACGCTACTTCATTTTAGGATATACTAGGCATTTATATAGATAGAGGAGTACATCGGCACTGAGATATTTACCGCAGCGGTAGAATAATCCAACCCTTCTTCCAGGTATCTTGGCATCTGATTTATGTGTGTGTTCCATTTCAGACAAAGAGTAAATGTCAGTGCCAGAAGCTTTTGAAGAAACCTGTATTGGGAAATTCACTGTCCTCTGATATATTATATACGATCTAAGTTTAGCAAAACGGAAACCATATTGGATATTACTAAGTTGGTTATATCTGCTGACTATTTATCACAAAATTCAGCAATGACATACAGGAAACTGTTTCGTCCGTACTGAGAGACAAATCTGCAGAAGTTTATAATACTAGGACAACTGATGCAGTTTTCTCATGTGTTGGGAAGCATTACCCATTTAGGCAAGTGTAAATAACTTTGGAAGTATGCGGGATGATTCCGGTTGAAGTTTATTAAGTAGATTAATTGAAAGCCCGCCAGACCCAGTTGTTTTATAGTTTCTGTGATAAACTTGACAACGTCACACACAGATATTTGTAAGTCGCATAACCTGGTGTAAGTCACAGGAGAAAATACATAAAGTAAACAGCCTTAGTCGTCAAGAGTAGTATTTACTGAAAATATTTTGTCAAAGAGAGTTGCTGTCAGACGCTGACGAAATTAACTCCGACCCATTTATTGTGTTTAGGTTAGAAGAGACAATTTTTTCCAAGACTATATTTGTTATCCGTCAAAACTGGTGGAAATCAAGACACTTCTATGCTACTTTAACTTGAAGTATAGACCATATGAATCTTTCAGATTTTTATTACTTTTTTTACAGTGGTTTAGGGTGATTTTAGTTTCATAACATCGATTTCATTGAAAATAATGGAAATAGTGATGTCTGACGCAATGGCAACTGCAGATTCTTGAGTGAACAACGGGTGGCGGTTACGTTTTTTACTGGAATTTATTGGGGAGTATGAAGCAATTTATACCGGCAATCAAGTATTCCGTCAGGTCTGATTTTATATAGGTCACATTCTTCTTAATATAGAAACTCTCAGTATTAATGCTGGGGGTTTTCAGACGTCCATCATTAACTCAACTCTCTTCTTGATTTATATCAATGATCTCGTAAAACAGATCATTCGTAGACATTTATGCTGAAGACACTAACATCTATGGCAACACATCAAAGGCAATAAATGACCAACTTCTCTCAGATTCTCTCTCCTCTGATATTGAGCGCGTAGTACCATAGGGAAAGGGGTGGCGGTTTACTTTTAAAGCATCTAAAACCAATCTTCTGTCGTTAAATCATTAACGCTCTGATCCCTATCTGGCATCAATTGAAATGAATGGCTCTCGTATTGGGGATGCTTCGTGTTTTGACAAGCTTCTGGAATTGACCTTTACTCCTTACATGCAATGGAACACGCACATCAAATCTATCCAAAGTCGTTGGGCAAATAGTGGTACCCATTATTGCCCTAATAGCTATCTCACTCCTTATGGGTTTCTCTATCTATATTAGAGTCAAGTACGTTCAATGATGAAGTACTGTTTCCATATCTAAGCAGGAACTGCTAAAAGTATCTCATCCTGCTAGACGTAGCTTATCCTGCTTTCAAAATAGACTTCGTAGCTTAGTGGGGGATGCTATTTTTTCTCTTCCCTACAACATCTTTCTCACAGAGGAGACGTTGCGAGCCTGTCTCTGCTTTATCGTTATTTCCATGGTATGTGTTCGTATGAGCTCAAATCTCTGGCCCCCCTCGCCAATCGCTCACAAAGAAACACCCGTCTAGTTGAAACCACTGTCAATAATTGTCCGCACTCTTTATCTGTGTCTAAACCGAAACGTAGATTCCGTGAACAAAGCTTTTTCTCAGAACTACATGCCCGTGGAACGCTCTTCCGTTAGTCTCTTTTCCAGCTGATTAAATTTGGTTGTCGTCAAGTCCAATGTAAACAAATTCTTGATGAAGCGTCACATTCAATAATCCAATTTATCAAATTTCTACTACTAACGATTACTAAGAAATTATCCCATTGACTATTGTACATCCAATAACCATTATCCTTAAGTGGTCTGCTGGCCTTGATAAGTGCTGACCCCTTTGTAAAAAAAAGAAAAGAAAGCAAGGGTATTTCTGACATACAAGATGTTAAGAAGTAATTTCAATCAGCTATAGAGTATCGATATACAATTCGATGAAGACATACATCAGAAGACTCATCACTTTTATCTTAGCCGGCATAACTGAGTAATCGGACGATCCCAGTGAAGAGAGAACGGATGGTAAGCACAGTTTTGCGTAAGTTGTAAAAAAAAAATCAAGGATACTTAAATACTTTTTGTCAGTTTCAAGCACACAAGTCGGTCCATGGACAATTTGTGTTAACTTATAAGAAATAGAGACACCATGACTGTAAATCTCTCATCACTCGTCTTGTTTGAGTAAGCTAGATATTCAACTTTGTAAATATTGAAATTTTCACATATATGAATGTTAGCTTAGGAATGAACAGACAGAAAGTGATAAATATATATCATTATGATTATATATACATCCGATGGCAATAACTACGCTGTTATGTTGCGGTTATGATTGACAATATAGGAGTTGAATGCTGGGATCTTTGTTGGTTCTAAAATCTGGCAGCTGACCGGAGATCAAGAGTTCGAAAACTCAATGAATTAAGTGAAACTGGAATCATATAAGCCATTGTTTTAGTAGTAAATAACAATTTTAAATAAAGCCAGAAACAACTTCTACTTCTTCGAACCTATTCCATGGGTTCGAAGAAGTAGAAGTTCAAACCCTTAAATTAGAAAAATAGTGAACCAACGTGCAATTTACGTGTACTTACTTTTACCAATTCGCACGATTTAGTGTAAAGTATTCAATGTTTCTATCAGATAGTATAGTTGACAAAATATTTTTTCTATTGCAAACGAATTTGGAAGCAAAATGTTGATAAAATCAACTGCTTATGCCACAAAACTGTAATCGATTTTGTCTCAAGATCTTACTTTTTTTGAATCAACTTAGCACAAAAACCTGATCTGATGGAGTGAACCGGATACCATTTCCTGCTTCAGTAGCGCGAAAATGCCCGATATCAGTTGTAAAAATCTACACCAAATTCAAAACGTGTCACCCGTGTGCATTGATCATAACTTCTAGTATTCCCTGGAGTCTGCATGAAAGATTATCTCTTAATTCCAGAATTCTAATAATCTGCAATATTTCAATAACTTTGCTGTATCGCAACAACGGTTTACCACTTATTTCGCGCTGAAAAAGACCATTTTTTGCAATGATATTTGTGTGTGAATTAGCCAAGGTCTCGACACTTTTTTTTGCATTCGTCCAATTAAGGTCTGAACAGTGTTTGACATCCTCAAACATTTTATAATGCTTAATTACTTACTAATATTTTGTATGATCAGGCTGATCACTTTTTAGGGGCGTGGTAAGTTATAGAAATTCTTGCAGTTATAATTGATGATACCTGTGCTGTTTTTTCTGTCGTTTTTACTTATGTTAAAATCTCATTATTTTTTGTATATTGTATTAGTTTATATGGGGAGATGTTTATTTCTCGTCTTACTCTAGGAACCTACATTGTTAGTCTTTCTTTATTACATTAAAACACACATAATGCAGGACATCGAAAAAAATAATTACACCTATCGAGCTATAGGCAAAGAACATTCCCGTTATACTTCTTAACTGTAAAACACAACTAAATTTTCCTGATCAGGAACTCTTGCAAAGTACTTCGCTTTTGTGGACGAAAACTATAACGCGACAGCTTTAACACGGATCAAAACCTGCTTATTAGATCAAATTCGTCTAGCAGATTTCTTACGAAGTCACATCAATTGTACGGCTCTCTAAATATTCGTTTAAAATGCTCACATAGTCCAAGCTATGATCCAATTTACAATCTATTTTACGTTTATCTTTGCGTGATGTTTTGGATTCGGTGCATTTCAAAACATTAATCTAAAAAAAAAAAATTAACATTATATAACATTATTTCGAATTTTTACCGATATACACGTTAGATACAAGCAAGTCGCTGGGCGTTGCCCGATCATAACATTAGCATAAATATTATACTTTAATCCTGCAGAAACGGACATATATGAATGCACGTATTTTGTTTTTCAAAACTATTAATATCCTGTAAGTAAAAATAATAAAAAAATAATAATGCTCTAGCTGAGATTGAAACCAAAGCCTAAAGAAAGAGGGTAAAGAACAATAACAATTAGGCCAAAGGAAAATTTTTATAAATTTTTCTCAAACTTACTTATTCATAATACAGTGGAACTCTCATGCGATTGATCCACGCATGCGCATTCGTTAAAAAGATAAAATTTCGGTGCCCCACTTTTCAATTTTTCAAGATGATCCCTTACGATATTGTTCCTGGTTTAAACTGATTATACTTTTTTCCACATGTCTCCACATGTCTCAGTTTATATTTAAAGTATCTGTCTGCCCTTGTTTAACTAGAACATTAAGTAGTTAACGTTTCTATTTCCTTTGTTTGTTTCGTCTTTTAAAATGGTTCATTAATTGTTTTCTTGCTTAACATCGGAGTTATATCTATATTGTTTAAAAATATAACAGATGGTTTTAAAGATGAAAGTTATATAAGTTCGATATACGTATAATTTATGTACTTCTGTAGTTGCCTCGTTTCTATATTCCGAAAATTTAAATAGTACTGGTAGTCAAGATATGGAATTCATGTATCTGATCTATATGGATAAAAGTGGAGTTTATATTTAACACTTTCATAACATGGTCGCCATTTTTCACTACCAGAAACTCCATTTATTCTTAGTGAAAATAATTTTCAAATTCATAAAAAAATCTCCTGTTATGATAAGCTCTTAGAACTGAGATTTATCCCGAATTTAAAATAAAAGAATGGAGTCAATTGAACGGCAAATATCGCTTTAACAGTATGTAAGTTCTACCGCTTTGGACACTACCACACTGATTATGCGCTCCTATCCCGCAACAGATATGCCCGAAGATGAAATTGTGTTTAAAGACACGGAGAAGTAAAATGCGATTTTGTGTTACAAGAGTACAAACTCTGTTCTTTTCTATTAAATAGAAGGTGCCTTACACAAGTTACCATACGTGTTTTGTACAGGCATTAAAATTGTCGTAGACACATGGAAATTCAGAATATTATTGCTATACATCTTTTGAGATAACTAATTTTTATGACGTTTGATGCAAATAAACGGCTCTACCAGAAATTGGATTACACACTACTTAAACCATATTTTCATAGCTGGTGAATTTCAAACATGCAGTCCGAACGTGAGGACCATGTAGAAGAACGATACAACAAAAAGGTATGGTTTTAACTTGGAAAAGTTGTCACAAAAAGGTACGAAATGCTTCAGACCGCTTTAGAACGAAATTACATGAATTGAGTATTAGTTTTTTGAGTGACGCAGGAGATTCATGGAATGCAGAGAATCTGGAAGGTATAATGATATATGTGGGGGAAGTGACGACGTTAGAACACCAGAGTTGCTGGTGGCATCTAAAGAATTTTAAGAATAAGGATCGTTGTGCGTCTATAAAGATAACAAGTGCTTGGTTTAATGTCAGTATAGAATCTGTACACAATTATTAGCAAACGAATTAAGGATGCGAAGATTTATGCGAAGTTTGTCCCAAAGGGTTACTCTATCGTTTTCACAGACAATTGGACGAATATGGGTATAAAGGCAGTTCCGTACCCAAATAACAGCGCATATCTTTCTCTATGTCTTTTTGTTTATTCACTAAGTCCAAGGAAAAACTTTGAGGATGTCTGTATGAGACAATTGAAGAGATGAAAATCGTTGAACCGAGGATGACTGACACGTTCACACAAGATAAATTCTATGAGGCTTATTAGAACGGTACAAGCACATTGAAGATGTAGGAGATTACTTCGAAGGGGATTAGAATGTGCAAAAAAAAAAGTATCGGTAGGAAAATGTCTGAGAACCTATTGAAGGCACTCGTATATGAATTATTTGTTTCTTTTAGCGTTTCCCGCAATGGAATGTCGACGCACACACACGTATGTATTATTCATAATCTTTTAAGTTTTGATTCGTCTCCTGACTTCTAACATATTTTACATTCCTAATGACCTTAACTATTGTGTCTTTATTTTTGCAGCGGAGACTGGTGACACCATATTTATGTATCCTCATTTTTTTTATATGTGTTTCTTGGAAACTCAGTAACTTTGATTCATGCGGACTTTTCCTATTTTCTCTTGCTCCAATCTCTTCTAAATATGTTGTGCTCCCTTACAATTTCTTTCCCGTTTTTCTTTCTTTTTTTCTCTTCAACATGTTTTTGTTTTTGCAACTATTATTGTTATTATTGTAAGTACAACTATCGTACTACTACTACTACTACTACTAATAATAATAATAATAAAAATATTAATAATAATAATAATAATAATAATAATAATCACTACCAGATTTTGCAGAAAAGTAAAGATTATGTTAACAGACTTAGGTCATTTCTCATTTATCAGCATAACACCGCCAATTACAATCTCCAAACATGAAATTTGACAATAGAAATAGTAGTAATAATTATTTATATATTAAATTGCAAACATTCGTAAATACTTGTAGGCATTATTATTGCTTCAAATTTCGCTAACCCCATAGTTTAAATTTGTTAAAAGAAAAACATTCTTAATGCCGATATAAAATACTAATACTGAGAGGTTACTGCTTCTAATGCTTAGTAGGATAAAGTGTATAAATATTTAGCTACTATCAATTATGTATATAAATAACAAGTATTAAGATACTCAAGAAATATTTATAAACATTGCTAAAACACGAAACATTAGCTAGCCTTGTAGATATTGATCTTTACATAAACTGCAATTTTCACAAAGAAATACGGTAGAACAGCTTCGAGTAAAAATAATGCTTGTCTTACGTTTGTTTGTTTGTTTAAATGTATGCAATATTGTTTCATTTCTGCTTGATCTACAGCAAATGTGCTTACAGTTATATATGATAGGATTAGCGAATCCCTCGACGGAAGCTACATTTCTAGTGCAATTCCTCTTGACATATCTAAGGCCTTTGATAGAGTATGGCATAAAGGTTTACTTAACAAGGTCTCCAGCTACGGTATCGCTGGAAATGTCTTCTCAATTATTAAATCATTTCTCTCTGATAGATTTATAGTAGTGGTTGTGTCGGCAGTAATCAGAAGCTCACAGTGTTAATGCTGGAGTCCATCAGGGGTCAATCCTGGGCCCAAATCTCTTCCTGATCTACATTAATGATCTTCCAAATCACATCCTTACACCATTTATAGACATTTATGCTGATGACACTACTATCTATGGTAGCACATCTAAGACCGTAAACGACCAAGTTCTCTTTGAATCGCTCTCCTCTGATCTTGATCAAGTGGTACAATGGGGGAGAGGTGGCTTGTTACTTTTAATGCATCTAAAACCAATTTTTTATCTTTACATCGTCAACGTCCAGAACCTCATCTGTCATCAATTGAAATGAATGGCTCTTGTCTTGTGAGTTCTCATGTTTTGACAAGCTTCTGCGCTTGTCCTTTTATCCTGATCTTAAATGGAACACATACATTAAATCCGTTGCCAAGGCCGCTGGAAAAATGCTGGGATCCTTCTATCGATCCAGTAGATATCTCACTGCCGATGCAATTCTCTATCCATATAAGAGCCAGATACGTCCAAGCATGGAATACTATTGCCACATTCGGGCAGGAGCTGTTAGAAAGGACTTATCCTGCCTTCAAAATAGACTTTGTAGCCTCATAGAGGAGCCCTTTGCTCTTCTCTGCAACTTCCTTCTCACAGAAGAAAATTTTCTAGCTTGTCTCTGCTTTAATCTAATTATCATGGCAAGTAGTCGTCTGAGCTCCAATGTATGCCCCCTCCACACACTTTCACAAGAAACACCCGTCTAGCAGAAAAAAACTATCAAGAATTACCCCCACTCTTTATCTCTGCCTAAACCTAAACGTAGATTCCATGAGCAAAGCTTCTTTTTTAAAACTGCACGCCTATTGAATTTTTTCCGTTTTCCTGCTTTCCAGCTGACTACAATATGGTTGTCTTTAAGTCTAACGTAAACAAGTTTTTGATGAGCCATTCCATATAAGTTAACAAGTTTGCCGAATTTCTATTACTAACGATTACTATATTGTCCAATTTCTACTTACACTCTTGAACCCTTATCCTCCTGTTGTCTCTTGGCCTTGATAAGTAGCGATGCCTATGTAAAAAGAAAACATTTATTTCTTTTCGCATTTTATAATATTAGATGCAATTGCGCGTGACTTGATTTTTAACGGCCCTCACCCGAGAAAACAACGTTGAATACAAATGTGATTTTCAGGTGTTTTTATTTCATTTTTCAAACAAAAAGACCAAATATCAATGCAAGTTTTCGGTTCATTTAAACTCAATACTTTCCTCGTTAAAGAGAAATGTCTCTTCTAATATTACAATATAGCTGATGAAAATGCGATTCAATCGTTTTTAATTCATTGCAAGAACGTTAGTATTTTTTCTGTATACCTGTTTGCAAACCGAATTTACATGTAAATAGTTCGTTTCCAATAATGTTCAATCTCAAACACACATGGCAATTGAACTGATGCTCACGCATGTATTTAAAATATATAATTGTGAAACATGGTTCATCGTTTGCAAATTAGTTATAATACAGTTCAGTATCAAACTAAACACTTCATTAACCTTTATATTCATGTGGTTTATACGCCTTTATAAATTATATTAGTCTACTACTCGTCTAATATATTGGCTTGTCATTCCGTCTGCCATACCCTTTCCAAGTGTATCATTTTAAATAATTTTTCGAATTAATTACTTGTTAGTTTTAATTTTTAGCTAGCGCGGGGTACCCGACGTTGCCCGGCGTTGCCCTGGTTTTTAGAGGCGTGTATTGTTGGGGGATGGTAAAATGAAAACAAAGCGAAGTCATAGCCCTGTTTAAATATTATAGAAACAAACAATGTTAAAACCATTTAAAAATTAGTGTAAAAAAAAAACAATTAAAAAAATGAACGTGATGTAATACGAATGATCCAGTTGTGCCTGTGTGGTTGAAAACTCCCCAAAACGTTTGAAGAGGGGGGGCTAGAACTCGAATCATTGAGGCGAAAGCGTAACCCTCCCCCCAAAAAAAGTGATGGATTAACTAGAAGGTGCATTAAGTAAAATATCTATTCCGTAGTGAAGTTTGTTTTGGTTTAGTTTCAGTAGTCACATCACACTCGAATTCTAAATGAATGCTTTTGTTTTCTCGAATTCTAAATTTATTTGCTTTAATTTTAATTTAAGTGTAATGCAAGGGAATTTCACGATATCGTTGCGTTGTAATCTTTGTGTAAAGATAAATGTTGAGTTGTAAGTACTAATAAATAAAGGTTGTAGTTAGATTTCACGGTTAGAATCGTTAAAACCGAAAGTAAAATCCGGTTAGTCTCACAGATTGCGTCTTACAGTAACGACAAAAATCAAAAAGAAAATAAAAGTAATCGCGTTTTCGCGGTTTTTAAAATGTTTTCTTTTTTAATTTCTATTTTATTATGGAAAAACAGAAGCATAAATCAGGGGAAAAGGATATAAAAAACGGCATAAGTAACCTTGTACGATTCCAAACCGGTGTGTTTCCTCGTAGTGTTCCTTGTGAACGCATCCGCCGCGGTGTAAATGGGGAAAGGGGAAAGGAGGAATCTAAGAGAGAGAGAAAAGATGTTGCAACTTCAATTGATTCTAAGCGATTTTGGGAGTGGACACTCACAGGAAAAAATATAGGAATGCACAATTGTCGAGGAACTGTAGAGGTAACAGGCCTATAGCAGACCTCAGCTTATGTGCTACAGTCTGTACGCATTACATTTGTATATAATGTCATGATTTTTAATCCTATTAAGGTCAAAGTCGAAGGGGAAAATGAGTTCATTTTATTTATATAGATAGAAGAAGATGGAGAAGAAGAAGAGAAGATAAATAGCTTGCACAATTTTTATGATTTAATTCTATTTTTCATTTTTAATTATTGTTTTGTTATATTTTAATAAAAAATAATATAACAAAGCAATATTTAAAAACGAAAAATAGAATTAAATCATAAAAAAATCGTGCAAGTTATTAATTAAAAAATAAAATTAACAATTAATAAATTCAGAAAAAATTAAAAAAATAGTTGTGATAATTCATTATTCTAATTATTTTTTATTAAGCACACGCAATCTGTTATTCATATTTAATTTCGTTTAGAATATTTCTGCACATAATTATTACATTCTATTTAATTTCTGTATATTTGCATTTGTATATTCTTTTTTACTCTTAAGGATTTGGCGCTTTTTATCTTGTTTATGTTTACATTTTATTGATTCTGACGGTCGGTGTCTAGTTTTTATTTTGCATTTTGTACGTTTTTATATCCGTGTATTCTTTTTTACCTTTTCATGTTTTTCAGATCCACTTTTTAATTTTATTTTCGCAGTTTCCCACACGTTTATTTAATCTTTTATTCTACAGCTTCTTCCATATTTACACTACTTTATCGTATTTTCATCACTATTTGTTTATTTGTTTATTTAATAATTTTTGGTTATATTAATTTTACAATACATATGTTATAAAGTTTTCGGCTGCATTTTTAGTGACGTCATTTATTTACTAATTTACGTATTTAGATTGGAGTTTACTTTCTATGAAACTAATTTTGTACAAATATTTCCATTTTTCTATTAATTACTCAATAAAAATGAATTTTAATTAAGAGTGTGATTAAAGGGAACATCAATCCTCAAATTGCTTTGACAAATTTCATAATGAATCCATCAAAATTATTTGAAATCATCCAAGGGATAAATCAATAATCATGGCTGATAAATAACTTACTCTCTTTCTCTCTCTCTCTCTCTCTCTCTCTCTCTCTCTCTTCTAGAAAATATACAAATATCCGAAATATTCGTAATCAACTTAATAAGGTAATTGTACACTGACTTATAATTATAATAATTATAATAAAACATTAAAATATCTATTATGTTCACTAGTGACGCGTTTCAAGTAATTGTTTTATTTAATAAGATGTATGGTACAGGAAAAAGCATATTAATTAATACAATTATTTAAAAATCAATAGCTTTCAAATTACTTCAAAGAAAATAGAAGTCGTAATGAGATTTGGCTGAATGTCAAAAATATTCATTTTAAATTTTATTTACAATTGGTATAATTCGTCAGATATTTAAATATAATTCATAGCTTTAACAACTAAAAAGCGCATATTTTCAGCGCTTCATTGCAGATATTACATTACACCATATCATTGCTTTGTGGCACCGACTTACATTATAAATATGTATACTTTCTTGGATTATTTTCTCATAGGTTTGGTATCTATTTAGTATGTTTTATTCTCCTTTATTTATTTTGTTTAATTAATATTAATTTCAATGTCGTCTAACTTACATTCTCTGTTTTTACTGTCGAAATCGCACAACATAGATGAAGTTCACCGTTTTCTACGATATTGGCAAGATGAATAAAAACTGTAATATATGTCTGATTGTCGTAGTGATGTACGCATGTGAAAAAAAGGAGACTGGTTTTAATAAAGTAGAATCATTGGAATTATAAAGAATGTGAACATCTATTAAAATACATCTGACACGATGCAAGAGGGGTTCTATCTAGTAAATGGTTATTTTAATTAAAATTTTCGGTATTATAAAGCTTCGAAAGAATCATACAAAGAACACATTTTTTTATTATTGAGATCGTACACCGGTGTCGATAATCGCCAATTTTCTGCGGGGTTGTTGACATAACGGTTTTTAAATGATAAGGTGCACATTTATAACTATTGTGATCGACTTTACTATAGTAGTAGTATAGGTATAATGAGAAATTAGTAAATTTGTCAAGAAACCAGATAAAACGATGCAATATATTTTTACTAATACATAACATATTTATTCAGTATGAATTTTCAGCTTCATCAGACTTATTTTTTAATTTGAAAAAAAAAACAAACAAACCCTATAATAACATTTCAAAACTAATAATTTTCAGATATAAATTATCATAGACATTGATTTCTTTTAATAGTTGAATTTATAACTGTTAAAAATATAATATCGACGTTTCTTAACACAGTGTAAAATATATCTGTATATTTAATCGTTTCTTCTTGTGGCAATCTTAATACTAGGCGAAATCATAAAAAAGTCTGACAAACGGAGAGATTGTATAAAAATTAATATTGATGTGCAATTCATATTATGGTATATTTTCGAAAACTTTATCTGATTTTATATTTATCTTCTATATACTATTTAAATTGCAAAAATTCTCGTTCAGACCAAAGAGCCGTAAGTTTCCAATGGCATATGCCACATACAAATGTATTATGCCTAGACTATTAGAAACTACATCATGTACCTTACGAACGCCATTTTAGATACATTAGTTTTTATGTATAAAGTCTTAATTACATCATAGGAGCAACATCATCACAATCACGACCACTTTAGAAAAAGTAGTCCATAATTTTCTCTCTAAATAACAAATACTCATACCACTATCAGTCATCTCCCTGATATATTCTGCACTTCGGATAAATACGGGAATTTACCTTTCGTAACAAGATCTTTCTCCTTTACCGTTGGAAAAACATTACAGTCCCTCAAGAATAATTTTGCTGCTTCTTATTGTATGATCTTTGACCATACCTCTATTCCGGAATAACGGTACTGGCATGCTAATCGAACGCTAATGTACTATTCAAACATGGCGCCGCGGTAATACCTACTTTTGCATTATGAGTAAATTGATCGCTTTCTTTTTTTCAGTAATTAATTATACTTAGTACCAAAATAGTTATTTTTTCATAGGGAATTCTCTTTATATTTACTTTATTTAAACCTGCATGATCTATGGAATTCTCTCGCTGTATATAATTTTTCCATCTCTCTTCCTCTCTATCTCTCTTCTCTCTCTCTCTTTCTTTCTCTCTCTCTCGCTTCTACGAAAATATTTTCTCCTTCTCTCGCCCGCCCACTAACCTATCAATTTATGCTTTTCATAAATTATTTTGTTAGCTTTTCTAAAACAAAACAAAAAATTCCCGTTGCGCAAAACCCTCCAAAAATAATGAACAAATCTTGAAAAAATAAATACTGTACTTATATCTAATAATTTATGGTAAAAATAAAACAATGTTTTTCCTTAAAAATAGTTGGTACATAATTTGCAAAAAATACAAAAATATTGAAAAAATAAACAAAACAATCATACTCAGTTACTATACATTAGTTTCTTTCAATTTTTACTTAGTGTATTTCTATTTTCTTCGGTTTGTTTGATTGTTTTTAAATCAGTCTGCGTATGTTACGACGCTCGACTTAATCGTATCATATCCCTAATTAATGGGATCTCCCCCAACAATCCACTTCAAATTCTTCACGATTAACTGTTTAGATATTTTCCATGTTTTTTGCTTCCATACCTCAGTTGACAAACCTGCATGCGTGTTTGCAAGTTAAGGGCTCGTTTTTGTACGGTTTCCGATTTTTTTACTGCGATGCCCTACGTTACAGTTTTAACGTAAATTCCATTACATAGGGAATTGAATTCGATGAAGTATTTTTTTCCTGTTCCCGTCTAATTCGCGAGGTTGGGCACATGTTAAGATTTCTTTGTGGTATATAAATTTGTACATTGAATACACCCAAACAATTCTATTTAGAATGACTTCTTTTTAAAGGTCTTCGACTATGCTGATTATGAAAATCTCATTCAAGGTTTGCGGAGAAAATTACTTATGGAGATATTAAGGCCTGTAGTATGCTTTGTAATTCACTGGCTGCCTAGTTTGTTCACAAGCGCGATAAACAAATCCACTGCTCTCATACCAGTACTGCCGACCCAAAATGTTTTTTTTTTCTTTTTGCATTTGCCGATGGGTGTGCTGATAAAGATTATCACGGTTAAATTTGGGGGAATTATTTTTCCCATACCACAATAAAAAGGGGCTTGTGTATTTCGACAGCCGTTCATTACATGGGAATCCTAGTGTGTCTATTTCGAATCCATCTGGGAGCGTTGTGTACTAAATGATTGAAAGACGACCATTGATGGTGTCTATTGTAAATTAATTAAACATGGTGCAGTCTGTTAACGTAACATAAAGTTTTCGGATACTCCCTTCAACTGAGTCTTATAAAATTTTGACGTAGTTTATGAATGCAAGTGCCGTGTGATCCGAAATGAGATGTGACATTATATCCCATGTTACTCATAATAACAGTGGCTTATGCGTATCATTTATGCGTATTTTTTCAATTATATATATATATATATATATATATATATATATATAGATATATATATATATATATATATATATATCAGTTTTTAAGGCAGCTATACGACATTTATATTTTGTACTCAATTCTATTAAATGCAAATCCACTAGCTGTGTTATTATTTACAGCCATTCCCCCAATAGTAATATTTTATACGCTATATAAACTTACGATGATTTATAACATTTATGTTTTATGTTTAAAGCTCAAGAGAAGCATCATTTTACCAAACATAGTATAAAATATTAAGTTATTGAAATCTGCGAAATTCGAAACATACTAAAAAGGCAGAGGTAAGTAAAATAATAAAACGTAACATAATACTTAAGTTTCACGAATGAGATAAAGCATCAAATTAACATCTAATAATTTGTTTACTTATTTCTAAAAATCAGACACTTTTAAACTGGGAATAAATAATTATTGCTAATAAAATAAAATAACAGGAAGAAACATGCTTCCATTTCTTTCATTTAACTTGGACCTCTCTAAGAGTCTTGAGAAAGTATTATATAAACCATAAATAAGTTTAACGTGCAATATTAGCGAATACGCCTGCCGGAGTCTTCGCCAGATAGTCCCAAAGACACTGTTTCTCTTTATAATTTTTTCTCTCCTGTTAAGGACTTTTTGCGCACCCTCTTGAGACCTTTCATACCTGCCATCTTGTGCATATATATTAAATGAAAACATTTCGATTTCTTGCAGGAGTCTTGTGTCTGGCTCAATCCAAGCAGCTGGCAGTATGCTTTTAAATAAGTAAGACTAACTTCTACCGAAACTCAAGCGTCTGAATAGGAGAGTGTGAATTGGTGGGGGACAAAACGAAAGTGGATGTAAGGAGTTTCGGTCCGAGTCCCGCTAATAAGAAAGTTTCTTACTAAGGCTCAGATAAACGAAAGCCTAATAAATATCAGGAGGTTAGAGCAGGCCTAGCGGAACAGTAGGATGCAGCAGTATTGGCAGTTCTCCTCCTCGTAAAGGAGTATTTCGAACCACGTGAGTTTTCCCAGAGTTGGAACACGGCAAAAGCCGGATATGTATAAGATAGGCCAACTGGGAGAACTGATACTGGTCCGTGGGATCATTTACTAACTAAACGACAAGGTGCAGTTGTTATCCTCTCTACTCACAGCAGAAAATGTATCCATTAAGTATGGCTGAAACCAGATACGTTTATGGATCTTTCAAGGAGCAAACCTACGGTCCCGCATCAGCAGCGAAAGTTGGTTCCAAGCGACTAAAAGCCTCTATGAAAACGATTATGAATCTGAATTTAAGCCTAGAAACTCTGACAAAGTTCACAAGTAGCAGTAGTAGCAGGGGTATAGCGGCGACAGCAGTGACGACGGCGGCAAAGCTGGCGACATTAATAACGCCATTACTACTTTCTAAGCGAAGAAAATAATGTTCAGGACAAGACAAAAGCAGGGGGCTTAACAAAGGATTGGAGCAATTGGTGCACCCGTATCATTGCCGGAAGCCCGACTGAAAGACTAAACGTTTCTTACAGCGTTTAATACACAATATTCATTAGACAAATCAATCCTGTCCGGAAAAAAATGCCCATTCTTGCAAAAAATTGCTCTTGGATTTCAACAGCACTAGCGGTCCTAACACTAGCCTTAAGACCCCAATCACAACTTGTGCTTGTAAAAGAGCTGTTCAATTCTACTACAAACGGCCCACGGATGGCAACGTGCTAAAATCCGCCCTGCATGCAGTTAAGAGATTAGAGAAGAGACCAGTTTCTCTAGTAACTGCTGACACCAAGACGAAATCCCTTATTGGGACCAAGACCATGTCGAAGTTTTGGGGAACTATAACGACTCTGCGACGTACATTTGTCTACGATGCTATGCTATATAGGAGGTTCTGTTGCTGACCGGAGATGACGCCAAATAGCTGTCCAGGTTCGAATGAAAATGGAAACTTTACGTCTTTAGCTAGAGTATATGAGCAAGAGAAGATTTACAGTTTCCATGTGGGTCGTCCCTTTTTATCTGACCTCAAAATAGATTAGCCCCGTGCTGAGCCTGTATAAAGATGTCGAAGCTGTAACCATGGTGCGTGACCCGTGTAACCTTATCGTAGGGAGCTACAACCTTAAGCTGTGATTGAACTAGGAGGGTTTCATTAAAATTCCGGCCTTGCTACAGTGTGACACCTGAATGATGTTAGTATTTGTAAAGGGCAGAACGCCTCATTGTTGGTTTGGTCAACATTGGGGCATATTATTAAAGAGTGCCGTACTAAAAACTGGTGAACACCACGGCTACGACCACTCCGTGTGGGAAAATAATGACACCAGAAACTCCTGTAAGAACTACAGATAGACACAACTATAAAAGTAGTGAAATCTTGTAAACTATAAAGAAGACCCCTCTTCCAATAAAATGCAGCTCAAAGATGCAAGAAATGTGCAACTTCCCGAAGCATCACCCAGTTATCACACCTGCATCAGTTGGTGGTTCGTTGCAACACAAAGTCAAGTATCTGCAGAATGTCTTCTTGGTTCCTCCTCTTCTCTTTTCTCTCTCCCAACAAGCGAACACAGCATATAATAACAAAACTCTAAAGCACGTCTGACAGCACTGACTTCTGCCAACAGTCTGCCCCTCCTCTTAAACACACAGACTTTTTATATCGCAAAATCGTTCACTTCTATTTGCATATTCTTCTAACTCACGTGATCACTACTCTATAAATAAGAGTCTTGTACCGTTTCTTTTCTTTCTTTTTATTTATTTTCGGTGACCGACCCGCACGTGGTCTATCCAGGTAAGTCACGCATTTCTCCACACTCCCCCCTGATCTCATGATCACAAACAGGACATGCGGGCAATCGTCGTTGGCGGGTACTCCTTCGAAGAATTGGGGGCAGCACTTCCTCATTGTTGTTTTCTTCATTACCACAATCATTACTACCAGTCTGTTCCATTATATCGTCTCGTGGTTCCATAGGCGGTGTCTCACAATCAGGGCAGGGGGCAGTATCCGTCTTTGTCGGGTACTTCTCCGAAGAATCGGATGCGTCATCTCCTCGGCGTGCTCCATCATCCCTTCTCGCGGGGTTTCGCAATCACGGGGGGTGGGCAGTATTCGTCTCTGTCGGGTATTTCGATGAGGCATTACTTCCTTGTGTCCATCGCTCTCCTCACTATTGTCATCAGTATGTCCCATCATTCCCTCGTCTGGTTCTGTTGGTGGTGTTTCTATGCTCACCTGAAGGGGCAGTAAGTGATCAGGATCATCTCTGAACGGTGTGTGATCCTCCTCATCGTCCTCAGAATCAGAAGAGGTATAACAAGGGCGGATATCTTTTACGTGACGTGGTATGCCACCAATCAACATGGTCTGAGGACTTATGATTTCGTCTATTTTTCCCCGGAAAAATTTCGTAGTGCACCCAGCATTCGGGGGTTTTATCCAAACAAGGTCTCCCACCTGATATGGTGTATTGACAACACTCACCACTGATGGTATGGCACCATACTTTTCACACGCTGTTCATATTGGTAAATCCCATTGGCTGGTGCAGTTGCTGGTGTTGCATTGTCCTTGGGTGTTATATTATACCAGTACACAGCTTCTGGAATATAGCACTGCGTCCTGGCTGCAATTCTTTTGATGGTGCGGTGACACCGTTCTGCTATACCATTACTCTCGGGATAATATGCACACCGATAATGCATTTTAATCCCCCATTCGTGCACGAATTTCTGAAATTCTTGACATCGAAATGTGGCGGCATTATCACTCAGAATTTCAATCGGGGCACTAAGTTAAAAAAAGACGGCTCTCAACTGTTGTATAATGCTGGCTGCATCCTGTCGTGTCAACAGGCGCCATATTGTGAAACGCGTCGGGCCACAATCCTTCATGGTCAAAAAATGTTTGTCCCCATAATGTGTTATGTTCATCCCTACTCGCTGCCAGTTTCCTTCCACCTCGAGCTTCCCTTTTTGCCATTGGGATGGTGCCGGATCAATCCTCTGACACTCTTCACACGAACGTATGGCTGCTTTCACTGATGCTTTTGTAGTTGCAGGGCATACTCTTCGGACAAAATATTCAGTTCTCTGAATTCCAGGATGTCCAATCTGCTGGTGTATCATACGGATCTGGTCAGGTGTTAATTGATCCGTTACAGTCGCGCATGTTTGTTGTTGAAGATCGGATCCCTGCCTCATTGCATCGATCCACCTCTTTGGTACTCGAGTCAAGCTATCAGCTAAATTCTGCATCGACGAGACTAACGTAATGTCTACCTGCAAGCTGTATTCGTCAACTAGACGCTTAATTATTGCTAGTCTCCTTCGTACTAGCATTTCACTTGCAGCTCTAGTCTTAACTCGAGCCTTTCCAGTCAAGGTGTCGGTTAACCAATGGTAAACACACAATGAGTCAGTGCGGAGATGCACAACATTAGTCTGCCATTGCAATGCGAGATTAAGACCTTTTAACGTGGCATCAAAGTCTGCCAAATTTATATGTTGGGCATCATTTTTCGGACGAAGCCAGCATGCATCTTCCACAACAACACCTAGTTGCTCCAACACGACACCTGTAGCCAACGAACTTGCGTCAACCCATGCATTTAGTTCGTTTCCAGACACTTGCCACTCACCCCGGGCAGGGTCATTCCTATGCACTCTGGACAACATTTCAGCCATCATTTGTTGGAGAGAATCATCATCCGCAACATCTTCCCATCCTTTTATTACTGTAGTCACTCGTCTTTTCACCACTCCTGTTGCCGATCGGAGCCATCCACAGACAGGTAGATGTCCTACCAATTTACCACAGATAGAAAACACAGCACGTCTTGTTAATATATTGGGTAACTTTGGAAGTGGGCTCCCTCGCTTCCATCGCAACGTATTGCCCTCCTCCCAGACCTCGAGGCCTAGCACGGGCACTCCATCCTTTAGGCGCTTAGGGTCTTTGCTTATTAACCCAAACGCTTTCAGTTTTATTCGAACTGCATCCGCAGACATTATGCCCTCATTAACATAGATGTCATCTATGTAGGCTGAAGCAGCTTTTGCTGTGGTCTCATCCTGCATCAAAACAGTTTTAATAATGGTTGTCATAATCAAGGGTGCTACGTTTAGGCCAACACCCAAACGTGTCAAACAATATAGTTTTCCCTTGAGTAGTACTGTCTGAAACGGCCATAATGACTCATGGACACGTATCTGCAGGTAGGCCCTCTTTAGATCCAGAAGTGCTACATTGCTCCCTTTTTGACGCCACTCTCTCAGTTTAGCAGCGCACACATCTGCGTTTCCGGTAAACGCATCAACATGCCGATTCAACTCTCGGTAATCCATTACGGGACGAATTTTTTCTTTGGTAGGTTTTTCAACAGCCATGAGCGGAATTAATCCCTTGGGTGGTCCCAGACGTTCCTGTGGGTATGGTATCAACCAACCGTTGTCAATCCACATCTGAAGTTCTTCTTCATATGCAGCCCTATTCTTGGTAGAAACTGCATACTCTGGAATTGTGTTGCACAGCCGATTTGGTTCCTGGCCCATGGCCAATTTCCACTTTGCAGTCCACACCCTTTCGTTGTCATCAAATGTAGCACAGAAGTCCTTTTCTTTAATCGACATGGCTGCACAGACGTCTTTCCCTTCTCCAAGCCTGATACCTCTAGCTGCTGTGATTGTAACGCCTCCTAGTGCTTGTATTGCATCAATTCCAAGCAACATGTCGTAGCCAAGGGGTTTCTCCTGCATGACCAGAACGTCAACTTTAGCTGCGTCACCCTTCTCAGTACAGATTGTGTCTGTCCCTTCACCACAACATACCCGTGATAAGCCATTGATGGTCATAACGCCGACTGGGTTCCTCCGCCACACCGGACAGCAATGGGCACTAACTATAGACCGGGAACACCCCGTGTCTATAAGTGCTGAACACTGCACATCATCAAGTTTAACGCTAATGACAGGCAATCCTGTGTTTATTGGTTGGCAGGGGGCAAGGGTAGCGATAGTACCTTGCCCCCAACTTCGTTGCCCGAACAGTTGCGAGATATGTGCCCAAACTTATTGCAGCGATAGCATTGCACTGGTCTCTTTGATTGTGGATATACACCTCTCCTATCACTCCGGCACTCTTTAGCAAAATGATTGGCCTCCCCACATTTATAGTCCCCTGGGGTGGCATGCTTATTACTATCTGGAAGAGAGTCCACATTGTCTCCATGTCGAAAACGAGCTGCTGATGCAATTGGTTCCTGTTCCTTACAGATGTTTCGAGCTCGGGCCAATAACTCATCAGTTGACAATTCATCGATTCTTGATGATGCCCGCAACAGTTTACTGACCTCCTCGGGTAGGCCTACCAAAAAAGCACAGCTTAATATTTTATCGTTGACCCCACGAAACGGTACAGATACTTTTCGCAGGTCGGCTAGGTACACGTCGACTGTTTCCTTGGGTTGAAGTGTCCGGCTCGTGAACTGTTGCCACGCAACAAATTGATCTGTACCAAACGCTGTATACAGGCTCTGCTTGATTTCATCCCAGTCTGGTTCATCCCCGAGTTGTTGGTAGACTGCATAGGTCCCTCCGGTTAGCCTCAAAGGGATAACTGTGGTTGGTTTTTTAATTTTGCACAGTTTACAGATTTTCTCTGCCTTTTCAATCCATTCGACGACAGCCGGTCCAGTGGTAGATCCGTCGAACTCGGGTATTAAGCGAATGTCGAAATCTGTCCATTGTTAGTCACCGCACACCAAGCGCCGAAATTGCTTAAAACCAACACAAAGTCAAGTATCTGCAGAATGTCTTCTTGGTTCCTCCTCTTCTCTTTTCTCTCTCCCAACAATCGAACACAGCATATAATAACAAAACTCTAAAGCACGTCTGACAGCACTGACTTCTGCCAACAGTCTGCCCCTCCTCTTAACAACACAGGCTTTTTATATCGCAAAATCGTTCACCTCTATTTGCAGATTCTTCTAACTCACGTGATCACTACTCTATAAATAAGAGTCTTGTACCGTTTCTTTTCTTTCTTTTTATTTATTTTCGGTGACCGACCCGCACGTGGTCTATCCAGGTAAGTCACGCATTTCTCCACACGTCCCTATGAAGTTTAATCTTCATTTGTAGGGCGCCGAAATTCATCTTTACATTAGATATTGGTGAATCAGTCGAAACAGTCAGTTTATGTCCGAGCTGCTTATGAGGGATCTCGGCCAATCCTGCGGCATCCTGATCCCCAAAGTTTTGAAGCCGGTGGTTGATACTGGAATCAATAGTCAAGCCCTGTAAGGGAAATAAAACATCAAGGGGAATAATGGACTGAAGTATAGCTCATGTATTGTAAATTAGATGAGATTGTGTTACAGTAAATTCTCTATGATTTGATTTGCTTTTCTGTGTCTTTACAGCATTTGATTATCAGTGTGCCAACAAAGTTTCCTTGTTAGTAAGATACACCCTACCTCAAACGGTCTGATGACACACTGATTGTGAACGATGTTTCCGTATACTATAGAGTGTTTCATATCGTCGTAGTTTATGCGCTCAATAACAATTGAGAGAGGGTTTCCTTTTGTCGAAGGGGTTTCGCAGTGATTCGGGGCGATTAATTTTAGTCTGGAACTGGAATGCCGTCCTAGCTTCCTGGATAAATTAGATGAGAGTCTAGAAAGATTATAGGGTGTGTAAACATTCTGACTGACACGATAGCATCGGGTATTCTTGTCGACAGATTTAGTATATATGCTATATGAATTTCATAAGATTGAAAACTGTCGTTCGCAAATAAACTGATTGGTAATGAAAGTGAAATTAGAAATATATGTACAAACTGTTCTGCATTACTTAACACTATATTTGAAGCAGTGTACGACATAATAAGCGACAGCAATGATTACTGTAATGTTGGAAAAGCACAAGACGATGCTTATATTAAACAGTTCTATGCATATATGAGAAATAACTCCCAGACAGCATCCTGCCCAGACAATGTTGTTGCATTTATACTCAAATTATAAGTTTTTGGTCAAGCATGCAACTTCCATGCCATCACTGTCAAGTATAATGAAAGGCAATATATACAAACATGTGTATCAGCTTTCTCACTTTATCTTCTATTCGCGAACACTAACACCTAAAAAAAACTCTATGAATACTTCAATACAACAACGGTAAAACATTCAGAACGCTACAAAAATGGTAATGCATAGATACGTCCATTATAATTAGTGACTCAGTGGGATACGTGCTTTTGAATACCGATGGATCATTATAATTTTTTTAAATTTTCGAATTATTTTGAACTGTGGTTTGTTTGAAAGATTATAGCCTAAAATCAATCGCTTAAAGAAAAAAACGCGTGTGAAATAAAAAAAAAATGCATTAAAAAATCTTATAGCAAATCTGAAAAAATAACTTACTTTTCACGGAAAAAATACATTATGAAAAAGATCGTGTTTAAATATATTTGTCAAGATAAATATAAGTTTTCTGAAATTATTTTCAAGTTATAAAATTAAACTCTTAATGCAAGAAATTAATAAAGTAATTGCCATTACCTTAAAAGGTAATAATTATTCTAAAAATGTAACCTGTTGCAAGGATTGTTTGTTTATTAATGCCAAATATATCATGGCGGCAAAATTAAAAAAGCATGGAAAAACATTAAAAATTGTTAGAAGCGTCTCTGAAAATGATGGTATGTTTTTGGAGACAGAAAGAGGATAGACAAAGCCGACCAGCTTTCCTTTTTTCAGTGCCGTGGGTCAGTATACTCATATAATGAACGTTTGTATAATTTTCACCATTTTTTACTTAAATAATTTTTGTTTATTTTTTCAAAATAATATAAAAAAGCATGCTGCACTGATGATTACTCGACAAGTCATGCAACGAAAATATTAGAATCTTACATACAAAATGACGGTAAAATGTAACCTTAAAAGAAATAAAATGTTTGTATTAATCACTTTTAATGTGAAACTATTAAATAAACAATGCTATATTCAATGGTTACATCGTTCCTTTGACAAATAAATTTTTCTTTGAGTTATATCGATTTCGTTAATACGGATTTCAGGAGTATTTTTTGTAATGTTCCTGTAAAAATTATTTGTTGGAAATGTTACAACTTATGATTCTTTATTCTTATAAAAAGCAAAAATAATTCATATATATATATATATATATATATGTATATATTTATATATATTACTACTGAAAACCATGACTTAATAAAGACATGTTATTTAAACAAAAAAAATATACATTTTTACCAAGATTAAAATAAAAATAATAAGTTCATTATATTCCGTGATCATTTTTGTTTTTAAATAAATGCAAAAAAATAGCATGAACCTAAGGTGTGAACAAACGACAAGATGTATTTCTGAATACCTTCAGTGAGATCAGAGATGTTTCGTTTTCTCCTCAACGTTTCTTGCCATTTTTGTTTTTTCTATTTTCATTTTCATGTTTTTATCAGCAGCTGCAAACGAGCAAATGACTAGGCGAAAATAAATCTGATTTAGCCAAAAACGACAAAGTGAGCGCAATTGTTTTCCATACGTGTCACCTTTACGAACAACCATATCAATTTCTGCCGCCGGTCGCCGTGTCGATCCAGTTATTATTTCGTAGCGAAAGTCCAATCCCCAAGGAGGAAATTGCCGGAAAATGCAAGGAAGATTATATAGAGTGGCATGGACACATTAGGAAGTGTACAAATTGCCTAAAAGTGACAACGGAAGTGTGATGCAAATTGAAAGAACGTAAGGTTGACGAACAAACTGGAAGAGTCAGGGCACGCTCATCATGACCGAGAAAGAAAATATGGATGTCGTGAATAATAAAAGGGCTTCATTGATTTTTGTTTCCGTGACGCAATCGACAATTGAATGGCGCTGGTGTCCGATGTTACGCTTTATGTGAGAAAAGCGTGAATAAGCTAATTGCATGAGTAAAAATCTAAAATTGTACCAACAAAACAAAGTGTCGTACATTGTCCAACTCATAAACGAAGTAAATATTTATGATGGATGAAAATAAGATCTCTTATATATTTATTTAATTATGTTATCACGGGAGAAAAATAGGCCCACGAGTATTTATTAAGAATTGGTCGGGTATTTCGATTAAAAAAATGCCAACATTTTGAAAATTAGTAAATCTTTTGTGCTTCTTCCTTTTAACGTGCTAACCTAAGACAACATTTTTAGCGTTACTATCTTAGGAGCTAGCTATCTAAAAAAGAAATATGATATTTGTTCATATGAAATTACTATACCTAATTAATTCCATATAAATATATAATATAATATATATATGTGTATGTGTGTGTGTGCGTGCGTGTGTTTATGTGTGTGTACACATATTTATTTCAGACTAGCATGCCACGCGCCATTACTTGGTCGGAAAATACACTTAGGTATGATATTTTGATTAATGCATATTTCGAATCTTTTAATATATTATATTGAACCCAACATTTAGTAATGATTTAAAATTAAAAACATGGCTCGAGAACAACCGCTGAAAATCGTAACTAAAATGTTCAGATTACGATTAAACGTTTTCCTTTGATATTGATGCCTTAGCTGTGAATACTTTACATTCATTTACCGATATGATGCCCTTACATATTTAAAAATAAGAATAAAACCAAATAGATAAATAAATAAATAAAACAACACGATAACATTCTAAACGCAAGCGGGAGAGTTGAAAGTCTAAAAAAATCTCATCTTAAACATGAAAAAAGAGAAGATATCTATTAAGTTGCATATGCATATTCTTAATGACTTCGTTCGACATTCATCTGGCAAATTACTATTTCACAATTTTACATTGTTTTCCCCGATTAAACTCCAAATATAAAGTCACTAATTAGTGTGAATACCTTATATATCAAGTCTCATAACTGGAGACTAACAAACTGACAGGAATTTGTAGGCAAATTTATTTAAACAAATATATATACGCCTACATAAATATGTATAGAAAATGTTTTTTTTTACAATAATATTTTGACGCAAATATTATACAAGTATAACTCCTGTAGAATATCTGTATGAATATAGTTACACCTAATCGTTAACTAAATACAATAATCTAATGAGAAAACTGAAAAATCTAACAGCGAATTACTTGATATGAATGATTAACAGATATGCAAATTAGTTCGATCTTTTGTCAGATTAATGCACTCCCACGATCCATATATAACAAAGTTTCATTTTCTTTTTACGTAAAAACAATAAATTAATTAATTGCAATTAAAGTGTAACATTTGTTCTGATGCTACACTTAAAGTAATTTTCTCAGTGGAGGAGCCCCCCCCTTCTATAATGATACTACCAGAGACTGCCAAAGACTGCCAGAGTACCCAGTTTTCTTTCTTGTGGGGGGGGGCTAGTTTCCCATACATTAAAACGACCTTGTGTCACATCTTGCTTTCGTGGGGAAGACAATAAATACTAATAAAAAAATTTTAATATGAATGTCAACACTAAAAAAAAACAAATCCCTAGGAGTATAGATATAAACAGAAAATAATATAATTGTCCAATGTAAATATGTATATAAATATATATATATATATATATATATATATATATATATATGTATGTGTGTGTGTGTGTGTACATCTGTTGAAGGATTTAATTTTCTATTATATGAAAAATCAACTGTGTACTTATAATCTAATGGGTTAAGTTCATTTTTTTTTATTTATTACATTTTCATCCCAACCAAGACACATTGCCACTTTGTTGTAGGGACTACTATCAGGGACATAATGGGTACTGTGTAGGGAATTAGGCAGCAAGATGTCAGTTCACGTTACACTTGAACTTTTGCATGTCAATAAAGTTGGGGAAACAGGGACCCGGAAGGAAATTTACGTTTTCTTTTCGGTGATAATTTTATACCAACAGTCTTTAAAATGTAATATTTTTTTACCAAGTCAGAGTGTCTTAAACACTACAACACAATGTACGAAATACATTATATTAGTCTACCACAGTTCTAATAAATGTAGATCCAATGTTAAAAACCTCATTCAAGTAAATATTTGTGTACATAAGTAATTTGAATAATTATTTCAGCGAATTTAATTTTTTATTGGAGAAAATTTTAAGTCCTTCTAGAAATTATCTAAATGGCAATATACATTGTCTGGAAACGCGTAACATCGCTGTGTACAGAGATCTTTAAGGATAACCCAACATTAGGTTTGGTTCTCCTTTTGAGTAAACTTTAGCTATAGAATGAAAATAACAATATCTCTCCCCCAAACTAGGAATCTTATTAGGTGCTTGTTTACTACATATTCTAACGTTATTGGATAGGGCCACTCTTGCCTGACAGGTTCGAAGGTACCGGTTTGACACTTGTCTGACTGGTGTATTCCGACTAACAATACATGAGCGTTAACTCCTTTAGAGCGGCTGCTCTACCATCAGTTGTATAACATCGGTATGGCTGTAGTGCCACGCCGCGCATAGAAAAGGACCCTGAACTCATCTCCGGTGGGCATTCCTGATATCACATTTCTGTGGACAAAGAGTCAGCTGATGGTCTGCTTATGTGACATGATAGTCGCAATGCATATTAACTTTGTTTCGCATCGCTCACCCTAAACTTTAACTATAACAATGACAGCTCAGTGCAAAATTACGATCAAACCAGACACCCACTCGAAAAAAACGTCGCCTCTTCTATGGAGGCTCGCATTTACAAATATGCGTGCCCTTGGAAATAACTTGGACGAAATAGAATCATTTCTCCTTAAAAACTCCCGGAATATATAGCGCTAATATGAATAACTTGCACTACCCAATCCCTCCTACCAACTTAAACATTTCTGGTTATCTTCCACTTTTTCGGAAGTTCTCGTACAGACACGTGCACGGATTTAGAGTCTATATTCTTAACACTCTGCCCCAAACTTGGGCATCAAAACAAGAATAAGACAAACAGGTGTTAATGTGCATTAGCCTAGTTTTACACCGTAGCTTTAGCTACTTATATATTTTTATCGCTCTCCCTCGATCAAAGACTGTAACTTAATCAATCACGTCTCTGGCAGTAAAGATGTACCACTCTCCCTAGACACTAGCGCCCGAATACATGTATTTGGTGACTTTAATATGCACCAAAATAGTTAGCTTTGCTTTTCTAACTAGATTGACTCAGCTAGTTGCATCACACATAACTTTTTTATATCCCATTTCGTGCACGGACAGTAACTGTCATGACCCGTCTCCCAGATCGCCAGGACAAGCAAACCTTACTTCAGGATCTATTTCTGAATACAGTTCCTGGGGATTTCGTAGCAGATTCCTATTGTCCTTTCGAGGATGCTTATAACGAGTTCAAGAGTCACTGTCCAAAACGACAAGGTACTAGACAAAAGACTGACTGAGCGTCATCAGGGATCACATCAGACATGCTCTATGGGAAAATATCATTTCTTCCCCTGCTGTACAGTGCGCAATGAGACCACAGAATGGTTCAAAACGGTAATTGAAGCACATGTTCCCATACACTAGTTGTATAGAATATCCCACTCTCTCCAATGTTTTCTACTTGCTCAGCGGTCATTGCTCAAGGGCAGCATGTATACCGTAAATAGATCCGATAGAAATCCAGTACAAATAGACAAAAACATATAAAAGGTAAAAAAAAATATTAGGAAGTAATAGCTACAGCCAAGAGAGAATATACAGAAACTACCACAAATGCATTGGAACGCAGAAAATAGGAACTCCTGCATTCTGATAAATCTATAACAATGTAGTCAATAAAAGGCAAAAAAACAATTCTTCCACTATACAACAATGTTGATGTTGTTTGCACGACACTCGAGAAAGCTAATCTGCTTGCCCATCCGTTTGCCTCCAACTCTATTTTGGACCCAGCAAACCACTCCCTCCGTAATATTCCTCTGCGAACAAAAACTACACTAGATGATCGGAAAACTGCTCCTTCTCGAGTACATGATATAATAAAAAAAACCTGGACACCACCAAAAGCGAATGCGCACTATTTTACCTCAGATGTACTATTAAGAAATGTTCCGCTGAGGTTGCTCTAGTTCTCATTAACCTTTTTAACAAATGCCTTAATAAATTTTGCTTCTCTGATTGCTGGAGAACCACTTCTGTAGTACCAGTTTACCGGAATTCTGGGGAAAGAACGGACACATCAAATTATTATCACATTAGCCTTTTCCGTATTTTCGCTAACATACTTGAGTTTTTATTAATCAAGCTCTCCTCATTGTTAAACTTGTTCGACTAAGAGTATGTGTTTAGACAAGCCCATTCTCCTGCAGGTATTCTATCCATAATGTGAGAACGTATACACACTAAACTAGATGAAGCGGAGGAGGTAAGGGCAATAGCCCTGTATATATATATATATATATATATATATATATATATATATATATATATATACTGTGAAAGCAAAATCAAGACTTCAAAATGGGTGTATGGATAGAAAAAGTGTATTTCATTTTAAGTTACAATTGTTTCCATGTCCAGTCGAACAATTTCAAACATTATATCGTTTGAAAATCTTCCAAACCCAGCATTTCTTCAGACTTTGTGAATAAACCCACTTTTGACAATAGAGCATTTTTTTGAAGAGAAAGAAAAAAAAACGAAAAATTCCCTTAACGGGAAAATCATGTGAGAAAAATTTTCCTTTGTTATGGATATGGAAAAGCGTATTTAAATATTAATATGTCGTCTAATTTTCGTATCCTTATTTAAGAACCGAGTAATGAGAAGTTTTCACAGAAAACCCTAAGCCATTTCATTTTTTTTATATATCCCATTCGTTGAGTTCCTAAATTAGATATCGCTGTTTCTTCATTTATGCTGCTGATTACTTAAAATTCATGTGTTGTATTCTTGGGTGTATAAAGAAGATAGTATATATCCTCTAATTATTATTCTGACAGCAAAACCACCCAATAGCTACAAATGTGTTTCACTCCGATGAAAAGATGTCTACTCCTGCATTTATGCATAAAACCATTTAGAACAGGGAGTAAAGTAAGAGAATAAGTAAATCAGCATGGATTCTACCAACTTAAGATGTCAGATGACAAAATCAATTAAACTAATTTTCAGCCCCCGAATTGCTAATTTAATATTTACTAAAAACTAGCTTACTTGTTAAGTTGTTTTATTGATTTGAAGAGGGCATCACTAATTTCACCGTCAATGCTGCTAAAATGAATACAAAAATTCTCACCGTTATGGAGAAAAATTCCATTTTTAGATGAGCGTTATACTTTATTTATATTTCTTACCCGGTGTAGAATAATAGAAACTATATTCACATGTTAGAGTTTGACCCTTCATTAAGATTATAACATTTCTAGCTATTTAACTCTACATTAAAATTTAATCCTAGCATCCGATGATCCTGAATGTTGTAAAAACTTATACCTCAGTTATATTTATGGCGTGATAGCAGAAATCTATTCCTGTGTAGGCATCCCAGTATGGCATCCAGTCATTTATTCAAAATTTCCTCTTTGGAATTCATTATGTAGAAGGCTTCCAATAAACATAGATTGCACCTTTTTGATTTCACGGGGCTATACCTCCTCCCCCTGTCCAATACTGACCATGTTAATTCAAAATTGTCATTATTTCTGTTAACTTCCCTAATTCACTCACATAATGCAGTCGTATTCCTCTTTTTGTGTTTATTTTTAATGCTGATTTTTGTACCCCCCCGCCTTGCTATCGTTTACGCCATCCCTATTTGTTTCTATCTCAGGTTCCTTTTAAAATGATACTACGTGGTGTCTATATCTGCCCTTAAACACTGACCCCGTGGCCCCCATATATATCTTCTTTTTTAAATGGGGGTCACCATTATCAAGGCCCGATAAGGATTATTGCGTGTACAGTAATCAATGAGATAGTATTGTAGTAATCATTAGTATTAGGGGTTTTGATAGTGTCTTACTAAAGGGGGCGGTTTGTCAGGAGTTTGTTTATGTTGGACTTGAAGACGTCCAAGTTGTAGTCAGGTGGGAAACAGGCCAGCGGCAGAGAGTTCCACTGGCGTGCAGTTCTAAGAAAGAAGCTTTGCTCATGGAATCTACGATTGGATTTAGGCACAGATAAAGAGTGGGGAAAATTATTGACAGTTGTTTAAGCCAGACGGGTGTTTCTCGTGAAAGATTGGCGAGGGGGACGAGCACCTGCCATGGAAATAACGATAAGACAGACTCGAAACGTCTCTTCTCTGGGAGAGAGGTTTCATGGAAGAGAAAAGGGCATCCCCCACTAAACCACGAAGTCTATTTTGTACTCTGTTAATGCAGGATAGGCTGTTTTAGCAGCTCCTGCCTAGACGTGGCAGCAGTTTTCCATCCTTGGAGGTACTTGACTTTTATACAGATATAGAATTGCATCAGTAGTGAGATATCTTCAGGAGCGGTAGAAAGATCCCACCATTTTCCCAGCGTCCCTGGCAACAGATTTAATCTACTTGTTCCATTTCAGATCAGGAGTAAAGGTCAAAACATGGATCTTCCCCAAGACGAGAGCCATCCATTTCAATTTATGCCAGATTGGGGATCAAAGCGTTGATGATGTAAAAATAGAAGGTTTTGGATGAATCAAAAGTGGCCAGCCACCTTTTCCCCCGTTGTAGCACGTGCTCAAGATCGGAGGAGAGAGAATTAGAGAGAACTTTGTCATTTACGACCTTTGATGTGTTGCCATAGATGGTCGTGTCATCAGCATAGATGTCAACAAATGATTTAAGTATGTGTTTAAGGAGATCGTTGATGTAGACCAGGAAGAGAGTTGGGCCCAGGATGGACCCCTGAGGGACTCCAGCATTAATACTGTGGACCTCTGATTTCTGCTCATCAACCACTACTCTTATGAACCTATCAGAGAGAAATGATTTAATTATTGAGAAAAGATTTCCAGTAATACCGTAGCTGGAAATCTTGTGAAGTAGGCCCTTATGCCATACCTTATCGAAGGCCTTTGATATGTCAAGAGCAATTGCCCTAAAAAAGAAACCTTTGTCAAGAGATTCACTAATCGTATGTGATATAACCGTTAGCACATCCGCTGTAGATCTTGCAGAGCGGAAACCATATTGCATGTCACTAAGAAGGTTATTTCTGTTGAGGTGGTTGACTACTTCTCTATTTAATATGGATTCCGACAACTTACTCATGACACAGAGGAGACTTATTGGTCTGTACTGAGAAGGAGATGACTTATTGGTCTGTACTGAGAGGGAGGATTTTATTAGGGGCGTCATTTATGAATATCAGGTATCTTCTTAGTGTTGTCGGTTTTTATCTCGCATTATTAATTATGACATATGATAATGTTGTAGGTTACTCCTTAAGTGAACTCTTTTTGGCTAAATACTCATTGGTATATGAAAATTTACTGAATTACTCGAACTCAGTTTAATACGTATAAGTCTCTCTCGCCCTCTTTCTCTCTCTTTCTTTCTCTCTCTCTCTCTCTCTATATATATATATATATATATATATATATATATATATATATATATATATAATTCCTTTTACAAAGTATGGCATAATAATCCTCTCATGAAAATCACATCGTATGTTATTACTAAACTAATACTTAATATAATGAACTAATCTTAAGTGAAAAATCCAAGTTGTCCTCGATAATCGTACGTCAAAACAATACGATATAAATGCAGATGTATTTCAGGGGTCGATATGTGGCCGCTTAATATACCTGATATTTATAAATAAATTCTCTATGAGATAGATATATTTGCTGATGATACCATGATCCATAACAGACACAAGTGGAAAACGAATAAACACGTAACCAAGGCAATGGCAGCACCTTAGAGAAATACCTTTGGTCTGTTGTAGAATCGGAACAAAAATAGATGGTCTCATTAAATGCTGCGAAGATTATGCTCATTTCTTTTATCAACTACAAGAAACCTCCTCAACTATTAAAAGCCATGCCAATGATACATTACTTTAAAGGACTTCTTTCAAACTCCTTGGTTTAACGTTCACAAGAAGCATAAGTTGGAATAGATTAACTGAGTGCATTTCAAAGGCTGCTTCGAGCAAGTTGCGTTCTCTCTAACGTGCTAGAACCCTACTTATCCCGTGCATTTACAAGGTCATTCGCCCATTTATGATGTATTGTTGTCATATTTTGACTGGTGTAACTGCTACTAGTCTCTACCTCTTAGAGAGTGTTCAAAAGAGAGTCGCCAACCTAATAGCCCTCACACTACCAGCTTTGCTTTAACTTCGGTATCATAAACGAAATGTTGCGTCCCTCTGCCTGATTTACAAGTACCTTACTAGTAGATGCTCCTAGAAAATACAAGTCCTAGTACCACCTCGATGTTAATAACTCGACAAACCGGACAAGCAGTAAAATCCAACCCCTACATTGTAGAAAGATCGTCGGGTTAGGGTTAGGGTTAGGGTTAGATCTAGATGTAATAAAGTTTTCCACGCTAAGAGTTTCTTCCCCTAGGCTACTAGAATTTGGAATCCCCTTCTGGGTTTCTCTTTACCCTGCTCTACTGACATGCAGATGTTCAATTGTTGTGTAAACAGACATCTTGTTGCTCAACTCTCCACATCGTACCCCTACAAAGTATGTCTCTTCTAGTAGCCCCTTTTATCAAAGGTGCAATGTGCCTTGTTTTGGGTGAAAATGAAATAAAAGACAAGCGTGCCACTTGTACATAAAGAATTGCGGGAAGAGTGAGATACATTCTGAGCAGAAGAACGATCCACCGATTGTCCCACTGCTTTTGGAAACGAATCAGTTGAAAGTATTTGATTTCAGTTCAAGAGTTAAGGTGTGTCCTAGATGTTTGCCGACGCATAGTGTTTCCTAAATACATGAGTCGTTAATCTAACTGAAGCCAAATGGGAATATAGGCATTAGTGGTGAAAATATAAAGATTTGGATTTTCGGGGCTTACAAAAAAAAAAAAAAAAAAAAAAAATAGCCGTTTGTTTATCCTACTGTGGCACTCGCCTCAGATTTAAAAGCAAATCAGAAAAAAAAACCATGGCCTTTGCCAGCCGAGGAATTTTTTCAATAGATTACCCTATCTCGTTATATTAAATAACGGATGCTCAGAAAATATGAGTTGATGAAGATCAGGAAGAGAGTGAGGTGCAAGATAGATGAGTGATGAAAGCGATTTCTTCCACTGAACGACTACTTAAATAGATGTATCAGAGAGGAGTTTATGGTTAAGAGATCATTTACACTATCATCTAACTGCAAGTAGACCTTCATGCTAAACCATATTGAATTTCTTAGAGATATCAAGAGCTATTACTATAGATACGAAGCCATCGTCAATAGATTGACTGATCCATTGTTATAGTACTGTCAGCACATCATATGTTGACTTTTCGGAATGTAAATTATATTGCTTGTCACTAAATAGATTGTTTTTGTTGAGTTGGTAAACGCCTTCTCTATTTATCACAAATTCACGCAACTTAGTCATGATCGGCATGGGGGCTGATTGGTCTGTAATGAGATGTAGAAGATCATACACCCGTTGTTGTTTATAATACAATAGTTGGAATGTTGATAGTTGTTTTGCTGGAATAAAAGTTCTGGATCAGTTTTGAAACATTCCAGACCGATATATCGTTGTCGCTTCGAGACTGTTCAGTTAGGGTTATGCATTGTTGAATGCTTATATAATATTTTAAAACCCCTTAATGATTGTTGGAATAGAAAATATGCACCTCACCAGATACCCTGTGTGGTTCGCGTTAAGCCGTGTGGGAATCTAGCGTCAACTATTTTAGACTTGGCAATAAAAGCAAAACTCTTTCTCACGTCTACTATGTCGTTCTTGTAGTGATTACTATCATCTAATAGGTGATTTAGTTTCTGAACACCTGTTTTTCCTTTAATGCAGTTATAATCATTATTTCTACGTGCAGTTGCAGCGGAATATTAAGGTGTGTAATACGATCGCTTGTTTCGTTTTAGTGTAATCTTTTAGATGGTTTATATTTATGTATACCGACAGTTATCAAACTTGCCAAGTTCGATAATATGCAGAACACTTCATTTTGGCACATTGGGCATGGTATTTCTGAGATGAACGCATGGAAAATGTCCCCGACTAGTATAAAACTGTGATACACAGTACGATAGAAAGTAGAATTTTACACTTTTTTACTTTTTGTTTTAATATTAATAGAGAAAACCAAGTGATCTGAA
Source organism: Euprymna scolopes (assembly GCF_053919585.1). Lineage (NCBI taxonomy): Eukaryota > Metazoa > Mollusca > Cephalopoda > Sepiida > Sepiolidae > Euprymna > Euprymna scolopes. The sequence continues at coordinate 55,339,309 of NC_136488.1, forward strand.
ATACCCATCAGACACAAAATGGAGTAATTAGTAATCAGGGTTTCATTGTAGACAAAAGAGAAATAGTGACTGAACGTCCGTATCTAATAATAACAGAAATTATAGCAGCACAAAGAATAACAATATGTGGTTATATAAATAATAACGATTCATCTCACTCCTTTCGTACGTTTAAAAGTCGCAGTATCGCCTGTAGCACAGAGCTAACGCACTCATGGCGACTGTATGCAGATACCGAGCCTTGTGGGAAGTTACGTAGCAGTCAGCAAAAATGAAAAAAAATATTATAAAAAGAATGTGCACAGATAGACGATCTTGTTCGAGAGGACCGACGAGAAGAAAAAGGATCACCAAATAAATGTCGTTATTACAACGTAAAAAAAGTCGGGTTATTCATTATCTTCTGTTCCTTGTGACACACTCTTCTACAACGTGTTATAGTTCGAGTTTTTACATGTGTATACGTTAGAAATAATATTTATCTGAAAAGAAACAAAATAAGTTGTAACGTATTGAAAAGGGACGCGATATAAAACGCCGAATAGGCAGAAACGTATCAATATATGAAACCGGAAAAAGGTAGAAACAGAATACAACGAAAAGAAGGAGTAGTTTCTTGTTCCTAGAGAAATAAAAAAAAACGTGTGTAAAACAATTATAAAGAAGGAGATATAATAACCTGTTATACAGACTATGTATCCGGATAAGAATCCTTGTTTGAAGTTTAATGATTGTTTGCTTGTTTGGAAAGAACAAGATTACTTTTATGCTCGTAAACTTATGTATTATAGAAATGACAACTGGTAAATCCTGTGATAAAGAGTAAGAGTAAACGTGGTGTTTAAATTATTTTATTGACGAGTAAGATGGCGAGAAAAGACATTAAGGTTTGCAAGGAAATGGCGGCGATGCTTAGAAGGTGCTTTATCTTGTAACGGTAACAGACTGTTAATGTAGACACACGTGTCTTCTATCAGAAAATGGAGCCTTAACTAAAATAAACATACCGCATGCGGCATAGCTTATGGACCCAACCTCTTGCTCAACAAGATTTGACGAAACTAGCGTGTCTATATAACGCATCAAATCCCGGCACACGTTCACATCGTCCATATACGAAAATTTTTTACTTCTCTTTCCACCTAACTCTCGGTAAGTTTAACAATTCCAAGTTCTCACAGTATTAAGAAAATGCACCGGATAATAAATAATAATCATGAAACTTTAGAATAATGAATCTGCGAGGGAAGACCGTGTCGCTATATTAACGTGTTACTTGGTAAAACTAGAATGTACAAAGTCATCTCGGTAATAACGAAATAGCATTAGTGAAAACACAAGCATAAGTAAAAGGAGACAAGTGATATTTAGTAATACATTGAACATTAGGTAAAGGATTAATAAATTAACCTACTGACAATATTTACGAAAAATACTTACCAGCGTGAGGTTGTGCCCAGTTAAAGAAAATGTAAGAGTGCGAGTACAAAATTTCTCCTATATGATGTTACGATTTTAGGAGCTCAGGGCATGGCGAGAAATGAGCAAATCACTGTAATCAAACGAAACTGATTCATATTTTCGGATAACACGTCAGAAGAGTTGTCAGAAAATATGACTATAGCCGAAAACTATTCATCACCTGTATTATCAGAAGCATATTATCTGATGAAATAACAGAAACAATTACTTACTACTATATGCATAATAAAAACACAAAAAAGACAAAACTACTAGAAACTATATTACTAGTAGTAGAAAAAGAAGTAGAAGCGATAATAGTAGTTTGCTTGATAGTGATAGCGCTGATGTGTGCATTATTAGAATTATAAATTCTAATAGAAGATGCTGCCACTCGCTGTGGGATCAAACATTCCGGAAGAGATGAAGAAAACGTCCATCTGTTAATAACTAATACACATCAACATCTGTGCCATTGTGCCAAGTGGAATTGTAATACATGTATTAGTTTGATTCAGAGCCAAAATGAAACCAATCCTTAAATTGCTAAACGCATGCGTAGATAATTATTCTGCTTAGTTTCCCCGGCAGGCAAAAGTCCAAACTATCGGATTACTTGCTAACGATAAATGCAACAATTCTAACAAGTGATCTGTGAGAATACATCTTAAAGCAACGCACAACAGGTGCTCATTTGAAGAAAGTTGGCGCAATATTTTTAGCATCACTGCCCATTTGGACATATACTGTTTACAACTGACCAGTTTCCTAATTAAAAGGAACACGCGTAGCTATCGAATGGACATATAATGTATTCCTTTGAACGTTCATAAAATTAAATATATACTAGTGTTTTAGTACCATAGTAATGGCCGAATATGTTTCCCATTGTTTCTCACCCAAATAGACCGATGAATATCAATTATTTTCCAAGTTTGTGGGGGTATCATCATGTAAAATAATCCCATACTAGATTTACATCCAAGTTAGTTTGTAATAATTGATAGGATTAAAGAATGTAACCGCCCCCACCAAACAAGCAAGTTAATTATGTCTGATAATTGCATGACAACATAACTCATAGTAAACTAGTAGCCCTCCTAATTTATATGGAACGTAATTTTGAGAACAGACATACCCTATATAGCTCCCAAAGAAGGAAGCCCTAGGAGGGTGTATTGTAACTAAAGAAAAGATGTGTTGCTCTAATCCAAAAGCAGACAGCAAAGCTTAGGAAAGTATATCTAAGTTATCTTATCTTTAATTAATGGTATAATCTACCTACATAAATAATATGATAAATAATTATATAATAGATCCTTTTCAAGAAGTGCACACAATGTTGGTGTAATAACAGAATAGACAATAGACTATTTCCCAAAATAACCTTGCGAACACAGACACTAAGAAAGGGACAAATACATACACACATACAAGTACACACATGCATGCATATACAATGCATATAGGATCCTCCCTATCTTGGGTTGATCATATAAGGTAGGGATATACATTAGCGTATTAAGCAACGCTCTTTGTGTAAACATAAATCGGCAGAGGCATCTGGACGATATAAAACATCGTTAATTCATTACCCACTCAGCATCAGCCGTATAGCAAAATGGTGAGAAGACATGACTGTCATTTGGGCGGTCCGGTTTCGATCGTGGCTTGAGGCAGTTGTCTTCCAAGCCGCACTGATCAGTTGTGAAACAGTGAAACAGTACTGTATGTGAATGACTAATATATATATATATACATATATATATACATATATATATATATATACATATATATATATATATATAATACTCTCTGAATATCTTGCCCACTTTCTTGCATCATGTCATCGATGATCGGTGCAAGTCCATCTTTGCGAAACGGAATGACAATGAATTTATCTATCTCTATCTCTCGTTCTCCTTCTCTCTCTCTCACTCTCTCTCTCTCTCTCTCTCTATATATATATATATATATATATATATATATATATATATATATATAAATGCAAATGGCCGTACAAAATGTGGGTAGGAAGTTGTATGTTTTAGTTTAGATTCTTGCTGATGACCCACAATCATATATATATATATATATATATATATATATATATATATATATATATATATATATATATATATATATGTATATATATATATATTCCCACATATAGATATGTATGTATATATATATATATATATATATATATATATATATATTACTATTTATATGCATATATATATATATATAGTAATTATAATTTATCGATTATATATTAGGTTTATTATAATGATCAGTGGAGAATTGTCTCTATGATAATAATCACGTAATTTGGATAAATTACAATATCATATTAAAACGTAGCCCCGGACCAGGAATGCCTTTCACCTTGGTAATATATATATATATATATATATATATATATATATATATATATATATATATATATATATATACAGAGAGAGATAGATAAATAGATAGATAGATATCTCGATTCAATGATGCCACAACGATTGGGCAATAATGTGGCGGTTTTACTGCCTCAGTGTATATATGCGACATTTTATGCGTAGTGTATGTACATTTGCGCTTTCGTCTCATTAAAAAAGTTGCTGAAAGTATGTTTAATTAAAATGTGTTAATATATATATAGGTATATATATATGTATATATATATATATATATTATAGATTTATTTTCTCATCCCAAATATTTGTTTTATTTTCATTGTGAATATATCAATATTTTGACAGTCAATTTTCTCGTCAATTAACGCACATTTACACAAACGGATACGAGGTCAAGTGATGAATTGAAATAGTAACAATAAAATAGCAAAGCCAAATTCAAATCCTGAGTTCAAGGAATCAAGTCTTGATTCTATTAAGATTTCATAACATATATTCTGTATTTATATTCTGTATTTATAATATGCATTCACTTATCCTTAGTGTGATTTTTTTTTCTGGTGCGTCTTATTTGACCTAAAAATTGTTGAAACAGAGAGCATAAAGGAAAGAATTGGCATTGCCGTAAATGCTTTCTGAATTATTTATGGAAAAGAAGGCAGTTTGAGAATGCCTACAAGTTTTTTTCTTTTGTTGTGGGAGAGGGTCTACTGTTTCTGCTGTTTAACTCATTTTCCTTTCATTTACCTCTTTAAATAACATTTCTAGGTCTTTTAAATAAACACTTTCGGTCTCACCATATTACCATATATATATATATATATATATATATATATATATATATATATATATATATATATATATATATATATATATATATATAGCCATTCGTTGGACAATTAGTTTGTCAGTAAGTAATTTAATCGCCTGCAATTGCTCAAGTAACTAACTTTCCGAACTAACGAGAGGCTTTAGTTTTCAGAAATTATCTGTTGTTTACAATAAAACACTGTTTAGGGGATTTAAAAAGAAAACAGGATATTGAATCATTGCTCCCCGGCAGTGTTAATAAAAACTACCACACTATAAGGAAATAGCTAATGGATATTTTTTGCTTTAGATTTATGTTTTTTTCTTACCTGTATCCATCGGCTTTGTCTTGCCTATTTCTGCAGACATTTACATTGTATTAATTTAGTTACTTGTTTTATTTAGTTATAAAACAATTTTTCTGGGGAATTTTCAGTTAATGTAATATAATAAAATGTTTTAGCGCGAAGGCTTTCCAAAATATTTTGCTCATGAGTAGCTGAGACTTATGTAATTATAATTTTTATGATATTTCCGTTGTTTAACTTAATTGTTCGCCAATTATTTAATGCATACCTTTTCACCATTATTTAATTTTACTTGATATCACTTGTTTCAGAGTCGACTTAGACTTAAATTTGTTTACACCCACTACATACGGAATCTCGCGACTAGATTTTTTTGGTGATGACACGCAAATGATTTTTCCAATGTGTTTTGCTTATTCATCTCAAACAACACACAGTCAGACGTGGTTACTATTTGAGGCAATACCCAAAGAGATAACATGCAGTAAGTTTAGTAGCGCGAACTCTGTTTACATTATCGTTAATATATTACAGGTGTGCTGAATAAGGTGCTTAGAAGAAATCCAAAGTCTAGCAGTTCAAGGGAAAAAACTATTAGAATAGAAGGCTTTACAGCATCTAGAGATTTCTACCGTCAACGGATGAAATTTTGTCGGTTAACTTCGACGTATGAATATCGAGGGAGAACAAGTGCTACGAGTTCGTAGACGGTTATGTAAACACTTAGTAAACAGTCAGAGTAATGCAAGATTGCAAGAATTATACATGTGCTGGAATTTGGTAGATACTGTGTTACTGATTTGATGGAAGATTCTTTTTTTAACCATATTTTTGACTGAATGAGTAGTGATAGGTGCACTAGCTTTGAAGTGACAAATATGCGTTATACCTTGCGAAATAGTGTGTATATATATGTGTGTGTGTATATATATATATACATATAAATATAGATATATAAATATATAGAGAGAGAAGGAAAGAGAGAGAGAGAAAAGAGAGAGAGAAAGAGAGATAGACAGACAGAGATAGAGACATAGTAAAGGCAGAGATAATAAGATAGAGTAGGACACAGGGGATATTATGATACAGTATAAAATCCGCTAGAGTGCGATGGTTTTCGGAGTTCTTGTATTTATTTTTATGTCAGAATTCGTTGAATAAAATACCAATTTGTTGGTTAACTATCGTTTTCCGATACATGTAATGCTACAGTATTAATTTCTCTATCTTGTTTGGCAACCTGTTTGTATCGGCCGAATGATGTCAATTATATTGTCACCATTATCAACTTGCAAGGTTAAAGAGCAGATCTCAAACTGTATCGGTAGTCTGAGTGAGAATGTGACAGCGTGATTCTTGCCGGTTTGCTACTGTATGCGCTATGTCGCTGATCGAACATTTCTGATTTTTTTTTTGTATACTCCCTTGAAAAATATTGCGAACGGAGATTTTGCATATATAAAAACATTATTATTATTATTATTATTATTATTATTATTATTATTATTATTATTAGCATGGGTGACCAGCGTTGCCCGAGTGTTGAGCCAAAAAAAAAAGTAGTAGAAGAAAGGCTGGCTAGAAGCCGTATAGTGAAGGAGGAAAAGAATGGGGAAAAATCTGATGTTTTTGCTGTTCCGACCATCGCCAAACCGTGACATTTTTTTAAAATTAAGACTAGACAATCGAACGGAGAAAGAAAGCATCCCCATGTAGAAAAGTCCCCAGTGTAAGGTGAAGATATTAATATTTTTAGGCAATTTTTCGATATTTTTTGTCTGAAAGGTCGGACTTTAAAACGGTACTGGTTTTGGTAAAATCCGTCACCTCTGTCAAAAGTTTTAGGCAGACATGCAAACATACATACATACATACATACATTTATATATTGGTAACTAAAATTTTTCGACCCAAACCGATTAAAAAGCTTGCCCTATCTCAGAATACACTTTATGTCAAATTTCAAATGTTTAGACCAGCAATTGCCTGAGTACTTTGGTAGAGACCGCAGTGGTCAATTTTTTTTAACTTTGATCCCAATTATGACCCCTTAACATTCATTGTTTTGGGCTCAAATTAAGTTAGATCCATGTCGACGGAACCTATATCTAAAATTTCAAGTTTTTAGATCCAAGATTGTCAGAGATTTTGCTAGAGTTCTCAAATGTCAAATCGTTGAATTTTTACCCCTAACAGCTAAATTCCTGGCCGAAAATCAATCGCATCGATATTCCCAAATCTCGGTATCCTGTATATCAAATTTCCAGTGTAGACTTAAAATTGACAGAGTTATTGCGTAGGGAAATGTACACACACATACCCACGGACACACAGATACACCGATACCTTGACTTTTATAGATATACTAGCATATCAGCCCGGCGATGCCCCGGTGTTTGGATGAATATATTGACCAAAAAAAAAAGTAGTAGTAAGAAGGCAGGCTCGAACCCGTACTGCGAAGGAGGAAAAGGACGGGAAAAAACGACATCGGTGCTGTTACGACCACTGCCAAGAGTCCGTAGACTTGAAATTGACAGAGTTATTACGTATGGAAATGTATACACACAGAAACACAGGCACACAGACATATAGTTACACAGACACGTTCACTTTTATAGATATACACGCATTTCAGCCCGGCGTTGCCCGTGTGTTTAGATGTGTATGTTGAGCAAAAAAACAAAAAAAAACAAACAAAATGTGATAGAAGGAAGGCAGGTTCGAACCCGTACCGCGAAATAGGAAAATAATGGTGATAAAACCTGACGTCTTTGCTGTTACGACTACCGCCAAACCCAAGGGACGCAGGTTCAAATTAAGGCAAGACAATCGAAAGGAGAGGACGACTATAAAAAATATCGGCGAAAAAAGCGCCCCCCCCCTGTTGAAAAGTGCTCAGGTGAAGGAGAAGATAAAAATGTTTTTACCCCATCCTTCAATATTTGTTGTCTGAAATGTCGAACTTCAAAACGATACTAATATTGGTCAAATTCGTCGCCTCTGCCGAAAGTTTTAGGCAGACATGCAAACATACATACATACATGCATACATTTATATATTGGTACTAAAAAATTTCGACGCAAACCGATGTTCTGAATATTCTTGCCTTATCTCTGAATATCCTTCATGTAAAATTTCAAATGTTTAGACAACCTGCACCAGAAATTGTTTGAGTAATTTGGTAGAGACCCCAGAAGTCATTTTTTTTAACTTTAACCCCTATTATGACCCCTTAACATTTACTGTTTTGAGCTTAAATTTAGTTATTAAGTTAGGCTTGAATGTAGTTATAAAGTTAGATCCATGTCCCAGAAAACTATATCTAAATTTTCAATTGTTTAGACCCAAAAATGTCGGAGGAGATTTGTAGAGTTATCAAAGGTGAAATAGTTGAACTTTGACCACCTAATCGCCAAATTTCTGGCAGAAAACCGATCACATCGATATTCCCAAATCTCAGTACCCTGCATATCCAATTTCGAGTCTGTGTACTTTAAATTATCAGAATTATTGCGTAGGGAAATGTACACACACATACACACAGACAGATACAAAGGCACGTTCACTTTTATAGATATATAGATAGATAGATACATATTATTATTAAAAATAACAACCTACTTTCAGTGATTGCAAGAGAAGAGATTGAATGGATGGTTAGGAATGAAATGAATAACGAAAGTAAAATTGATGAAATCAGCTCTGATGAAAGAACTGAGAGAGTGGAAGTGCAGAAGGGAAATGTAAGCGATGGTGGGAGACGGACAACTGAGGAGGTATGGAATCCTATGGTTAGGGGAAGTAATGAGAAAGAGTTAGAAGGATCTAAGGCAGATGAGATCATTGACTCTGAGACAATGGAGCAACTGAACGAACAAATGTATGGAGAAGTGGTGACGAAGTTCGAAATTTGACTTCTGTAGAAAAAGAAGTAATTCATAAGTTAAGAGAGGTTCTTCTTAGAGACGATATCATAGAGAGCCCAAGTATGAAGAGTAGTGATAGGCGGAAGGTGAAAAATGAGGTAAAAATAATTCAAGGAATAATTCACAACACCATAAGAAAAAACATATCGATTACGGAACTTAACAGGCGTTTGTATGCAGCGTCATACGTTATTGCGAATCGTCTTGGCTTATTACAGAAGAAAAAGGGAGCAATGAAGGATAGAAGGCCACACTGGCAGAGGTGGCTTGAAGAAAGTATTAAACGGTGGCGGAAGGCATTGGTAGAATCGAAGAAATAAGAAAATGAGTTAAACTTGGACAGAAAGCCAACGACGAGCTTGAAAGGAGGTATAGATTGCTGGAAAACGGAACGATGAGCGTGCTAACAATGTTGTAAGAGAAGATCCACACTGGTGGTATGAAAATTAGGAACTTTGTTGGAAAAAGTGTTGCGTTTCGGCAGAATAACCTTTTCCAGAACAATCGGTCTCAGCTGTATAAATAATTAAATGGTAGTAAACAGGCGGGAAATAACACCACTCCAAATGCAAAAGATGCAATAAATTTCTGGAGTGGTATTTGGTCTGTCGAAGGGCAGTATAATTAGAAGGCTATCTGGTTGGAAAAGGTCAGAGAAAGGCTATCAGAAATGCAGCAGATTAAGAACGTTGAGATAACCATCGATGACGTTACGGCTGGCATACGAAGGATGACAAACTGGAAGGCACCTGTTCCGCATGTAGTGATGAACTTCTGGTTTAAACAGTTTCCATGTCTTTATCCACCTATAGCTGCTGCTCTGCAAATGGTTGTAGAGTCGAGAGATGTCTCTGATTGGCTTGTGAAAGGGATGACCACCACTGTTTGGGAAAGATCCTGCAAAAGGAACAGTTATAGTTATATACCATAATAATATAATAGTTATAGACCAATTACATATCTGCCATTGATGTAGAAACTGTTGACTGGAATATTTGTGGTGAAAATTTATGAACATCTAGAGAGTAAGGGTGTTTTACCTGACGAACAAAAGGGGTGCCGGAAAAGCTCGAGAGGTACTAAAGAGCAACTACTAATTGATAACGCAATAATGCAGGATGCGAAGAAGAGGAGGAATCTGGGCGTAGCATTGATCGATTACAAATAGACTTATGACTTGGTTCCTCATTCATGGATACGTGAAAGACTATTGATGATGAAGGCTGCTTGGAATGTGGTAGGGTTTATGGAGACAAGGATGGCTCAATGTAAAACGGTGCTGACAGCAAACAGAGAGGAGATGGGGCAGGTTTGCATTAAACGTGAGATATTTCCAGGAAATTCGTTATCGCCACTTCTTTTTGTAATGATAATGATGCTATTGAGCAGCTTCTTGAAGAGAGAAAAACTGGGGTATAACTTTGGATCTGGTGACAGACGCCTCAACCATATTCTGTTTATGAATGATTTGAAAATATTCAGTAGAAATTAAAAGGAAATGGAGATACTGGTAGAACTTGTGGGGACATACTCAGACAACATTGGGATGGAGTTTTGGATTAGTAAATGTGCGGTGCTGGTGATGAAAAGAGGAGTAACGGTTCATTCAAATGGAATAGTGCTAACAAATGGAGAAATCATGAAAGAAATATAAGATACAGGATATAAGTATTTGGGAGTAAGTGAGGGTGTAGGCATCATGAACAGAGAAATGAAGGAAAAAGTCAGGAAGGAGTATATTAGAAGAGTGAAACTAATTTAAATGTCGAAACTGTATGGAGGAAATCTAATGGAAGCAGTAAATGCATGGCCATTCAGTGTTTTGAGATACAGTGCGGGGATTTTAGAATGGTCTGACAAGGATTTACCTGCCATGCATACCAAAACAAGAGAAGTTTAAGCAAGAGGAACTGTGGTGGGAGAGGCTTGAAAAGTGTAAAAGATTGTGTTAGAACCGAGGAGATGTCGTTGAAGGAGCATGTTGTTAGAAGTGAGGAGTTGATGGTTCAGGTTGTGGCTAATGAAGTTGAGGTATGTGAGGCCAAGGCTGATTATGTGAAACGTATGAATAGAGAAAGGAAAGAGAAAGTCGCCAGGAAGAAAATGCATGGAAGGTTCTTTCAGGATATAGCAGAAGTTGCTGATGAAAGATCATAGCCCATAGCTTAGAGCTGGCTAAGAGTACTGAAGCTTTTGTTTGTGCAGCACAAGAGCAGGCATTAGGAACACGATTGTTCAAAATAGTGGTTTTAGAAGAGGAATTTGCTGCAGAATGCTGCATTTGTGGTAAGATCTCAGAGTTAATTGCGCACTTTGCAGCAGGGTGTAGTGGACTGGCCCAGAGAGAGAACCGCAAAAGACACGATCACATGGGGGTCCGGATATATTGGGAGGTGTGTAAGAGGGTTGGGGTGAAGTGTGCTAGAAAATTCTTTGAGGAGCTGTCTGATGACAGGAGAACAAGTAAGGATGACAAGGTAGAGGTATGGTGGGACAAAAGTGTCATAATGACCAAGCAATTGGAACATAATCGTCCGGATTTGGTCGTCATTGACAAGGTCTAAAAAAACTGGCAGATTGTAAACTTCTCAGTACCCTGGGACAGGAATGTGAGAGAGAAAGGCAATGAGAAGTAGAGCAATTATGCTCCATTGGCCTTTGAGATAAGGTGTATACATGGGCTTAAAATACAAATAATCCCGGTCGTCTGGAAGGCCAATTGACAATATTACAATTCCCGATGTTTTAGGCGGCCTTCAAACCTTTGAAATTTTAAGTAACACCAACATCCTTAGGAAAACACTTGATATTTGAAGCTCCTGGTTTGAAGCCGGTATTAAGGGAAATCCTCTGGAAATGAATCCCATCCCTTTCCAGAGAGACGTTTTTAAACGAAATCAGAATTATTATTATTATTATTATTATTATTATTATTATTATTATTATTATTATTGTTATTATTATTATTATTATTATTATTATTATTATTATTATTATTATTATTGGCTCACAATGTGATTTTCCACAGGTCATAAAATATCTCTCATTGAAAGCAACATGTTGTGTTCCCGAGAAGCTGAGTAGCAGCAAGTCTCTCAGATTTCTAGTACTCTCCAACTCTTACGATAACATTTTCAAATGAATTTGCATCATCGGACATCCGCTTACAATTGATTTCACGCCGGAATTTAGTGGCAATGAGCTTTCTCAAGGTTCTTGAGGTCTGGTCAATGCTCAGTGTTCTGTCTCTCTATCCTACTTGACCCTATCTAGCTATGTGCCCCCACTCTTTTGGGATAATAATGTTTTTAAACATTATGTTAGGGTGATAGGTAATAGGAGTGGGACAGGCAAAAAGAATTTATAGGTATGCAGCCTAAATGTTCTTAGTTCTATGTAACGCTTCTTAATGTTGTCCTCTGCACCAGTTTGTCCGTCTCGCGCATGTAGCTCATTTGTACTAGTCTCCGCATTCAAGGGTTTCCATTAATATTCCAGCTGTTTTCATTATTGTTATTCGTTGTATTTTTCCAGCCATTGTTTTAATTCCAATTTGTTTCGGCATTGTTCCTAGTGTTCTTACGATTATTTTCATCATCTACATAGTTTAAGCTCTGTGTATTTGCTCCTTTTCTCCTTTGCTTTGATATTCACCTGTGGTCAGTTGAGACAGAAAAGTGTACGATTTAACAGGACTTTTCTTTCTTGTTAATTATTACACTATTCGGTATTCTTGGTTGGGTGGCTTTATCCGTTTTTATGTTTATGTTACATAGAATTTTGTGATTCTCGTTTTAAAGTATTGTTACTGGCTTATGCTTGTACCATTTCTTCGTGCATTCGAGATGCAGTTGGTTGCATTTACCAGTGTATTGCACTCCTCACTTGGTCGTGCCTTTTCTTGTTTTTTTTTGTCATTTGCGTACTATATAGAATATCGTTTTGTTTCTTTATCGATAGAATGTGCATTGGCTTTTTTTCTTGTTTGTGTCGATCTTTGGTTTGATATGGTTGGTTCTTATCGAGTTATCTTGTGCTGAAGTAATTAGCGATACAGTTACTCGGTGTACCTGTCCCTTTCGCATCCATGCCCAGATGTGTTCGTCATTCTTACCTTTGTCATTGTTATAGCTCTTCCGTGTATTGTTTTTCTTCCCATTTTTCTTTTCTCGTTTTATCCTTTGTCTCTCTGTTTCCTGTTTGTTGTTTTTTTTTCAGTGCCTTTTGCTGCCATAATTATACTTTCAGTATTTTGCATTATGTGTTTACCTAGTTCTTTTTTGTGTTATTCCAGTTCTTTCAATCCGTCTTTCCTTTTCACATATAGGAGGCCAACATCGCCCTTTGGGCGTAGTGCATTGTAATTGTCATGAGCTTCCTGGTCTTCTAAAAAAGCTGGCTCAATCCTTTTTAGCCCACCCTGTGAACGGTCAAGCGTATCTTATTAGTCATACTGATTTTTTACCTTTTATTAGGTTTCTGCTATATAATTTCGTTTCCAGGAGTTGTCTTGTTCTCCTGAGCTATTCCTTTCTCATTCTTTCTTTCATTTGTTGCTTTGGTGGAGGCTGCTTCTAGAATTCCACAGTATATATGTATATATATATATATATATGTTTATATATATATATATATATATATATATATATATATATATATATTAGTTTACGTTTTTCCCTCATCTCTGTTTGGTTTGCTAGTTTTATATCTTCTGTTGCCCCAGTTTTCCGTTTCTAATAATAGTAGCGTTCACATTTCTATTCCAAACTCCATTTGGATATCCTTGTTGAAGACCGTGGTAGGGTTTATTAGTGCCCTTTGGTCCTTTTTGGTCCTTGCAATAATGTCAGATCATCTATGAGGTATTTCATTTTTTCCTCTCTATTAGGAAACTTGTATCCAGCTGAACACTTTTCCAGTATACTGTCCAGGGATACCATGGATATAATGAAAAGTAATAGTGATAGTGAATCATCTTGGAAGATGCCTCTACGTATGTAATCTCCGTTATGTGTTGTCCATCAACTGTCTATTCCAGTCTTCATATTCTTATTGCATTTTAAATTACGTTGATGACCATGTTTGGTATGTTATACGTTCTTAAGCATTATATTATCCATGCTTGATCTATCCTGTCATACTCTTTTTTGTAGTCGATCCAAGTCCTGGCTATATTATTTTTTGGTCTTATTTTTGCTTCCTTCAGGATCTTTTGATCTATACATAACATTTCATGCGGTCCACTTTTTCCGTTATGGAATGCTTTCTATTTCTCGGGGAGAAGACCACAATTATTCAGGGAGGAGTAGATTTGTTCCCTCAGTTGTGCTGTTGTTGTTATTATTATTATTATTATTATTATTATTATTATTATTATTGTTGTTGTTGTTGTTGATGTTGATGTTGTTGTTGTTGTTGTTCTCGTAGTCACCAGTTGACGAAAAACTTTCTACTCTAATAGTTTTTTTTCCTCAGACAGCTAGACTTTGGAATTCCTTTCTGCTACCTGATTCCTTGATTTTACTGATAGGAAAAAGTATAAATGTAACATAAACAAACATCTTATTTATCTTTACTAGACATCGTTCTAAATAGTAGCCTCTTATGTCTAAGTGGCGATATGCATCGTTATTTGTGAACGTGAATAAAAAAATGCAACTCCTATAATGATTACTAATGGCCATATATGAATTAATGGAAGCATTATTTTCTGACTTCTCGTTATATAACGAGTCATTATAAAAAGAAAGGCCATTAAACATTTGTAATTTATCTTTATCTTCGTGATAGCTGGTTGACTGATTTTTAATCTTCGGTTTTCCGGCCAAACATATACAGAAATAACTCGTCAAGCGAAAACAAATCACGTCATTTTGAATTTTCTCTCTCTACGTAATCGCAAACGGAATAAAAGTTTATTCCCGAAGATTCAATATGACAAATATAAGATTGGTACAATAATAAAAGCATGCCTTAAATTTTCTTTATTGAAAAGTAATTTTAACAAAATTTGTAGTTCATTGAAGGGTTATATACGAATTAATATTTTTAAATTTATTTATTTTCAGGCCAGAAAAAAAAATTGGAAGCATACAGGGTCCTCAATGATAAATAACCCAAGACGTTATCATCATCTCCTCCTTATGTGGCAGGAGTTCAAGCTTAAGCGCAATGATTACGAAACTTCTGCTAATGTCAACAATGCGGAGATAAGTCTACAATTGATCGGACAGTACAAAGGTGGTTCTAAAAGTTGCATCAGCAGAAGATTATGGTGACAGTTCGGTGGTCTGCAATCGGTGCTATCCACTACAGCTTTTCGGTAATCAATCAGAGTATGAGTGCAGAGATCTACTGCAATCAACTTGCCGAAATGCATGCTTCCTTGTAAAGAAAAGCGGCATTACATGGTGAATCGACGTGTTTCAATTCTGCTCCACGATAACGCATGGCTACATGTTGCAAGGTTGACTCTGCAGAAACTCACAGACTTAGGATACGAGACCTACCACATCGTCCATATTATCTATACCTTTCGCCAACTGATTAGCATTTTAAAGCATTTAAGTTCATTTTTAAATGCTAAGATGTTTTGGCCCAAATAATAGGTGGAATTTGCTTTCGAAAACTTTGTTGCACCACAGCTAATAACTTATCAACGAGGAATACATAATCTTATAGATCAATGGTAGAGACGCATAGCTGTGCAAGACTCGTATTTTGATTAATTTTACCATTTCTATTGTTCATTTTTCCAAGAATATATCAGTACCAGACGGCGGATATTTGGGAAGGCTAGGCGCTGTATGTACTTTCTGGGAAGGTTGAGCTTGGGGCCAGAATCCTCACCTCGTAAAAAGAATTCAGTCGCTACAAATTTGTAGATGGCCTATGCCCCTTAGGGGCTCAAGGTTATAGAATAAAACTCAACGGGACTGCCTACCAGCCAAATAGATCATTATTTAATTCAAGTCTACTGTAAACAAATGCAAACATTATCTGGGATACTAAGTTACTCTAAGCGTAACTTCTGCATATTCTTCCTATTGTTTTCGATTATCTAACTGATTATATTTTTTCTCTTTGCGTCTCCCCGGGTCTTGATAAAAGAAGAATTTGAGAAAAAAATGGATTTCTCATAAAATATCGGCGCAAATATAGGGTACATTTATGAATGAATAACGTGATAATACGTGATAGGTATTACATTAGGCACCGCCGAAAATGGCCGCAAAATCAAGTTGTTGCTGTTTTTTAAAACTAAATTACATTTATTAAAATCCATTATTTCTGAGTAACTTTTTTTTCCAGAAAGATAAAACCCTGAATTTTATCATATAGAAAACAGAATAATGTAAAACTTTTTCTACTATTTTTAATTCAATTTTAAATGTTAAATTTTCCCAAAAAGTTAACAATTGACATTTTTTGTCTTGCACAAAAAACGTACATAAATATTTAAAAAAAAAAAGGTTTTTGAAATAATTAATTTATTTATTTATTGTCTAACTAAGATTTAGGATTATTTTCTAAGAGAATATGCAAACATATTATAATATAAGTACCTGAATTTCAAATAATTCCACTTATTCATATAGCTAACCAGATTTCGCGTCGATTTCGCGACTCTGTTTACGTTTGCGTCTGATAAGGATAAAACTATGGAAGACCAAACAGGCCAAAAAAACTTATTTTTCAGTGACGAAAATTTCAATGTATTATTAAGCTGAGCCTGGCCAGTACCAGATGGGTGACCATTTGTATGAGTTTGGTTTTTAATGTGTATATGTGTGGGGGCCAGACTCCCAAAATGGGGTGGGGGACAATTTAAAGCAGAATAAAAAAAAATTATTTCAGCGCGTTTGGTCCACCGTAGTCGAAAGGCGGCAAACGTTTTCAAACGGGATCGAAAAAAATGATGCTATTTTTAACACAAAGGGCACAATATTTATCGAATTTTTTTTTTGTATCGATTATTCAAAGCATGCCCTGTTTAATAATAGTCATGCATTATTCGGCTCGCTAAAAAAAATTGTTAATTTATTTATCAAAAATTTTAAAATGCTTTTTTCGTATAAATATTAAAAAATTTTTTTTTTGTTTTGCTTAACTTAAATTAATTATTTTACTTAACATATTCACCGAATTTCACACTTCAAAACTCAAAAGCGGGATAATTAAACACAATCGAAGTTCTGATATTCAGACGTCAAAATAAGGTATGCAAACAAGTTTTTTTTTTAATCTATAATTCTGTCCCTTACAACAACACAATATGTTTTGTTCAGTTTCAGATGATTATTTTAAGCATATTTGTTCCCACTTCAAAACAAGGGGGGTTTTGTAAGCAAAAAAATATATATATATAAATATCGTTTATGAAAAATAAGTACACTGTTATAAAGTTCATTCTTCTCCTAATAATCGCTGAAAATTTCGTATTGATCGGATAATTACCTGATTTTTGGTAGATTTTTAAAAAGACGGTCCGTCAAAAAGTACTGACCTGCCCCCCCCCCCAGTTTTGGCGGTGCCTATATTACATTTATTTAATATTATTTTGTGGTTGAAGTAAAATGATTAACTATAAGTATATATTTACAAAGGAATGCGGCCACGATATTCGATATTTGCCAAAGTCTGCCAATAACTTTCTTTTATTATTATTTGCTGCTAGAATGAGATGAAAAAAGAATGGCGTTACTTTTCCTGAACTGCTCCATTCACATAAGCTTACCTTAATTTATTTATTTGGGCACAAGCACATGTGGCAATTTAAAATAAACAGTACACTCATTCTTACAAAAATGTTTAAGCAAGCCCGAAAGAATTCTTTGTTAGAGGCGGCTTGGACAATTAACGATGAACTGGCTCTTTCTAAAAAAAATGTAAACTCACTTAGGATGGACGTCCCTGGACTACACACGGCCACTCATCTACACTATGGAACAAAAGTGATTATCTAAAGCGTACTTCAGACGTGCCCTATTTTAAGGAAAGTGAACTGGTTTTAATGCTGTGTACTCTTTTAAGAAAATATCAAAATTATGTGGAGCCTTTCAAATGACGTTTCGATGGCTGAACTCTAGGTTCTTTAGACTATTAACACACAGGTTATCATTAAATCAAATAGACAAAACATATAAAATAAAAAAGATTCGACAATATATTTATCTTTTTTTAAAGTTAATATTCATCAGAAAAAGGTGAACTCGTGTGGAATGACTGATGAGCATTTAATTAAAATGTTAATTACATGCCTAAAATATAAAGAATGTACAAACCATTGGTAACACTTTGTCATGATGATGTTTATAAAAGAAATTTCACTGATTCTACGATCATACTTCCTATAATTAACAGCCTCAATGTAAATAAGATTACTTCTAGCAGATGACTACATATAATTCACGTGGAATCTAAAAAGCAATATACCCTGAACATTCTATTTAGTGTATAATTCATTTCGTTATAGCGTAACTCATTTCAAGTTCTCTTATAAGTTGTACGTGTATCGTCCCCTTATAAACACTGATAGCCTTTCTTTGAATATACACGACAGGTAATATAAATATTCATATACTGTATTTTCCATTCTCATCGGGATTTTTATTTAATCAATGCAATACCACAGATATATTTTTTCTTAATTTACTTTTCACTTCTCAGAATATTTTTCTGTGAAGCTTTTTTAAACACGACCAACGGAAAGTTGCATATTTCAAGGGAGTACAAATTTTACTTTACTTGTCCTTTTTCCTGGGTCAAAACAGAAAACAGTAGAGATGAAAACTTCAACAAGGAATAAATACAGGTTTCAAACAGAATTTAGAACAATTTTGTTTTGTTAAAATTAAGCGAAACGTTCATTAAAGTGTTGCCTTGGACAATAGAAATAATTTGTGATAGGTTACCAAACAGGTTGAAACAATTTAGCAGCTATTTTGATAATAACGATACATTTGCGCTGTGAAAACTTTATCATTATTTTTTTCTATTTTAGGTTATGACTTTGTGGGTTTTATTAATTTTGTTTGTTTTTCTCACATTGTCTTTGTAGTCATAATATATTTTTTATTCTTTTCCAGTCAGTTACAACGACGGCATATTCCCATTTTTCTTATTTCTTTTGTAAATACTTTTTTTCGTGTGCAGAGTGTTTTTTTCTTAAGACACCTCAATGCATGTTCACTAAAAATTGACGGTAACCGCGTCGCAATTATTAAATTTGCGCCAGCCAAATGAGATTCGATACATATTTTCGCAACTCTATTTTGTTTCTGTTTGTGGACTTTTATCTTTTCTCCAAGTTTACTAAATTACTGGCCATTTTCCGTGATTTTCCAGGTTCTTGTAGGGAGTTCTGGTTTAACACGGCACCAAATCGCTAGATATTACTTAGTGAGCTACCAAAACGATGAACATACGGAATATAGGGTGGTTACTATATTATTTGTATATTCATGTGCGTGTATATATATATATATATATATATATATATATATATACATATACATATACATATAAACACTATACATATGTGTATATATATATATATGTATATATTGTATAAGTTAGTCGATCGTCTAATGTGTAAATTTAAGATTTATGCAAATGTTCTAATAAGGAGCGGTTCAAGTGGACGCATCAAAACAGTTATAGACAAAATAGTTCTTATCAATAGTTTAAATAAACACACCACATACTTGGTGTGTATGTAGAACATTTAATCTTTCTATTCCGGTTGGCATTTTCGGAGATTACAACGTCTTTACAACTTGGTTGTCTGGACCCTGTCTCTCAACCTCAAAATCCTTTTTTTTTATTTGACCCAGATGTCGAAGACATTTCGATCTGTATTGTTTCCAAAGATGTGGTCACTCGCCGACCAGAGAGCTATCGGCCTATGATGTGACTTCGTTTTGGCGTGACCTCTCGAACCTTGCATAGATTTGTGACCAACATTTTTGTTTAACGTTACTCCCTGCGGATCTGGATTATGGAGCACCAGGATGAAAGACGTCCATCCATCTTAACTGGACTCTACGCATATTTTTACCTAAAAATGAAATTACTGTAACTACATGACTTTTATAACACTCTAAACTTAATATATTGTTAAGACCTTGGTAGAACTTATTAAAGCAGTTTTGATTATCTTGGTTTTGGCGTAAGTTTCCAAATCTTTTTTAAAATTCTGTAAAAATATATAATTACACACCGTCTCCAGGAACATAGCATTACAGAATGTTAATTAAGCAAAGTAATTCAAGGAAAAAGTGTAGCGGTCTCTCCTATATTACGTATAATAATAGAATAAAAGGTGACCCTCGAGTAGTTTTAGACTAGAGTCGACCAGTTTTCTTATTTTGTCTTTAAAATATTAGTATTATTTACAAGTTTTACATAGTAACAATTTCTGTAGTTTAATTTTTTGTATCAATAAATATTGGATATATTATTTCATCTTAGTGATCCTAGGCCGTAGCAATTACCTTATCTGGTGTAGATGATGGCAAGGATTATCCTGAGCTTATGAAAAAAAACCCAAATAAGAAAATCATTGTTGAATCAAGGGTGGCCAATGTAAAATAGTTAAACAGAATGATCGACTAGTTTTTTTTTCCCCGAGCTAAATACACAAATAGTTTTCTAATCTGTTCGTCTGTGAAAGCCGTAAAGCAAACAATGGGAATCTGCCTGTGTGAGCGCATTCATGATACTATAAGAAAAGTGCATCATGTTAGCTCAATGTATTTCCCCATATTCTGCTAATTTCAACTCATATGCATACTTTATTAAGCTATGAAACGTTACAGATTCTACAAAAATAAAAACATTGGCGAATCTTAAGGAATATCTGCTCGTGTACAAATCACATCTTTATTTGCACTCGAGAAAAAGGCTGAACTGGAAGCGGCAGACATGCCGATAACAGACGTTAGCACGTATGTATAAAATAATTTATTGACTACATAGTTCAATAATTCATAATACACACATATCTTAAATACCTTTTTATCCATATTTGCCAACGTTGATTCGTTTATACATCTTGTATGATCTGGAGAATGGGATCAATATTATGATAGAAGATATGTGTGTTTGCATTTTACTTTGTACACTTTTGTTATACGTAGACAAAAGATGGTAAAATACGCGTTTACTAATCTATATAGTCGTTTTTAGGTAAGGTTTGGAGACAATGTGTCTACAATTTACTTAGGAATCTGAATTTAGCAATTATCGTGTGTATAGCTATAATCAGTCATGACCACATATGCTGAATTAAATTTCATCTTTTTGTAGTTGGATATTTCGCTAGTTATCTTTGTTACTCATACCGGTGTGCATTTCATATTGTTGTCTTTCGCAATTACAAAGGTTTATAGATTTTGACATTTCTGCAAGCGGACATCTCTCATAGAATAGTGATAACATCGTTTAAAGTTACTCCTACTGTAGTTGTCAAAATATATACACACAACCCAATATATATATATATATATATATATATATATGTTTAGGCGAATTTATATAGAATTTATGTCTATTATAAAAATACATATGAGCAAATAATATAAACAGACGCTTCCGTGCGTCGTAAGCAAACTGGATCGTAAGCAAAAGCATCTATGCTGTGTGAATTGATATGTGTATTCATACAATTAGTTTTGTTAAATTACCTGAAAAAACATTGTCCTTGTTATTCTCTGGCATGCGTGTGTGTTTCATTACGCACACAGCAGAACTCCTCAAAGACAAAAAAATTGCTGAATTTTCTCCTTATTTTGTTAAGTTTTTTAAAAGTAATAATGCACTTTTGTTGTAAATGGGTTCAATGAATATGTTATACTTTTTAAAACTGCTGACCGTTTTTTCTATTTTATATGTTGCATGAGTTTAATGATTCTATTTAAAAAGCTACAATGGAAACATAATACGGGAACAGAGTAACACAATGTAATGACAAGTCTATAAAAAAGTGAGGATAGTTCAGGCAACCGCCGAACATCTTTGGTTGGACCACTGAATATCGACTCTCGCCGTACGGCGTTGTATATGAAAATTGAATTTGTTATATTCAAATTTAAAAGTCAGTTATATTTTTAAGCAGCAAACAGACAAAGAAGTCGTATGACTTAAGATCCGAATAGAAAAATGCAATCCGACGTATGAGTTGATTGTGCAACGTCCGTTTTAATTTGACAATGCATTACAAAAAATTAACCTGTAATCCGAATGGTCTACATGCAGTTTGATATTTTAATGGATTATACTTAAATAAAAAAAAATATCTATATTTAAAAATGTTTTTTTTATCTGTCAGTATATCTTGTCCACATTAGTAAACAGAGAGTGACATATTGGGGGGGGGGATAAAGCGAGAAATGGATAGAAAAAGATATATTAACCTGTTGTTCTGATTATTTCTATCGTCGGTGACCTGCTATAATTCATTTTTTGCTACCGTTGACTACATTATTACTCTGTTCCGTGACAATAATATTAGGTTTGTGCACCACTAATATCGCTTTTTTATATATAGTTAAACGTAAACAACAATTGTTATTTTTGCACCAACATAATAACGTAGAGATGTTGATTTAAGAACAAAACATTTAATCGGAGCTGAATACCGAAACAAAATAAATGACGAAATAAACGAAACACGTTTTTATTTTAATTAATAACAAAACACGAAATACTAAACTTTTCCTTTTCATCACACTTGTTACACTTCTTAATTGTTACTTGTTTTTAATGCGAACTTGAGTATCATTCAACAATACAGCGAGACTTAAAACCGATACAAAATAAATTAGTAAAAATGTATGCACCGATAAATAGAATAGTTTCACTTTATTGTGGAAATTGTTGCAAACTTGTTTGTTGTTTTTACTATTGTCTGCAGTGATTCTGTCCTTGTTAACCAATACTCCACTTTGCATATTATTTTTCCGGTGTTCTATTTTGTAACTAAATGACCACTTCATTAAAACAAAACAAATATACCTTCGTTTAGAAGGATTTCGTTGAAAATTGCAAGTAACTGGCACGTAGGCCTTCTAGTTATGGTTTGGGCATCGTGTCTTAACTCATAGACTGCCCTCATAAAGAAAACAAAACTAATTTTGTATAAAATGATCGCTCCTCCATTCATAGACAAGAGACTCAATGGTTATAGGATTGGTTTATGCGATTGCTATTGTCTTGCCTTGCACTTTTATTAATCTGCCTTGATTTATTAACGGACGCTTCATGAAAGCAAAACAAAAAGAACATTTTGGAAAGATTTTTACATTTATCGAATATAATTGGCACTATGGTTTTACAAGTAGTTAATATGTTTTCTACGACTTTTTTTTAAAAATTAGACGTTAGATATCTGACATTACAAATAACACCAAGAAAGGAAAACAGTATTCTCCTTCATTGAACAACGCCAAAAGTAATAGTCATAGTATTTATTAACGTTGTTTTTATCATTGATTTTTATTATCGGGCCGATACATTTATTAGCAAATCCGTCACTTAATAAAAACAATAGGAAAAACAACACACAATTATCCCAGTGTATAAAGATTTTTTTCCATTGATAACACACCAGAATATATGGTATCAGGATTGATTAAAATGTGCTCCGTTAACATTTTTAATTATTAATTTACTCTATCGTCGATAATGTGCTAGATAATTATAGATTTATTTGTTTTTAAAGAGGTGAGTACTTCCAACGAATCTGCCTTGCTTTTGTGCGATCCTTGTGCCATCTTTTCCCGGACAATGCCGGTAGACGGGTCCTGCTAGTGATAAAGCGTTTAAACATATTAATCGAATGCATTTTACGTAATATGTTGATTTAACAAGGGCGGGATTGTTTGAAGCGAGTGCGTATGTACACATTTTATGTGTTTATTCACTGAATCCTTTGAAACTATCTCAAGAAAATTTCAGATACTCCTACAACATTAAGATACTTCTCTTTAATGTATGAGCAGGTTCTTTATTCACTTCAGTTACGTCATTATTATGGAGGATATTATCCGACTAGTAAGATTAGATTTGTAACTTATGCATAAGAAACCCCATTTTATAATCAATACTTCCACTCCATCCATTAGTGACTTTATTGCGAAATATGTTTGGACATGATTCTATTTAGTCATAGGATGTCCACATATCCAGTCTACTTTCCTATTTAAGAAAATGTGTTATGTTTTATAGTGTTCGAAAACTGATTAATATAGTAGCTATTAGCCTAGATATATTGGATTTGTATGTAGTGTCTGTTGTTACAAACCTGCGATACTTTTGTCCATAGGAAAATTTCTGGGTCTACTTTATTAATAGAAAGATTTTAACGCCTGTTATAAATAGTCGATATTTTTCAATCTAGTTACCTTGGATCTAATCAGTGCTTGTTCTCAGTATTTTATTGACTACACTCTCTCTCACATAACACGTCTTAATTATATATATATATATATCGATATGTTTACATATATGAATAAGTCATGTGTATATGTTTGTAAAATTGCACATGTTTTTTTTGCATATAACTAGTTATTTTTAATTAATTTCTTATATAACATGAAATTATTGATCAATCGTTTATATAATTTACGAAAATGTCTTCATTAAAATTCTGATTTGTTAATCAGGAAAATCTTGCAAATTCCAATGGCATATTTAAATCGTTGTGGTCATATTTTTCACATGCTGTTTTTCACATTTTGTGAACCACATTGGCTACTTAACAAATTCGTGTCAGAGAAAAATATCCAAACCCTTAATTTTACAAAAGTAAAAATAATTAATTAATTATGAGTAATGAATTATGGGCGATTTGGCTTTAGAAGTAATTAATTATCTTGAACCTCATGTGTGATCAATATTCGTAGGCCTCCCGGCACATCCCCTGCGGTACTTGTCTAATCTTATTAATTAAAATTGATTGATCAACACTCAACAAAACTGCTTGACGTGACTTTTATGCGCTGTTGCTGGGTTTTTTTCTTTTAATTCTGAACGATGTTTATACGTGGCCTCAAATTTAAATGCAGATTTTTTATTAGTCTCTAGGATTGAAGAAGCACATGTTTTTTGATTGTATTATCATCGTTTTCATTTAGATAAATTTTGAAATATCATTTTAATCATTAATAAAAATCGATATTGGAAAAGTAGATACTGACGTAGAGTTACAACGTGTATATAACAAGTTTTGATAGAGTTTGGTCATGGCATCCGTTTTATTAATTTATCCAAAAACCATATACCTTATCTCTACTGACCAATTTCATAACGAAAGAAGAACAATAATTCGACCAAGTAAATTGCGTAAGTGAAAAAGTTCTACTTTGTAATTTTATAATTACATCGAATTTTGCTAAGATTGATGAAAAAAAAAACGTTTGGTTAAATTTATCTGAATTTAAAAATCCCTTGAAGCCTTAGAGAGAATCAATTAAATAGCCTAGGTTGAATTCTCTTAAATCTGTTTTTGCTATTGCTATTGTTTTGATATTGGTTGCTAGCTAGGAAAATGTTTTGTTATACTCTTGTTATTTGACTTTTTTTTTTACCTTTGGTTAAGCCGGTTCTGTTTTGTAATTTTATAATGACATCGGATTTTACCATGATTAATGAAAAAAAAATGTTTGGTTCTGCTTTTTAAAATTTTCAAATCGCTTGAAACTTCTACCTCAGGGAAAATCACTTTTAATCGTCTCAGGTGAATTCCCGTAAATCGAATTTTTCAATGGTTGCTAGAAAAATGTTTTGTTACACTCTTGTTAATTTGATTCTTTTACCTTTGGTCAGGCCGGTTCAACTCGCCACGGATCAATGTCGCTGCTTTATTTATATACATTGAGATTATTTATGATGTGCTAACTACGAGAATGTATTAAGGTGACGGCATAATGCACACATAAAATATATAATCAACAAAGATAATACAGTTTGCAAGTCTAAATTATAAGGCAATGATTCGATTGAAATTAAAATTTCATTTTACATTTATTCGCAATAAACAACTGATACAAACACTGGCACGTAATACGATGTGCTTATTGGTCAAACATCTTCTTGTTGGTGAATTGTGACGGAACTGTCTTCTGCTAATACTCGCTATTTCTATATGATGTGTTGTCTGTTAAAATGGAAAATTTGTAGTGACCACCGATCGGGGGAAAGAAGATATTAGTATACGAATATTTATGACATCAACGGCGGTGTTTTGATGCTGGTAAAAATGACCTCGTTTAAACCCAGTGAAATTACTGGTCCTTTTATTCGGAGCCAAGCAAGGTATGACTTGTAATAAAAGGTACTGTTGCATCCCTCATGATGCATTACAAGTAATTTAATGGAATGTGTTCTTATGAACATCGTATCCGGCGTACATAACGCCACAAACATCCGACCACATACGAAAACAGCATCATTTTTAGATTGCTAAACTGGTGAATTCACTTTATATTACACATTTAATTGGCTGTGCTGTCATGCAGAAGTTTAGATGCAATGTAAACCGATATCTCGCTAATTTCCTGCATACAAAGTTTTTGATTCTAGAACATATCTCGAGGTAGTCTCTTAACCCCAGTTGCAACATGCCTTGTTTGATTTGAACATAAGTACATTGAAACGGTACTACGCCTATTATTTTTCCATCGTATCCGTATGCGTCTCTTGTGTATCTGAAACTATTATTGCTTTATTACGTGTAAATTATAATTTCAAACTTCTTTGTCTCAAGTGATATTCATTTTTCACTTACGACCATACGCGAAAAAAAGTTTTGATATGAGTTTATTTTTATTGATTTAACTCTGAGCTAGTAAGACATCTTGAAATGACGTTTAAATCACGTTTAACGGAAGCGATATGTTGATGTCAATCTTCGCAACGGTCTAATATCATTTTTAACGGAAACAACATGTTGATGTTAATCTTAACAATGGTCTGATATTGTACATTAATAGATTGCAATATGTGGTTCAACCATCGGTATTTTCATGCTAAAGATTCAAAAACTTCTACTTTGCTAAAACTATATCGTGATAATTAGAAATAAGTTGACAATCTAGATAAAGTTGACACACCCTTCGGGATACATCGGTGTAGTAGCGAATGAAAAATAGGCAACTCTTTTCGTCGAATCTAGTTTTTTTTTAATTCCTTAATAGAAAACCGTTGTAAAGTTGTTTCAGGGATGTTCATTTAAGTACATTAATTTAAGTATTATGTGGAAGAATGTAATGTTGTGATACGTTATTTTATTAGAATGTATATCTATCTTAATATACACACATTCACACATATCTATATATATTTCTATCTTTCTTTCTCTCTCTCTTTATATAAATGTATGTGTGTATACTTTCTATTTATATTTCCATGAACATTCAAGTATCGCTACACATTCATGATTATTTTTCAGCCAAAATGTTTACTATGGATTTCATTAAGAGATTATGTTTCTTTTACAAAAGTCATCACCTGATGATGTCTCTAGTTAGTTATAACTAGTTGACTACAACATACTCATGAATGTGTAGAAATACCTTAATTCCAGCTTTTTATTCATCCGAGGTTAGGCATTATCATTTCATATACACATATTTAAATTGTTGCATAGCTGGTCCATGACGGGAACCAGACATATAACGGTCAATAATATATTTATATGACGGCGTATACGGCGACAACAATTACAATGACAATTATGTTCATTATTTGTTGTTGTGTTCATTATTTGTAGCAGAATGAATATAGAACTGTTAGTGGACTGTTATTTATAACTCAGAAAAGAGATACATTATCGGTGGTGGGGTATGCAGTTACACTTTTACAGGGTGTTTCATATAATGTTAATTTACAAAGACGATAGAAAAAATAACATTCTTTTCGGTTTAAAAAGAATGCAGAGACAAACGCTTACTTATTGTATGAAGACATTTATTCCAGATGGTTATGATGATGATCAGGGATTCGAGGCCTTTAGATTTACACTTGGCTCCCTGTCTGTCCTGTTTCTAAAAGTGCTTAGCTAACTCAACCCTCCTTTCTCCTGAGTCTCTTACCTGTATTCTTTCCAACTATTGAATACTGGGTTCGAGTCTAGCCTTTTCTTTGAATAAATATTATTTTCAAACCTATTAGTTTCTCTGATTACTGGGGTCTGTCCCCTTTCATATATAACAATTCTAAAGAGATTTCACAAATTGTTTCATGATGGCAGTTTTATGTTGTGAGGAGGAAACACAATTTTGGAACGCTTCACCAAAGGGGAAGTTAGAACATTGAAAGAGTCAGGAATCATTTAACTGTGAATACGATATTTTTATTTTATGCAGTTCCTTGTCGCTGTCCTGCAATCAAAAAAAACAGGGAGCAAAGAAAATATTATGTAACCAGCTTGTAGTTCGAGGAGAACCCCAGCAATTTCCAAATCGACACAAATGATCCATGGGTTCTGTCTGCATGATATCTTTTCCGGAACGGATTTGATTTGATCAACTTTTTATTAGGAGTCGTTGAATTGCCTGGATGAACAGCTCGATATAAGTTACCAGTGTGAAGAACAAAACGTTTATAACTTCTTTTAGAAAATGTCTATAACATGCGTCAATCTTTAGAATAATTTTCTTTGACACCAAGCTGCTCCAGCAGGCCGGCAACGTGGTTCCAGTGTACTATGTCGTATTTCTCAATGAAATATGGCAAAAATCTACTATGGAGTTTTCTGTAGAAGTTCATAAGAGTTCCGGGCAGAAATATATTTTTGCCATGACTCTTGATGTTAATGTTTTTTTGTTTTTTTTTTACATGGATTTCACCACTTATAAAGGCCCAATGGCCACTCAGGGATAAGAGTTCAGAAGATTATTTCGATAGGTTTAGATTTCTAGTCAGATTATTGAATTCTCCTTGAAAAAAAAGGCTATAATTGTAGAGAAATATGAAAACAGGCATCTGAAACAGCGGCTATGTGTATAGATTTGGCTATGTGTATGGATTTATTGTTATATACAACCATTTTGGCAATTTTATAAGTTCAAAATCTCGGCGACTATTGTTCACAAATGAAGACTCTTTGGAAAGCTAATCACATGACTTGTTTAATGGGCTATTTTATATTTGCCCTTAAAATTCCACCATTACTGTTCAAAAAAGTGGGGACAACTTTTCTATATAAATTTAAGGAGCATTTTGCACCTACTTTATATCAACAACTTTAGTGATTTTTATGGGGTGGGGCTTTTATTGTGACCTGGTAGACCAACGTGAAAACTTCCTTAAAAAATTGTTTTCGATAGGTATCAAATTTAAATTTCCCGCTAATTAATATTTTTCCAATAATTTCCCGCTAATTAATATTTTTTCAATAATTATGAGCTATAATATACGCGCTTTCGGATACAACAATAGTTATCACTTATAACATAAAGAATTACCTTGCAGAAAATTTTTGTGCGGTATTCGTTTTCAGCACACTCGAAACACTATGGAAAGAAGTGTTTTTTAAAGTAGATGTTATGTTGATCTACCAGGTCACACATTCCAAATAAGTAATACGCCTAAAAAAACGGACGCGTATATTATAGTGTTAAAAAAGCTTCAACCAGAACTTGCTCCCATACTTACGAAACTGTTTAAGCGTTGCCGTAAAGAGAAGTGCTTTCCAACACTCTGGAAAACCTCACCAGTATGCCCTGTATTTAAGAATTTACGTGATAAGTCATCTCCGTCTCAGTAAGACCAATAAGTCTCCTGTGCGTCATGAGTAAGATGCTGGAATCAATATTAAATAGAGAAATAGTCAACCACCTCAGCAGAAATAACCTTCTTAGTGACACGCAATATGGTTTCCGTTCTGCAAGATTTACCGCAGATGTGCTTAAGGTTATATCTCATAGGATTAGTGAATCTCTTGACAAAGGCTTCCTTTCTAGGGCAATTGCTCTTGACCTATCAAAGGCGTTTGACAAGGTATGACCTAAGTGCCTACTTCACAAGACTTCACTACGGTATAACTGAAAATAGTTTCTCTATCATTAAATTATTTCTCTCTGATAGGCTCATAAGAGCAGTGGTAGATGGAGAAAAAATAAGAGGGCTGCAGTATTAATGCTGGATTTCCTCAGGGGTCCATCCTGGGTCCAAACAATCTTCCTGATCTACATCAGTGACCTCCCTAAACATATACATAAATCATTCGTTGACATCTATGCTGATGACGCGACCATCTACGGCAACACATCAAAGGCTGTAAATGACAAAGTTCTCTCTGATTCTCTCTCCTCTGATCTCGAACGAGTGGTTAAGTGAGGGAAGACGTAGCTGGTTACCTTTAATTCATCTAAAACCAAACTCCAATCTTTACATCATCAACGCTCTGATCCCGATCTGGCATCAATTGAAATTGATTGTTCTCGTCTAGGAGAGCCCCATGTTTTGACAATCTTCTGGGTTTGACCTTCACTCCTGATCTGAAATTGAACACGTACATCAAGTCTGTTGCCAAGGACGCTGGAAAGATGGTGGGTTCCTTCTACCGCGCCAGAAGATATCTCACTACTGATGCAATTCTATATCTATATAAAAGCCAAGTACGTCCAATTATGGGATACTGCTGACATATCTGGGCAGGAGCTGTTAAAAACATCATATTCTGCCTCAACAGAGTACAAAAATACTTCTTGGCTTGGTGGGGGATGCCCTGTTCTCTTACCTGCAACCTCTCTCCCACAAAAGAGACGTTGCGAGCCTGTCTTTGTTTTACCGTTATTTCCATGGCAGGTGCTCGTCTGAGCTCCAATCTCTGCTCCCCCCTCGCCAATCTTTTACAAAAAACACCCGCCTAGCTGACACCACTGTCAAATATTTCCCCCACTCTTTATCTGTGCCTAAATCAAAGCGTAGATTTCATGAACAAAACCTCTTTCTTAGAACTGCACGCCTGTTGAATTCTGTTTCATCTGCCTGCTTCCCACCTGATTACAACCTGGATGTCTTCAAGTCCAACGTAAACAAATTCATGATAAACCACCCCCTTAAATAGACACTTTATAAAATCTGCACACTAACGTACTGTACATGCAATACCTCTTATCCCTGAGGGGCTTCCGGGACTTGATAATTGGTGACCACCTTGTAAAAAAAACCGCCTACGTCCAAAATGGTGCCTATAATGCATGTGCTTATTTTACGTAAAATTAATATATATAAAAGTGATCCCACACTTTTGCAAACTATCATTTCTTATCTGAGATGGTACATTGGGGATTTTTGTCGTTGTTTTCAGTGCCCCCGGAAACCTGTAATAGTGGTAATTTTGAAGCATTTTTGTAGGTGGAAAGATACTGCATGTTTACTTATATTTCATAGTCATTTGTTTTCTTAGTTTTGCATATGAATTACAAAATATATGATATTTTCCCAAAACAGCTAAATTTGATGGACTATGTGATGGACTAAATTTGATGGACTATTTGATGGACTAAATTTGATTTATTATGTTTTATGCAACTTGCTGTTATGATTTCAAATGATCTGAAAATAACAGCAATGGCAGAGTTGATTCCGAATATTTTTCACATGCTTTATTTTCTCTTTTTGGTTTTCATACATAAATGACATTTCCCAATGTATAAGGATTATTTGATACTGCCTATATTCGTAACAGTACTCTATGTCCAAAAGAGGGACAATATAACATATGAGAAATATTTGAGATCCAATCTCCCCATTCTGGTTTTGAAACCATTGAAACTATAGCAGCAGGTTTTAGTCACGCTCCATCAAGGTCAGATGTGATGAGTATACATATATATATATATATACATATATATATATATATATATATATATATATATATTGCTGCACAGGTACAACGAACACCTACACTAATAAATAATCAATACTTTTTAAAACGTATCTGCAATGCGTAGCGATATGTAATACGGGTTAATTTATTTTTACTATATTTTATGCAATTGAAAAAAAAGTGTGTTCGACCTTTAGTAAACATTAAGAGATGCGCGATTGTATCAAAATATATGAATGCCAAATATTATATTAGGTATACGGGAAAGATTTGCGGAATTTTTACTTTTGATTTCAAATAATTTATTCTAAAATAAGTTTTCGTTATAATCCATTTATTTCATATATAATTTAAGGTCAATTTAAATCGTCTTAAAGCAATTATGTCTTCTTTTGAGAACGGTGAATACGAGATCGAAAAAAGCAATATCGCACAATTTTCTTATTTCAATTAAAGCTTAACCGAAAAACTGCTGAAAAGCTCGCGATATCACTGAAATCTTTGGTCCAACAACCACTACTGAACGCACAACACAATTGTGGTGTAATAGATTCCATGGTGGTGACGAGATTTTTGAATATGATTAGCGTAGTTGTCTGTTATCAGATGATTATTGCGATTAATTAAGAGCCTTAACCGAAGCACATATAGTCTGGAAATTGCTTCTAAATTAGACGAAACGTATACAATGATTTACAACCACTTGAAAGAAATTGTAAGGAAAAAAACCTAAATAGGTGTCTCACGAACTGTGCGACAACCAAAAGAAATGCTGTTATGAAGTGCGATCTTCCTTTCTTTAATGCTACAAGAACGGCCCGTTGTTTGACCTAGTTGTGACTTGCGATGGAAGGTGTGTACTTTACGACAACCGGCGACTTCCATTTCAGTCATTAGGGCTAACGAAGATTCACACCACTTCCCAAACCAAAGTTTCACCAAAAACAAGGGCATGCTGATGTTGTAGCGCTAATTTGTTTACAGTAATTATTTTAAATACGCACCAGTTCTGACTGTTTATAGCAATTGTCTTTCTCTTTATCTCCATATATATATATATATATATATATATATATATATATATATATATATATATATATGGGGGCGGTGGATATCGGTATTAAAGTATCTAAAACAGTTGTTTCTCATTAAATCACAGCGAATATATATATATATATATATATGTATATATATATATACACACACACACACACATATATATATATATATATATATATATATATATATATATATATATATACTGCGTAAATTATTTACGAGTTTACATTCTTTTAATATTTAATGAACGGGTGATTAAAAATCCATGAAAATGTGAGAAGTACTTACAATACTACTCAGCTACCCCAGTCAGAAAATAAATGCATTTTAATGAGTATTAGCGAAACTATGGCAAAAGATAAAAATATCTGCTGATTTAAGTGTGTCAAGTTATTTAAGGAGATTGAGAGAAAACACAATATACCAATAACTCCTTTATTTAAATAATTTTCAAACATTAATTGAACTTAGAAAAATGCTTAGCACACAATAACTACATAGCACTTTATATGTTGACATAATTAGTAGGGGATATGCGATCCTTTTTATGAATGACTTGTAAAAGCCGATGGTCCACAAAATTAGTCAAATTTGTGATTCCGTCAATAGTTATTCCTCGCGATACCTTTTGGTGAGCATCCCACAACATATCTTTGCTCTTAAATTGGCGTCCGCTTGATGATACTCCAAAGGTTCTCAATTGGGTTCAAATCTGGTGAATTGGCAGGCCACTCCATCTTCTGTAACCCAAATAAACCCACTTGTTGCATATACTCGTTGCCTTTGTTTGCTGCATGCGAGGTAGCATTATCCAGCACGAAATTATTTTTATGCAGGATAATGCTCCCTCGCATTATTGGTTCTTTGGAGCGTCAACCTTTACTTCTTCAGCTATGGTCCAAATGGCTCCTTGAGAAAAGCTATGTATGTATTTCACGCCATTTTTACACCTTCTGGAACTAGTAATATATCTTCAATAATCCCAGCCCAAATCATTATCCACCACCAACGTGTTGGCGCCTTTAACGCTGATGACGATGTCGTCCAACTAGAATCCATCAAGAGAGACACACACTTCATCTGTGAACAAATTTTGAAAAAAAACAAACTTTTTTCTGTTGTCCTCTGTCTATTTAAATCGGTTTTCTATGTGACGTTGCTTTAATGGAGGCTTTGTCATAAGCTTAACACTTTGCCACTTCTTTCAGAAAGCGATATCGACTATTTTTTAAAAGACTTCTTGACTTGTCTGTCCAGGGTTTTTAACAATTTCAGATTTGATTTGCAATAGAGAACGGCGGGAAAGAACACTAGATTTACCCTCATCAGCTCTTATACGTTACTCTGTAAAGTACTTGACAAAGTGTTTCACAGCTTGATCGTACCTTCCTATTATGTTCGATATTTCTAGGGAAGTTTTACTTTTTGCTAGCTATTCTCTAATTGTATGCTTTTCAGAGCTACCCAAATAACCTTTAGGATTCATTTTGTTGACGAAAAAACTACCTTGTTAATAATTTGACACACGGCAAATACCGTGGATTCAGCAGTAAGTTTCTGAAACAGGGGGAAAAATGTTATCTCGTTAATAATTTGACACGCAGTGTATATATATATATATATATATATATATATATATATATATATATATATATATATATATATATATATATATAACAAGACCAGCCGTGTGCCTATTATATCACGGAGAGTGTTCCCTTTTAAGAACTTACTTACTAATTATAAATAATTATTTTGACATCAACGGATACTAGTGGTACATGCTTTTGCAATCACCAGAGTATGGGTGACGATTGTTGCTGTTCGGAGGATTCGAATGCTGACACGAATTGAGCAATGCCTCAGTTAGCAAGGAACGTTACCTTCGCGCCATAGTTAACCGTCACGAGAATGAAGTCTATTTATAAGATCAAATACAGGCATTATGTTATTAACACTATCAAACTGATAGAGAAACCGGAAATCGCGATCTAGCACAAGTGTAACCCACAGCTTTTTTTTAGCCAGTGCTCAACGTTTAATAACTCACTCTTTAAAACAACGTGATAATTATAACGTATCAATAAATTTTATACTTATGGACGTTAGTGATTGAGGATTTTACACCTATCAGTGCAAGAATCGATGACTGGCACTGGTCCATATATATATATATATATATATATATATATATATACATATATATATATATATATTTAGAAAACTATCTTTAGAGAGAATGTTATAGACGTACAAAACGCGAGGTAAAACTCATGCGCAGAAAATATATTATATGCTCAGAAGTCGGAGTGTTTTGTTCGTCGAGATCATTAAAGTATTCATATAGAAGTGAACTCGAAGAATTGTGTATAGTTATTGATGGAGGTTAGGTTAATTTGTTTCATTAATATTAAAATATATTAGTTTAGCAGTTACTGTTATTTTATTATGTGTTTTGACTTGAATGGTTATTTTATATTATAGCTATGTGCGAAATACCCGGATCATGCAAGTCCATATTTTCAAGCAAATAAGTCGTTGTAACCGAGGTGATTAGTGTCATGTTGTTTCATTTTAGAAGAAAGCAATCGGTGTTGCTTTATTTTCCTAAATTGAAAACATCTTTTTATTTTATTTCGTTTTTATATATATTATGTATTATTTACAGATCTTACACGAGGATGAGAGGAATGTAGCTATTTTTTATTGATAAGTAACCACTACATTCTAGTTCGGACATGGATATAATAAGATTATCATACGTATCCATCTGTATTCTAACGTATTCATCTATATTCTAACGTATTCATCTATATTCTAACGTATTCATATATATTCTAACTACTCACAAACTTAAAAAAAAGTTCTAGGCAGATTAAATATTAACACAATAATTTTGACTCTGCTAATGTTGGTTACTACTATTTGATTGGAAAGCAATATGATCGTTAAATAATATTTCTGGTGAGACTAAATCACTTCGAAATGCATTATCTTATCAGCTAGATTAAAGGCATTTTGTAGATGTTAACGACATTCAAACGGTCGTTTTAGAAAACATTTAAATAATTAGAAAAGGTTATGTTATCGATATCTCTGTTCTCATTTAGAATTAAAACAAAACAATCAAATAGAGAAAAAATTTCATAGTGTGCATACTCATCACACTACGAATATATCACCTTCCAAAAATCAAATCAATTTATCACCTTTTTTAACTAAGTAATTCAAATTATAAAATCTAAACGAATCGTAGAGTTTTCACCGGTCATGACAGGTCATGACGCAGTAAATAAAATGGTGACAACTTAATTTGAAGTAAAACGTATACTTCATCAATTTACGTAATTTCTTGAATATGAAACCTTCGTCCTCGGACGAGTACCTATATCATAAAGTCCATATACTGTATTTTTAAAAACAAGTTTTTTTCTTAACTAGTAGTCAGTATTGCTTTGTTCGGGCCCTATGTACTGTTCATAACTTTATATGTATATATATATATATATATATATATATATATATATATATATATATATATAATTTGGTTCATATCCAGGTATCCTTCATCTGAAATTTCCAGTGGTTAGACCCAAAATAAGCGGAGGAGCTTTGTAGAGTCTGCAAAAGTCTAATGTTTCAACTTTGCCCACTTGGCAGCTGAATTTCGGCCCATAAACAAATTAAAATCGATTTTGTATGTCAGAATACCCTTATTTTAAAAATTCAAATGTTTAGACCAAAAATTAGCTGAAGATTTTGCTAGGACGGCAATGGTGGCATCTTTTGAACATTGACTCTTTGGCAGCTGGACAGAAAAATTCTGGCCAAAAGCCGATTAAGAATTTTTTTCTGAATCTCCATACTATATTGTCAAATCGCGAGTCTCTAGACTGGAAATTGACACAGTAGTTTGGTAGGGAAGTGTATGCACAAAAACACATACACGGACAGACAAATTCACTTTTATAGATATATAAATAAGCACCGCGATTGTTATCATTTATATTTGCAACGATTTTAGATTTATCTTAGAAATTACATTTGAAAAACTATTGATTTATTCAAAATAGATATGCACGACCGACTTTAATCGACTTAACTAACTTTCCTCTTTTTGAATTGTAAAAAGCAAATCTATGCAGGTTTCGATTTTTTAAAATATATTGTAAGACTTAAAATAAATACGTTTCGACATTTCAGTCAAAATAACTATAACAGTTTTTATCAGTCAATGATTTTCTCTGCCTAGATTATTTACTTTAGATATTGTATTTCTAGTATTAATACATGATAGCAAAATCTTGAAATAGCTATTCATAGTCTGCATTATTTTTTTATTTGTCATAAAATAGGAAGTAATTCTACAATTATCATAAAAAATCCAAGAATTTGAAGGTTGTTTCGTTCATTAATTTCTTTTTCATATAAAAAAATTCCTGGTTTTGATTAGGACGTTGGTAAATATTTTTTATCGGCTGCTGACGTAAACTGTCTGAAGATGTCGAACTATGTTCATGTGCACTTGGCTGAAGTCGTTATATTTATCTCAAACGCGAGAACATGTAGCGAAGTTTGAATGACCTCTTTATCTAATCTACCATTAGTGTGGCAGATAACAAAGGTAACACTCTCTTTTTCATGGTGTGAATAACCCGATGAATACGGTCGTCATATTCCCGTAATTAAAGAGATTATATCCGTCGGGTTACGCATAAACAGAGTATAGGATAAGTAATTTTCTACAGAGTATATATAATCAGGACTTATTTTTATGGAAAGTATTATATTTTTCAATAAATAGTCAACATGAATTTGTTATGCTATCCTGTAATTAGAATTTATTCGTTTCGGCTTCTTAAAAACATATAACCCTGAACATTTTAGCTGGTTCGAAACGCTGGCACCGTGAATAAACGAAAATATCAATTGCGGAATGTTTCCATCTGTGTTACAAAAACGAAAACGCCAAAAATAGTAGGAAACATAAAATAATAAAAGGAAATCGACACAGAAATAGAGAAAGGGAATATTAATTTCTCGTTGTATTGCATAAAATTCGATGAGCGTCCCCGGCATCAGGTTTCAACAGTTTACCTCGTAATCGTTGATATTTTGTTTGCGGATTCCAGCCTTGGTAAGTTTATCAGTTTATGATATTGTTTCGATATTTTTATAAACAATACTAAGTCAACCATGTTTACTGGCGCACTAATTTCCTGTAACAACGTAACTACCTCACGATATTTCACTATCTGCATGACTCAGTTAGAAAAATGCTAAGCCTTTCATGTTGAGAAATTGAGCTCGCATATATAGGACATAGGCCTCTAATTGTCTTTGTACGACATTCAGATTTTTCAATCGTTCTCATTTCTCAGATGTTAGTAAGCCCTTCCCATGTGATAACCATGAGTAA
The DNA here is from genome assembly GCF_053919585.1 of Euprymna scolopes. Taxonomy (NCBI): domain Eukaryota; kingdom Metazoa; phylum Mollusca; class Cephalopoda; order Sepiida; family Sepiolidae; genus Euprymna; species Euprymna scolopes. The sequence continues at coordinate 55,377,544 of NC_136488.1, forward strand.
TTTAATATAATATTAGTAAGACATGTACGGATAGTTGAAGGTTTAACTCATAGAATATTGAGAATAAAGTTACTAAGTATTTTATCTCTTACGCCGCGAGTCAATATTTAAATGAAAATCCTCTGGATTACCAAAAGGTTACAAATAAATATTCTTGTTTTTCTTATGTTTACTTATTTATACATGTAAAGCGTTTGAATGAAATTTCACAGCCGGAACGAAAAACGGAAATACCTTAAAATTACATATGCCAAAGAAGAAAGGGTATATTCACTGAAACTTAGAAAACTATAATTAAACATATGAAATGAAAAAAAAATAATCCGAGGAAAACAAATAATACCAATGAAAATTCTTCATTCTAAATAATGAAACAAAATAAAAACAAGTACGCATTTAGTAAAGTTGTGCTTTTATTTTATTTCCTTCATTATTGTCTCGATATTTTAAACAAGAGAGTAATAGTGGTCTCTTCTGCAAAAGAAAACAGACAATATAATGTGTACATGTGTATGTGTTTGTCTTTTGCTGCGATCACGACTGTGCGTAAAAAATGCAAGTAATATCTTATTTAAAGTCTGGTAAACATGTTTATCGTAATATGTTTACATGAATCTTTGCCGCTCTACCATCACGAATTATTAATGTTGAGAATAAATAATGTGTAGGCATAAATAAATAAAAACGAACATACTCTATACATATTATTCCAATAGGTATATACATACATACATATATATATATATATATATATATATATATATATATATGTCTGTAACTAAAACAATGTAATATTGAACTTGCTTATGTCTACAATGGTATTAATATTGTTATTATATATACATATATATATATATACATATATATATATATATATATATATATATATATATACATTCATACATACTAGCAGATATCCCGGTATTGCACGGTCGTAAAATACGCTTAAGTAGGATATTTTGAGTGATGCAGATTTCGCGTTTCGTCAATTTATATTGAACCAATATATCATAATGATTTAAAACGCTAAAACGAAATTAGTTGTGCACCTACACTGAGAATTGAAATCAAAACTTTTAGATTACGATTAATGTTTTTTTTTACGTTAATGTATGAAGACATGTTTGCTGCAAGATCAAGAATTAATCAAAAGCTATTACATTAAGCATGCATATTCGTAACCCCGTCGTAAGAACTTCACTTGGAAAATTCCATTTTTATCATTTTCCTTCTTTTACACCGATTTTACCCAGACTAATATCTTAATATAAAGTTTTGTATGCGTTCGAATACCCTATATATTAATTTTCGTGTCTGTAGATAAAAAAACTGACAAAGTGGTTTGGTGGGAAAAATTTATAAACAACTTCATATACACATACATAAATCTATTTAGAAATCGGGTTGTTTTTAATATAAGAGTTTTACGCAACTATTACGCAAGAATAAATCAAGTAGATATCTTCATGGATATAATTACACGCAAACATTTACTAAAAATGATCATCCAATTCGAAAAAAATAAACGCACACAAATAAGGACTTAATCGGAATGAATGTTTAAAAGAATATGCAAATTATCCAGAGTTTCGCCAGATAAATACAAGTTAATGACCCATATATAATAAACTTTAATTTATTTTTAACTAAACAGACAAAAAGGGTTTTAATACAAATATCAATACGCAAAGAACGCATATATATATATATATATATATGTGTATATAGATATGTATATATATGTATGTATTATGCATTTTTATTATACATATAATTGATGATTATCCCCTAAAACACAAAAAAGTACACAATATAAATAGTATAATGAAAATACTAATGCCTAAAGGCACCAACATTGCTCACAAAAATCACGGTTAACTTTTTAAAGAAGCATAACTCTTTGCTATTAACAATGACATTTTGCAGACCTTGAAATACTGTCAATGTGGAACAGTTTAATATGCAATTATTGTCGTTTAAATACTGTTTCTCTCTCAATTCATTGAATGTTCCAGATATTTTAGGGCAAAATGCTAATTCTTCTGAATTTCCTCTCGGATTGCATTGTGCTAGTTTCTTAATTCCGCATAGAATTGTAACTTTTGTTCATTTGAGATAAAATGAATAGACTTTTATTCCTGAATTAACACGATATTCACATTATCGAAAAATTGCCTTTAATCGAATTTTGACAGAAATAATATTAATCGATTTCGGATTCTAAATACGAAATACTTCAATTCTGTAGGAATTGAAGCATCTTGCATTTTAGATCATTGCATGAAAGCTGGCTTGGTAACAATTCAAACTAATTAAACGCGTGTGAACGTTACTTCAAAACAGTGATTATGTTGTGGTCGAGAAATCTCTCATACCCTTTCTCGTTTTTGAAACTCACAGATGCTTAGATGTTCAACATTTGTAAATAATCTCAAACAAAAATTAACTTTGTGCTCATTACTATTCTCTCAGAAACTATTAATTACAATAAAAATCGTACAAAACTAAAAGAGTTGAACATAATACCACATGCAATATAAATTATTTTGATGTCCAATCAATAACATTGATTCGTATTTAAGGCAGATGGATAAATCATTATGCTCATAATAAATTAGAGTGTCTTGTACATATACGAGTGAGAGATCCTTTTATAAAATTACTTGTATTGCATACATTTCTGAATATGTTATAGCAAATGCTATAGCAAAACATACTGTTAAAAAAAACAAAGTCTATGTTTACATTAACCGCTACATTGGTGTATATTTATTAAAGCAGTGAAACTATCGTGCGGCATAATTTCTGATAAAAAAGTGTAAAAGAAAAATAGGCCCAGAACATAGAACATTATGTTTTCCATCTATGCTCAAGTAACAAACGGGATTCTCATCAAATTTTTTCTATGAGTAAAGCGGTTCTCATCATCCATTAATGCCACTACTCAACGAGTGAGCATCTACCCTGCGTGGTCTACCTTGCACGTATCTATGAGGGATTTTAACCTAACATATGCTTATCATATATGGTTCGACTTGATTTTGCACAGATATGTGCATATTTATGATGAATTTTAAATCTCACTACTAACTGCTCGCACATTACAAATTAGAAATATATGTTTTGCTTGTGACATAATCGTGAGAGCCATCAAGCTCCTTCAAACAATCTTGAACTTTTTACAGATTTGCCCTTAACAAGGTTAATTACCTAAATAACTTCGACCCACCGCAGAGAATATCAAATTGAAGCAAACATGCTACACATTGTCTTAGAAATTAGTAATCTATTTATATACAACAATTTTACACTAATCTGTATGAATTATATAGACACGGTTTCCAGCGAGACAAATGCAGAATTAGGAATATACTACTTGATATATTTTATATCCTTAACGTAAATAAAACGTTGTTTTATTGACTTATTCTACGATATACTATTCAGATTCAATGCGCTATAACATTCACTAATGTTATAATGAGTTTGGGGAAATAATTAACTCATATTTTACCAGTCCAATTATGAACAGAGAACAGGCAACCATACATATAAACTATTTCATAATCGATTATATAGAAGAGGACACATATATAATAGCATATTATTATTAGATCATTAACATTTATCTTAATGTATTCACAGAAATTGTTTGGGATACATTAAAACACAGTTTTTTAGATGATCATCTTCCAATTAATAGTAACAACGTTTTGTTAATGTGTTATCTCAGGTAATAAAATTCCAAGATCTGCAATTCGTGCAGGATTAGTATTATCATCCACCTGACACAAGAATTACCACTTGATTTTAAATAGAGCTTTGCCCTTTTGGAGTAGGGACTCGTTAGTAAATTAAAGGAGAAACAACAATATTTAACCATATTATATATATATATATATATATATATATATATATAGTGAGAGAGATAGTATGCGTGTTCGTGACTGTTTGTGACAGTATACATATGAGTTCTGATACTTTTTTTAATGTAACACAAATGCACTCCATACTAGAGTGTTCTTAGATAAGTGTTGCATAAGAATGTATCGAATTAGTATCCACCATCGATAATCAAATAATCAGATTAAAATAGTCTGATTTTTATCATCATTAACAACTTTATACAAATTAATATAAAAAATGTATTTTCGAAGTTTTATCACCTCACATGCTCTTTGGCGTACATATTCCATAATAGTAAATTATTTGATATGACTAGGGCGCGTCCGAAATAAATGTTGATTTAGAGCATCATGATATTGCTATTACTAACAAAGGCGTAGATAAATAAATTATGTCAATAGCGTAGAGATACTAATAATTTAAAACAGTACGCAGGCATAGAATATTATGACATCACTTAAATACGTAGGTGATACTAATGAAAGAGAGACATAAACGAAAAAATTGATTTGGAAAAAAATATCAAAGTTACGTTTGTCACGAATATTCCAACATTTTCAACTTTATTTCAACGGACTACATTGCAATAAATTTTATTTTCTTTGTACCATTATGACAGCATATCATTTCGTATAGAATATTGATGCTTTCCGGATTGTTAAGATTAAACTGACGACAATATTGGTGCAGATTTATGTAGAAATAAAGTACACGGTGTGACTCTTGTTAAAGCCGATTTTCCGTTATCATCTTTCGCATTTTTACATATTAAACTGCAAAAATATGATGCGTTTAGCCAATCACATTGCGTGACAGCAAGCTGCAACTTAAGATTCGTATTTCGTTAAACGCGTCAGCATTAACTCCGATAGAAAAATTAAAGACACATTGAAAAAAATAAGAACAAATTCTCGGAAAACCTATTCTAAATGTAAACTGTTGAAGATTTTTCACCCTAATTTTAACGTAACAAAAATATACCTTAATGTAAAATGTTTTTGACTACTAATGGTGGTAGAGATTTATTTGCTGCCCACCTCAGCAAAATGTGGCACAAGGCCGAAAAGTGGGAAACCATCAGGCTCCCTTAAACTAGGGGCACTCCTGCAATTGGAAAAATGGCCTGAGTAACCCTGTCGGTATTCCCCGGTCGGGGGGACTTCAGGAAGTAAACGATAAACTTACTCAACCGGAAAGCCCAGTGGTAAGGCCTGGGAGGGTGGACATCCTAGGTCTTACACAGGCGGCGTACCTCAGTCCGACAGGTGCTGGGCCGGTTGACGGTCTCTCACCTGTCGGACTGAGTGTCAAGTGACGAATCCTTGACTAGTACTTCTACCCTGTGTTCCTGCAGCTGAAGCCGCTAGGAGACCTTCCCCATTATGAGTAGAGGGGGTAGTTATTTATTTGCCGTCCACCTCGTCAAAATGTGGCACAAGGCCGGAAAGTGGGAATCCAGCAGGCTCCCCTAAAGAGGGCCACTCCTGCAATTGTAAAAATTGCCTTAGTAATCCCATCAGCATTCTCCCGTAGTGGCGCCTCAGGCAGTAAGCAATGAACTTTCTCCACCGGAAAGCCCAGTGGCAAGGCGTGGGAGGGTGGACCTCCTAGGTATTACCCAGGCGGCGTACCTCTGTCCAACAGGTGCTGGGCCGGTTCCCGGCCCCTCACCTGTCGGGCTGAGAAGTGACAAATCCTTGACGAGTACTCCTACCCTGTCTCCCTGCAGCCGAAGCCGCTAGGAGACCTTCCCCATCACGATAATGGGGGTATGAGACGACTGAATTCGCCAATCATTTTTATAATCATCGGCTGTGCTAAACACCCAATGAAAACGTTTCAAAATTATTATAAAAATTGTCGAATTTTGGATTCAATCAGTTCGCCGGTAACGACGCCACGGACCGCATTTGATGCGTGGCCCCCATCTTGGTTACTGATCTGAACTACACTGCCATATTTATTCAACACAATGTTTCAAAATTAACATTTTATGAGCCCAGCCACCGTCTTTTCTTTGACAGATCGGAATCTAAATTCGAATTGTGGCAGGTAAAATTTCTGGGATATCTAAGGATTCGAAAGCTACACAAAGTCATACAATCTCCAACAGAGAATCCGAACGACCCCGAATTTCTCGAAACGAACGCGACTGTTTTTCCAGCCCTTATTGAATGTTTAGACGATAGAAGTCTGTCTCTGATTATGAGAGACGCATAGGATGATGGAAGGAAAGCATTGAACATATCAGGAGAGCATTATTTATCAAAAGGGAAAACGAAAATTATATTGCTATATACATAACTAACATCTCTGAAACGTAACGAGGATGAAACGATTACCGACTACGTTATAAGGGCTGAAACAACCGCCAATGCCTTAAAACTGTAAGGTGAAATAATAAGCGATAGCTTGTTGATATCAATGACCCTCAAGAACTTCCAGCCGATTTTAAACCATTTACAACTGTTATAACTCAAAAAGACAAACCCATAAATTTCAGCGAATTTAAAGTGGCATTGCGCAGTTACGAAGAGACTAATCGTATACGCTTGTGGACAATAATAACTCTAGCAATATTATGAAGTTCAAAAATGCATCTCGAAAGCAGACATCACCAAATTACGCACCTCACCGCATCGTCTCCAAAAGTAATTTTCCCAAGAAAAAGAATAGAATTATCTGCTATAATTGTGGACGACCCAACTACAAAAGTTTCCAATGTCGATATGAACGCTCTAAAATGGACTCCGTAAAAAACGTTGAGAACTTTGAGAAAGAACATACATTTCTATTCACATGTAACTTTGACAATACCACAAATAGTAAAAATCTCCTTGTGGATTGTGGTGCTCCAGCGGACGTTATCACCAAGGACTCTGATTTTATTAATTTTGATTCAAACTTTAATCCTCAAAGTCATTTTGTCGAACTTGCCGACGGTAGTCAAATAAATGATATATTCTTGAAAAGAGGCGACGCTGAAATATCCCTAAAATAATAAAGGCGAAATCTGTAACTGTATTCTAAAAATGCTCTGTTCATACCTATATTTAAGCAAGACATATTTTCCGTGCATGCTGCAATTAAACAAAGCGCGATTATACAATTGGCCAAAATACATCAAAATTGATATACCCCAATTGAATTGTATTTGACATTAAAGAAAATGGCCGACGATATTATTTAAAAAGTATGGTTTCCTCAAAAACTGCCTGTCACGACTTGGAAACCTGGCATAAAATTCTAGGACACTGCAATACAGCTGATATAAACAATTATCAAATGTAGTCGAAGACATGAAAATAATACCTTCAGACGATCTCCCAAATTGTGATGTGTGTGCACAGGGGAAAATGACAAAAGATATAAGCTGAACGCCAGACAAAAACGCTACGAAAATTCTCTCACTTGTGCATTCTGACTTAGCACGTCCGATCAGCCCGATGGGGAGAAATAATCTTAGGTACGTTTTGAACTTTATTGATGATTTTTCCGGTTTAATTATGGTTTATTTTCTAAAAAAAAAAAACAAATCCGACACTATCCTTGCCACTAAGAAATATTTAGCTGGTGTTGCCCCGTATGGTTCAGTAAAAGGTATTAGCTCAGACAATGGGACTGAATTTACTAGTAAAGACTTTGAACTTCTATTATTTAACCACCGTATTAAACACGTGAAATCAGCGCCGTCGTCCCGCTTCCAAAATGGCACCGCTGAAAGGGCATGGCGAACCCTTTTTGAGATGACAAGATGCCATCTTATCGAATCGAAACTAGCGCATAGTTTATGGACATACGCTTTAATGGACGCAATATATATCAGAAATAGATCGTTCAATAAAACGCCGTATAAAGTGTTTTGCGGTGTATAAACCAAACATGAACAGAATTCATCTATTTGGTTCTGATTGTTTTGAATTTATAGAAAACACCAGAAAACTAAATACTAAAAGCGAAAAAGGTACTTTCGTAGGTTACTATAAAAATAGTTTGGCATACTTAATCTACTTCCCAACTCAAAATGCCATAAAAAGGGTTAGATGTGTAAAATTCAATGATACATTAAATTTAACAAATGGCAATCCAGTGAATCAAAAACGTGACATATTGCCTAGCATCTTAATCGATCACAATGAAAATATAAATAACGACGACAATTACAGTAGAACTTCTGACGAAAATATTAACCAGACACGCCAATACATAAATAGGGAGTGAAAAAGGCCAGACTTCTTACAAATTGAAAATATACAAGATTACGCCGTGGATTACTGTTATTCGTTGAACAGCGCACCGGAAAGTTATAATGAGGCGATTAATTCAGAAAATCACCAAAAATGGGAACAAGCTATGGTATCCGAATTAAATGCTTTATCTGAAAATAACACATAATAAATCGTGGCAAAACCAACAGATAAAAATATAATTTCTTCACGCTTGGTTTTTCCAAAAAAAATCACAGCTTCTGGCAGTGAGACCTTTAAAGCAAGATTTGTTGCAAGAGGTTTTTCACAAATTTCTGGAGTGGAGTATTTTGCAACATTTTCGCCAACGACAAATGTAACGACAATTAGAGGTTTATTACAACTTGCAACTCAATACAATTTAAAAATACATCAAATGGATGTAAAAATGCTTATTTAAATGGTTCGATTGACTGTGAACTCTGCATTTACCCTCCAGAGGGATTTAAAATGAAAAAAAATTGGGCGTGGAAATTAAATAAATCGTTATATGGACAAAACAAAGTGCACGCAATTGGAATTTAACACTCCATAATTATTTAATAGAACAGGAATTCAAACAATACCCCGTAGACACGTGCATGTATACCAACAATGTAGGTAATAAATTGTTGATTTTAGATTTTTGGGTGGATTATATATTACTCGCCTCAAACTGTGACAACACGTTAAAAGATGTTAATAATTAATTAAATATAAAAAAAATATTAAATGCCCGATCTTGGACGAGTGTCATGGTTCCTCGGTATAAAATTTACCTGTGAAAATGAAACTATAACTCTGTACCAATCATGATACATTGAAAAAAATCTGCTCAAGTTAGGAATGCAAGATTGTAAGCCGCGTTCAACTCCCGTCAAAATAGACATAAATAAAAAATATAGGGACCGAAACAAAATCCATAGATAATCGAATATACAGGGAAATGGTAGGGAGCCTCATCTACTTGATGACCGCAACAAGGCCTGACATATGTTACACTGTAACAAAGCTATCTCAAAACTTATTGAAACCGACAATTGAAGACCTTAATCGTGCAAAACAAATCCTTCGTTATCTAAAAGGAACCAAGGAACAATCTTTAACATTTAAAAAGTCTACATGTCCTCTAAATTTTGAAGGATTTTCAGATTCAGATTGGGCTATCTCTGTGGATAGAAAGAGTATAGCGGGGTATTGTTTTAAACTGTCAAGAACTGGACCTATGATCTTTTGGAAAACTTAAAAGCAACAAATTTTTACCCTTTCTATTCGTGAAGCAGAATATATGGCTCTTACTCATTCCGCGCAGGAGGCAATTTTTCTGAACACCCTTCTAAAATCTATTTTAAAACCAGATCTTAGTAAAAAAACGTATTCACTGTGATAATCAGAGCAGTATCTTATTAGCAAATAATCCAATGATTCATTAAAGGTCGAAGCATATTGATATCAGATATCATTTTTTAAACGATGCAATAAGGTAAAAATCTATTACTCTTACTTATGTGACGTCTGAGAATAATATAGCCGACATTTTCACTAAACCTATAAAAGAATAAAATTAAGACATTTTATAACCGAACTTTTTGTAATCTAATTATGAATAAATCTCTTTTCAGAAACCCAAAAGGAGAAGCATGAACAGTCAAAATCACTCAAAAAATTGTAAATTGTCCCGGGCACGACGTTAAACTGCAACCATTTCTACCTTACTTACCAAATTAACCAACTAATACCAAACATAATGTTTCCAGTTTTTGTTAAAAAAAGCCACTTGTTAAAACCTTTTTGTAAACTTCCTATTTGTCAGATAGTTCTTATTTGTATGTTTTTGTGGCAAACATTTATTAAAAAAACAAAGCAAAAAATGTATATTTATGAATTTTTGTTCACATGTTTTTATGTATTTCAAAAGTATTGTATTTGTATGTTTATATATATTTGAAAAGTGTTTATTTTTATATGTAGCAAAAAAAAAACAGAATGTCATAAAAAATGGCTTCTTTTTGCACACATTATACGAATATATTATTAATTCTTTTTGGCCAATGAGAATAAAGAAGAATTCCCTCAAAACCAGAAAAATACAAAAAAAAAATCGAATTAATTTATTGGTTTGTTTTTCTTGGTTTATTTATTTTTATTTACTTTTCTTTCTTTTTCTCAAGTGAAATCAAAATTGAATCCGAAAGGATTTTCCATTATATCAAAAAGGGTGTGTGTAAAATGTTTTTGACACCATTAGGGGGTAGCTTTATTTGCTGAAACAAGCAGGCTCTCCTAAACTAGGGGCACTCCTGCAATTGGAAAAAATTGCCTTAGTACCCCGTCGGCATTATCCGGTAGGGGCACCTCAGGCAGTAAGCAATGAAGTTACTCCACCGGAAAGCCCAGTGGCAAGGCCTGGGAGGGTAGACCTCATAGGTATTACCCAGGCGGCGTACCTCAGTTCAACAAGTGCAGGGTCGGTTCCCGGCCCCTCACCTATTGGGCTGAGTGTCAAGTGACGAATCCTTGACGAGTACTTCTACCCTGTCTCCCTGCAGCCGAAACCGCTAGGAGACCTTACCCATCACGAGTAATGGGGTATATATTTAATTGCCGCCCACATCGGCAATATTTGGCACAAGGCCTGGAAAGTGGGATACCCGCAGGCTCCCCTAAAGGAGAGGCACTCCTGCAATTTTAAAAATTGCCTGAGTAACCCCGTCGGCATTCCCCGGTCGGGGCGCCTCAGGAAGCAAGCAATAAACTTGCCCCACCGGAAAGCCCAGTGGCAAGGCCTGGGAGGGTTGACCTCCTAGGTATTACCCAGGCGGTGTACCTCAGTCCAACAGGTGCTGGGCCGGTTCCCGGCCCCTCACCTGTTGGGCTGAGTGTCAAGTGACGAATCCTTGACGTGTACTACCCTGTCTCCCTGCAGCCGAAGCCGCTAGGAGACACATCCCATTATCCCAAGAGAGTAATGGAGTATGAGACGATTGTATTCGTCAATGATTTTTATAACCACCGCCTCTGCTAGACAACCAATGAAAACATTTCAAAATTATTATACAATTTGTCGAATTTTGGATTTAATCAGTGCGCCGTTAACTACGCCACGGACCGCATTTGATTCTTGACCGCCATCTTTGTTCAACACAATATCTCAGAACTTAACAGGTTAACTACGCCATGGACCGTATTTGATTTTTGGCCGCCATCTTGGTTACTGATCTGAACTACGCCGCCATCTTTATTCCGCACAATGTCTCAAAACTTAACATTTAACGTTACTCTTAAACTGCTGGGCTTGATTAAAATGTACGGGTAAAGAAATACATCTAATTGTATGATTAAATAGGTCGTAACTCCTTTGGAACAATGTCTTTTACTTGCAAAATAACATATTAGTTATCACGTCATATTATCCCTTTACACGTTTTCATATATTATTTTAGATGTAGGGCAACGTTTTCTGTCTGTAAATTTGACATCATTTTTTTCATTTTCTAATAGTTTCACCTCGTTTTGGTTTTGACGTCGATTCGTTTTAATTCAGCAGATGTATGCCACTTACATAAACAGGCGAATAACGTCGGTTTTATGACTGTCAACAGATTGCACGGGACACAATTATTACATAATTTAAAAGTTTATGCATCTTTCTGTTAATATTCGTACAAATAAACACAGTAAAATTTTTTCACGTTGGAAATAGAAAACAATGGAAGCTTGTGTTTGGATTATTTTGTTAGTTTGTTTGGTTTAAGCGTATTTTTTTAAAATTACATTTTCACCCCAAACAAGGCACATTGCCACTTTGGTGTAGGAGGCTGCTATCAGGGGCAGCAACTACTGGGGCACTATGTAGGGGTTTGGGCAGCAAGATGTCGGTTCACGTTGCACTTGAACTTCTGCATCTCTGTGCAATTAGGGAAGCAGGAACCTGGAATGGAATTCCAGAGTCTAGCGGTTCTGGGGAAGAAACTACTGGAGTAGAAAGATCTTTTACATCTAGGGATCTTTACTGTGTGGGGGTTGGATTTAGCTGCCTGTCGGGTTTGTCGAGGGCGTCTACGTCGTGGGGACACAAGGGTCTGCAGCTCGTCAGAGTATTCACCATTAAAATACTTGTAGAACAAGCAGAGGGATGCAACGTTTCGTCAATGGGGCAGAGGCTGAAGCTTGGATGCCAGTTCAGGGCCTATCAGAATGGCGACTCTTTTTTTAACCTTGTCTAGGAGCAAGAGACTAGTAGCAGATGCACCAGCCCAAATGTGACAACAATACTCCATCCATGGGCGAATGGTGGCCTTATAGAGGTGCAGGATACTTTCAGAGAACTAGGATTAATTCTGTGTGTTGTTTTTTTTTTTTGCAATAAAGCAAACTCTCATTTCCCTTGTAAAACTTTTGAATATTAAAAATAAGAAAGTCTTGTTTGTGCTTTACCTAGTAGAATGACGTTGTTTACGTAGAAAATATAATAGGTAAGAGGGGTTACATTTTTCTTTTTGTTGTAAAATTGCCTATCCTACGTTTAACACAGAGGTTTTATATTTATTGCTGTAATAAAATTACATTTCTCGCTTATGTGTAAGAGATTAATAATAGTATACATATTCACTTTCTAACAAAGTATTGTCTATGCATTAAAAGCGAAAATCGCAAGACATGCTCAATTTCTTATATTTTATTTATTTTTTCAATTTACACTTCCTTTTTTGTAATATTTTGGAGATCAGTTATGAATGTGTTTGAATACGTGGTGTGTCGAATACAGCAGTAAATTAACCATGGTAATCTTTTTACATTTCCGAAATTATTTAATATATATTATCATTTGACACGATGCATACTAAATTGAAGAATTTAAATGGATAAATTAAAGGGAAGTGTATGGGATTGCACAAAGGAAATAATCGATTATTCACTGTGAAGTATCTTAATTTCATATTATATTACACGGTAGATACCCGTCACGTATATCCCGCAGTTTTTGTTTCACTAGTCTGCAAGTAATAAGCATATAAATATGTTTATCGATTTCCTTATAATAATGTACGTCGGATTTTAAATCCATTAGCCCGGTGGTTAAAGTAAAAAAAGAATATATATAAATAAATAGGACAGGCGTCTGGAATGGAAGTAAATAGTGAAGTGAAAATGAGATTAATGTAAGGATTTAACATATGTGACGTTATTTCAATTTATGGAAGTGACTTTGTATATTTTGATTATGACGGCTACTCAATTAGCCTGAGGTAAAAGAGTGGTCTAGACGTTGACATCAATTTGACTACTTACAGCAGAATTCACCACACACACACACACACATACACACACACACATATATATATATATATATATATATAATAAAAGAAATGCACATATTATTCAAGATTAGTTTTCAGTCTTGCAAACTAGTTGCAATTGCTATACTTATTATTATTAATTAATTAGATAAATTTGTAATGATTTCGCTATGTATGAATTTTATTTACCACATTCTTATAATTCACATTGTTAAGTTAATAATGTGTGGCATATATATATATATATATATATATATATATATATATATATATATATATATATATATATATAAATGTAAATGTTGGTTCGTTCCAAACGAATAAGATCCTATTTCTACGTTACCAATTTATTTAAAATTTTCAGACAACACATCTTTAGAGTCGAGGTATCTTTTTATGTTATTGAAATAAATTTACCTCGCGAATTATTAAAATATTAAATAAAATAAATATATTTTTTAACCGTTACTGCGAATCTGTTCTGTTGTAAAACTGAACTTCCGGTCCGATTCATTTCACAGCCACAAATTGACGTAAGATTTCATTTTCTGTTAACTCGATAAGTAAAAAAAAAAACAAAAAAAAACTTACTCATGCAGAGAGTGATCCGTGCTGAAATAATAATGTTATCGTTTAAAAAGCCATTCTTAACATGGGAGAGGAAGGGTGATTTGTACCTATTCTGTACTTTAACCTTACAATTGAATAAAAACATATCATAAAACTTTAATTAAACGTGGAAAACGATTTTTATAAAAACAGCGCGGATCACTCTCTGCATTAGCACACACACACACACACACACACACACACACACACACACACACACACACACACAAAATAATAATAATCCCATATTTTAAAACTTTAAATTCATTTATGTACTTACCAATTTTTTAAAATTTTATTTATGTTAAGGCTTTTCACTCATGAAACATTACGTTTTAATTGTTTAGTTTATTTTCACGGCATTGTTTACATAAAAAAAGTTTGTTTTAACTTTTTCTAAACTGTTAAATTTTTACGACATGCCTCAACGTATTATAAACACCCTAACCTACCAATGTTAAAAAAAAACGCCCTTCCATAAACCTCGAAAGCCGTTCTTAACATGGGGAAGTTAGGGTGTTTATAATATGCTGGGGCGAGTCGTAAAATTATTTATTGCAAAAATCGCTTGAAATTTATTTATTTGACAAAAAATAATTACATTTTGGTACTCATTGGGCGTTGAGTTCCATGGCGACCAGTAGAAATAAATAAGTGTCGCTCCCTTAGTCTCCCACCTCACCCCGCACGTAACATATTTTATTTACTGACGTCGCCGTAACTAAACGATATTTGTCACATTTACAAACATTTATTTATTTATTTATTTTGAAAAAAGTTTTACTTTTTATGAATATTAAAAGAAAAATGGGTACTCATGCAGAGAGTGATCCATGCTGAAATAATAACGTTATTATTTAAAAAGCCATTCTTAACATGGGGGGAGGGTGTTTTGTACCTATTCTGTACTTTAACCTTGCAATTGATTAAAAAAAGCACGAGTTAAAAAAATAGCGCGCGTCACTCTCTGCATTAGCACCGTAAAATGTTACTAAACATTTATTAATAATTTCTCACTTTTACAAACATTTGATTTTAAAATTCTTTTTAAATGACGACTTTTATCAACTTTTTTTTTAAATATACCCCCCCCAATTGTGTTTATTCCGAAATCCGTTGTTAACATGGAGAGGTTGGGGGTGTTTATTCTGAAAGCCGTTCTTAACATTTGTGGAGGTGGACCTAATGTAAAAAAAATAAATAAATTAAAAAAAAATAAATCATTTACTGATAACTTCTCACTTTTACAAATATTTTTTAATTTACATGCGCGGATGAACAAATTGTTGAATAGTGCGAAAACAAAATATTTAGGTCCACCACCACAATTTTCTTTTTTAAATAACGACTTTTATTGATAAATAAATTTACTTCTCCGCAACTTTTATTGATAAATAAATCTACTTCTCTGCCACGGGCACTGAACCCCTCCTTTTTTTTAATAGTATTTTCGGGTGGGTATGCTAACAACAAATATCACTTAAATTTTGCAAATAGCCCCCCCTCCAAAAGTGGTGTTTATTCCGGAAGCTTTTCTTAAGATGAGGAGGTTGGGGGAGGGGGTGATTATAAGGTGGACCTAATCTAAAAAAAAAACAAGTTGTTTATGCGCACATAAGCAACTATTTTTTTATTAACTTTTTTTTTAACTTTTTTATTTCAAAATTAGTAAATTTCAATGAATAGAATAATAAATCATTTATCATTAATATGTGTGTTTGGTTTTGTGTTGAATGAAACTTTTTTTTTCATTACAACAATAATGAACCAATGTAAATCTTCTGGCATGCGTTTAAGGGTTACGAAATTATCAATAAATCGTTTAGTTACTAAGCCAACGTCAGTAAATAAAAAATGTTACGTGCGCATGCATTAGCCTTGACTGGGGAAGCTAAGGGAGCGACCATTAAATAATTATGCTGGTCGCCATGGAACTCAACGCCCAAGGAGTACCTAAAGTGGTACTTACGCACTTATGTTACCGTGCTATTTTTTTAAATAGTATTTTCCTGTTAAACTCAAATTTTACAATATGTGTTTCTTTTATTAATTTGGTAAGTGAAAGTACAGATAACCCGGTCGGTTTATAATGCGAGGAAAATCTACCCCCCCAAAAAAGGGGTACACTGGATAATAACAAAACATTAAAATTGCCTCAGTCTCGAAAGATTTCTTCTCTACTGAACGAGGAAAAAAACGCTGAAGTGTAGTTCACCTTCTGTTTCTCTCCCCCTCTCTCAATATCTCTCTCTATCCATCTCTCCCTTTCCCTCTCTCAATCTATCTTTCTCTCTATATCACCCTCTCCATCTCTCTTTGATCCCCTTTCTCTCTCTAACTCCCTCTATCTCTCTCCTTTCCTCTGTTTCATCCCTCTCTGTTTCTAACTCTCCCCCTCTCTCTGTTTATCTATCAATCCCTTTATCTCTCTATCTCCTTCTCTTTCTCTATTTTCCTCTCATTGTCTCTGATCTATCTATATATCTTCCTCACTATTTGTCCATCTCTAATCCTTCATCCTATTTTAGTCTCCTAAATTAATTACAGTGAAAAAGGCATTGTAAAACATGGATAGATCCTATTTTAGTCACGTAATTTACTGACTGTGAGAATAGAAGTTATTTGGAAATTACTGCTACCTTAAACAGCATCAGAAGTAACTGGTAAAACCTTTCTAATTAAATTGATTTAGGAAGCCATTTGGTAACAAAATGACATAGCCTTAGCCCTTGCTGCATGAAGAATACCTGCGACCTTGCTGCCAAGTAGAAGAATTATTTATTCTACTTTAAAACCTTCAATTTTTCAAAAATCTCATGTTCGACATCTCCAAAACATCCAATATGGGGAAAAATATTGCAAAACTGCAAACTTATTGTTTAGGAGGAATGCACAATGGTACGCAAAAATCACTTGAGGCTCTTGGTCGATCCTTGCAAGATTTGCGTGGCAATGTCAGACCATTTGGGAATGCAGTAATATTGCTTGCAGGAGATTTCAGACAAATGTTACCTGTTATTCTTCAATCAGCACCAGCAGATGAAATAAATGCTTGTCTCAAATACTCTACTTTTTTGTTCCATGTGAAGACATTAAACTTAACTCTAAATATGCATGTACAGTTGCAGACTGTTCGATCCGCGCAAAAACTTTTGCATCACTTGTGGGAAATTGGGTACGAAAACGTGCCAGCTGATCAGAGTTAAGGGCAAAATTCTTTGACTTTTAACTTCTGTAATTTCTGTAATTTTATTACATCAAAAGAATAGTTAGTTTAAAGGGTTTTTGCAGATAGTCAAATTATAAGGATTTCATTTGACTGAGTGAATGAGCTATTCTTGCAGGTCAATACAAAATTGCCCATGAATTTAACGCTATAATTAAATGTAAAATTCCAAGTGAGGTAGTCAAATACAAATCCATCGACATTGTTGTGAAAGCAGATAAAGGGGTAAATTATCCAACAGTTATATTTGCCAGAGATGCCACCGCATGTATTGCAACTGAAATTTGGAGTACTAATTATCATGTTGTGAAATATAAACCAATCCAAGCTTTGCAATGACACATAGCTTGCAGTAAAAAAAAAATTAACAAACACTATCATAGAAACAACAATCTTAACAGGACCTTTCACAGATGAATATATCTTCATTCCATGCATTCCTATGATTCCACCGGATACATCATTACACTTTAGCAAATTGCACTTTCCAATTTTATTGTCATTTGCAATAACCATCAACAAAGCACAGGGAACAATCTTTACAATTGTGGGCCTTACAGTTACACACTGACTGTTTTTTCACATGGACAATTTATGTTACATATTCAAGAGTCACCAAACCGGAAAATCTCTATATCAGCTAAGAAAATAGAACAACAAAAACTGTGTACCCATGCAAAATGGAAATTTTAACCTATAAGAAACATGCTTTTTCTCATTTTGGAACTTTTTCCATTGCGCCAATTTGAGCCACAGCAACGCGTGGCAGGGTAAAGCTAGTATATATATATATATATATATATATATATATATATATATATATATATATATATATATCGTCCATGGATACGGTTTCTTATCAGCTTACCATGTGCAGTACATTGTTTTTTCGGCCCTTGTTACGGCATCTGCCCCACCTAATAGTGTTCTTTATAATGTTCCTGTTCGCTTGTCTCCCTTCGAGGGAGGAGTAAGTAACCAAGGGCTGTTTTTAATTTGGGGGAGGAGCACATTTTATTATATACATGTATATTATATACTGTACTTTATTTTGTAACTAATTTTTATGCCGTATCCTGGGTGTCTAATGTATATATATATATATATATATATATATATATATATATATATATATATATATAGATAGATAGATAGATAGATAGATAGATAGATATACGTAACAGAAGATAAAAAAGAACATTTCTACCGCCGGTTTAAAATCCATCCACAAAATACAAAACCAATATCTGGTCGTTTATGTCTAATATCTTGCAGCTTCTGGCTATATCTGTCTCTCAGAAAATTGTGTCCATATAAGCTAATTATGATATAATATCAGGAATTATGTAGGAATCTTCCCCTTAATCATAATTAAGAGCAATATGAAACTTACCCGGTAGCCTTTAGACTTGGAAGTAACTTGAATAGCAGGATAATATGGAGGATAAGAAGAATATAGACAATAGATTGAGAGCGAAAAGGTTCTCAGAATTATTCCCCAATTGATATAATTATCGGACTTCTCATACAGACAACAAAATAAGATAATTGTTCTAACCTTCATAACTTTTTAAAGAGAGGCCGATGAGTAACATTATTTTACCTTGGGTCATGGCCTTTGGATTAGTGTAAAGAATGCGAACTCAAAATCTGTTTAAACATGACAGACAATAATTTTTAGAAATATCTAAAAAAAAAAAGAAGAAAAATTCAATATTAGTACATGACTATAATCTAGCTCAAACTACTATATACATTGTTATTGAGTTATATTAGTTGATCAATACAAACGTTCAGACATATTAGAGTATATAAAGTTGTTATGCAAAGAACAGTTATGTTATGTAAATGCATCGAAACTAGTAATCGGAGTATAAACTTTAAACTAACATCTACGGCACTATGACGGACTTCAAAATATCCCACTAGAATATTTATAGAAGGTTATGATATTTTGGACAAAAAAGATGTAAACTTTCAGTCGAAACAGCATGTTTTGTTCTAGAAATAAGACATTTCTTATTATAATAGGTTTTCTTCATAGGATGATATGACAAGCAACTGGAAATTGTCCGATATGCTCTGTGTTTGTACTTTATGTATTATTCCGATTATCTCGTTATTCGTTTAGATATTTGAAACTACATCTAAGTTTTCTGGTGTGTTTACTAGTAGAATATTCAATATCTATAGAGACATAATAGTTATCCCCTGTCCGTAAAATACTATAAAGATTTTAATTTGGAAGAAAAGTGAAAATATTGCGAGTACACGAAAGCAAATTACTTTATTTAATCTCACGAGAATTTTTTTGTCCAAAATAATTTACGCAATTTTAAATATTGTAATATTATGTGACTTCTATCTTTTTCTATAGTTATCTACATTAACCTATAACCCTAACCTTGCATAAGTGTTCCTCAAATATTCGAATGAAAACTTCTAGTCTTTCTTATTTTTTATATTTAATTTATTAGCAGCCATATCCATAGTAATACCTGTAGTTTCGATGTATTTTTGAGCCAAATTGAATTCTTGTAAACCGTCAACCCAGAAAAACAAGAGAGGAATGAAGGAAAAGTCGAACATACGAGTCTACATTCTCATGATATCTTTGTGAGTAGTTTTCTTTTAGCTATACCAATACGGTGTATCTCTGTCAGTATAGTGCCAGTATAGGTGTTTCTATACTTTTTCTAGAATATCATAGGCATTTTGTTTCCAGCATAGGCCACAGCACAAAAATTATCCGCATCGACACTATATTTCATTCTGTATACAACCCTAACACATCAATTGATTCATATTATTCAGAGCAGCATTGACAACGGAGATCAAATTACTGAAAATAAGATCGTAATTACACAGCATTTATTGAACTATGCAGACAATTTTCTGCAGGTTTCTCATCTTTTGTAGTTCACAGCTATTTACATGACGGTTATCCGTGGTTTTATGTGTGATTTTTGCGTAAAAGCATATGCCACTGCATTGCTAGTAATGTTGTTCTCTAAGATATGTCTACTTATCAATTGTTCATGGAATTAATTAAATATATAAGAACTTTGACTTACCGAGGTGTAATAAAAGCTTTGGAATTGTAGATTTATTTTAGCTGTTCGACCTCCACGTACTTTCTTGTATTCTATACATTGAAAACAGTTTGCTCACGTTGCAATTATTTTCAAAATTTATTTTTTGTGACATGTACATTCAGAAAATCAAGCATTCTTTGGCGTTTGTTATACTTATTATTTTATGGGTATATGTTGAAAATGTATAAATATTAAAACACCACTAATATATACAAATTTCAAACGACTGACGTAATTCTTGTCGGCAATAAAACAAATTAAAACGTTTCTAAACCATATTTATATATGTGTGCACAAGGAGGTACACACGCACACACACAACCCATACATACACACATATGTATATATATATATATATACATGTATACATATACATGTATGCATACATATATATGTGTATATGTGTGTATATATATATGCGTATGTGTGTGTTCATATTACACTTGCACTTCTGCATGTCCGTGTAGCTGGGAAGCAGGCACCTGGAAAGAAATTACAAAGTCTAGAAGTTCTTGCGGAGAAAGTATTAGAATAGAAGGATATCTGTAATAATGAATTTTTAACAGTTACAGATCTTTCTATTATCTTTATTATTAGAATTTGTAGTTGGTTTTCCTTTATATTATATTTTTGTGCTTTTATATAACTCTCAAGCTTTCAGTGCAGCTCTAGCTATGTTTTAGGATATTTTATTAAATAATTTTTGTAGTGTTCTGCTAGGTGGGAAATGTTTATCTTTAAAATGAAGGAATTTATTCGCAAGTTTCCGTTTTACAATTGTGTTGAAGAGGAGGGATGAAGAAACTTATTTTTTCCTCGATTATTAGATTTACTTGCATTAATATCATTGCTTTTGCATTTAATGTTGGCATTTGTATATCCGCTTTATTTAGCGCGTTGTTATAAATATTTTTGAATCTATTGAATATTTCTTCATTGGAGGAGTTATTTATTCTACGTTCGGTTGATTTAGGGATGTGATTAATGATGAGGGAAAGATAGTTAGTGCGTGGGTAGGTATATGTGAGTTTTGTGCTTTCCTGAGTGTATAGTTTATAGGTAATGATAGCTAAATCAAAAATGACGTCCGGAAAATGTATTTGCTTAATGTTGCTAGTAATTTTGAGGTTCAAATTTTTCATAACTTTACTTATTGTTTTCTGAGTCCGTTACGTTTTATATTCGTGGTGTCTTTAACTCTCATCAAGCTTTCGTCCCAGTATAAGTCTATATCCTCGATTTTTGTGTCGTTATCATAAGTGATCCTATGCAGTATGAACAATCGAACTAAACTAGTGGCTTTTCAATTGTATTCTATATATCTGACAGTGATAAATGGAGGTTGTATCGGAATTCCCTCGATTAATATCGATAACACTGTGCAACAATTTTTTACATTTTGAATTTTGTGTCAATTTCTACAACTGATTCCAGGCACTTTTGCACTACCGATTCAGAGAATGACATTCTCTTTTCTTTGTAAGGCCATAATTTTGTGCTTATTTGATTCGAAAATGTTTTGCTCACACAAGGTATCCAAAATATATTTCTAAGAGAAAACAAGGTTTAGCTTACAATATATATTGATTGCCTGATAGAAATCTCGATTACTCTAAAGTGAATGATGGGCATTGATAAAGGTAAGTACACGTAAATTGCATGTTACTTCATCATTGTTTAAACTTTAAATCTTGAATTTCAAATTCTTGGAACACCTAGAATGCTCAGCGGCAGGGAATTTTCTCTTTTGATTCTAATAGGGATCACTCATAATGGGTTCGTCCCAGCAACTCTGATAGTTAGTCTTCATCTCATATGCTTGTCACTTATTATACCTAGGTTCCAGGAAATCCGTCCATATGTTTACATAAGTAATTCAGTTTTACGCTTGTGTTGAAGCCCAGATTTTTTGAAAGCAGGCAGTATGTTGTTAATGCGTTTTGCGTAGTTTCTGCCTTATTGCTGCCAAAACAGTTCTTCACTACCTTACCAAATGCCGTCAACGTTTCTAACTATAATTTGTTCAATATTCTGTACATCTGGATCCTTGATGAGCTGCCATATCTGAGGACCGTTAAGGATGGCAACTGTCACCTTCTCTAAGGTTAAGCATGGAAACCCCTGTTGCAAGTAATAGATTCGATTTAGCAAAACAAATATGTGTTTTTTTTTAATTCAGCGCATCAGATTCTCTATTAATCAGCTCAGAAAAAAATTAGACAATAAATTTTTTGTTGGCTAGTAGTAATTAAAAAATAATCCGGTAAAAGAAGGAATAGGCGATTTTGACCAAAGTTAACAACTTATACAACCTAACATAAGAAGTGTAAGATTTTATATTATCACAAAAAAGCAAAAAGCCCCTGCATATAAAACAAACAGTAGTTCGTTGACATAACACGGCGCGTTCTAAATAAATGTTACTTTTAGAGCACAATTGAAGCATGATACTTGCCTTTTGCATTTTAAACTTTAATTCAAGCCGTTATATATAAACATAATTTTATAAAACCTATAGTAGATTTTTCACAATGATATGCAGACTACAGTTTATTGTTGATGTTGCTTTCCTGATCGCTGGAAAGCTGTTTCTGTGGTAACAGTTTTCCAAAATTTTGGCGAATCAACTGACCCATTGAATTATAACCCCCATTAATATTCTCCTTTTCGCCAAAATATTTTAGTCCATAATTAATCAAGACCTAGTCCATCACCTTCTGACCGACTAACAATATGGATTTAGGCAAGCCTGTTCTACAGCAGATATCCTAACTGTCATCTCTTAACGTATATATAATACACTGGACAAAACAGGAGAGGGTAGTTATATCTAAGATTTTGACAGTGTATGGATGATGGTGGACTCAGGAAAATCATATTCTAAGATATCACTGAACGAATACTTCACATAATAAAATCTATTTTTAATAAGCGAAGAAGTTAGGTCATCCTTGATGGTCGTACATCTAAACAATATGATATAAGTGTATGTGTACTTAAGGGTCGATCCTTGGGCCTTTATTATTCCTAATATTCATTACTGACCTTTCTGATAAATTACCTGTTCTATGGGCAAATTTGCTGATAACACCTCACTCTATAAAAGGCAGGTGGGCGAAATGAATGAACGCATATATAAGGAAATTGCAGAAACACTAAGGAAAGGCTTTTAATCGGTAGTAGAATGGAGACAAACCGGATAGTTACATTCGATACTTCCAAGACCTAGCTTGTTATCTTCAATAATTACAAGAACACTTCTCAACCAGTAATAGCTATGACTAAAGATACACTACATGAAAGAGCTTCTTTCAAAATCCTCAGCTTTACGTTCATAGAGACAGATACATCGAGATCATTGGCAAGGCTACTGTGAAGAAGGTGGGCTCTCTCTAACTTGCTAGAAAGTTACTTACGCTTGAATATATTCGTACCTCTGTAGAACCATTATTCACCCATATATGGAGTATTGTTGCCACATTTGAGCTGGTGCGTCTGCTTCTGGTTTTTTTATTTCCGGATAAGGTTCAAAAGAGAGTTGCTAAGCTGATAGGTCCTGAACTCTTATCGATGCTTCAATCTGTCCCATCGACGAAATTTTACATCCCTCTTCCTACAAGTATTTTAATGGTGGATTCTCCGACGAAGTACAAGCCTTGAACCCCTTGACGTAAATACCCTCATCAAACCCGATAGGCAGAAAAGTCCCACCCTACACAGTAGACATTCCTAATGTAGGAAACCCTCCTAATAGTTTCTTCCCAAGAACTTCTAGGCTTTGTAATTTCCTTCCGGGTCCCTGCTTCTCCAGCTGCACTGACATGCAGAAGTTCAAGTGTAATATGAACAGGCACCTTGCTGGGCAGCTTCCAACATAGTATCCAAGCAACTCATGTCCTTGATAGTAGCCCCTACATCAAAGTGGCACTGTGCTTTGTTTGGGGTGAAAATGTAATAAAACAATTAAGGTACTGCGGTGAGAAATGTAAAGCTGCTATCCGATACACTGCGATAGGTGCTCAACTAGAACAGTTAATCAATGTATTTGATTTAAATAGTAGTGATTTCAGCGATTTCGAGGAAAATAAAAATATTAGAGTGTAAATAATTTATATGTTATAATTCAATTCCTGGCAACATTGGATCTCCCTGCAAGTTTTAATATAATACTTTCTTTTACACCAATCGGATGTAATATTTAAAACTTTCCAATGTGTCCATCTTTTTATGTTGAATTTTACCTGGTGCCGCTGAAAAGTGGAAGGAATTGAACACTAACTTTAGAAAAATTCTTTCTGCCTAGGCAATCAGGAAAATGTATAATAATATGCTAATTTCTAATTGGACCTTTACATAGTAGCAGTAAACATATACAAGATTTAGTAGTTTTATTTGTGACCTGTTAAAAAATTTTATCAGCGAAGATTTAAAGACAACTTTCTGCAATGCAATATTTTATAGTAAAACATGAGAAATAGTTCAATAGTTTGCTTACCTTGAATTAGAGACATTATGCCATATTAATAGTAAAATACGTACTTCAGCTATTATGCCGAAAGCATCGTATAAATAGAAAGATGGCGGTTTGATAAACTATAAATATAGGCGAATTAGAAGGTATTTTGCATTGAAGCATTAATTAATAATCGAGTAAAGACGTACACACCAAATATTTTTTTATGAAACAGGTCTTTTATGCGGTTACGTTTATAAGTTAGTGAAATATTTCGTTTTGCCTATCACTACTATTATAGGAAAGAAACATTGGATGTGTGTGGCTGTGTGCGAGTTCGTTCTCCTTGGATGCGAAGACACATTGGCCATTTTTTATTAAATTTTACACGAAATTGCTTCAGTGTTCCGAGATGGTTTTGTATCGGAATGTGTTCGATAATTATCGATAATCGAAATAATAGAACAATCATACGATTTTGACTAAAGTTACTTACGCAGTCTAACATCGTAAGTGTGCCCAAGAAGTTTTATTATCACACAAGCTGAAAGGATTGAAATATAATCTCAATAGGAAAGTCTTTGATATGTCAGAAGATCGTTTGAAATAAATGTTTCTGTTTAAAGCATAATTGAACCATGATATGTGTTTTCTTTTAAAAAAAAAACTTAAATTTAAGCAATTATCACCGCACAACCAGTAATGTCAGACTTATAAAATCAATAGTAGGTTATTTAATACTAGCAGGATGACCCGACGTTGCACGGGAGATCCGTCCACACCCCCGGAGAAGTTAAAATAAAATACATTGTATACACTATTTAACTCCTATTGTTCCCTTTCTGATGTATCTGTTCAATTGAACCTAAAATAATAAAATTGGTCAGTCATCTCCTAAGATTTACAGTAATAATATACTGAAAGTTCAAAGTCTAAGCAATTATAAATGTCTGTAAGAAAAAGTCTGGAAATTTCTTTACCAAACTTATATCTGCTTTGCTATATCTATAGTGTGTACACATATTTAACATATACTGAGTTGCAAGTTATCACAGCAAAGTTTAATGAACACATTTTTTTTATTGATATCCTGAAATTTTGTTTATCCACAATATAGTCAACGTGTGAAATTAAGCATAATAATGAATAAAGAAACAAAGTATTGACATATTTCAAATAGAAATTTATTTATTTATTTCAAGTTGTTTCAACAATGGGCAATTATGTCAAAGCAACATTTGTGTATATATTGTGAAAAAAGAATCCGCACCATTTGATGATATCAAGTACAGAAGCATTTACCCAAATATGATCTTTTAGTAAATTAAAACAAAACTAACATCTTATTAACACAACATTTTAGGCGAAGTTTCTAGGTAATATAAAACAATCCAAAATACATTAAGCAAACAAATTCATTGTAATGAATGATACAATTAGAAAAAATTGAAACTGATTGTCTTAAATGGAAGAGGAAAATATATTCTTAAAGGGAAAGAATTATGATAATCGCAATGTTGTAGACAAAATTGGCATGATTACCAAGTATTTTATCTGTGGCAACATATGAAAATTAGGAATGGGTTATTGTAATGTCTCATTAGTGACTTGTTATTATCAAAATCCAACTAAAGAATGTTCTTTCTTTACTGTTTATAAGAATATTCAGAAAGTTGAAAGTAGTAATTGGGTCGAAATCATGTCTAAGTAGAAAGTTGAAATAATTATTGATTCATCTACACAATATAAACTGAAGTAACTCAAATTTGCAAAATAAAACTAAAATGTGGGTTAGGGTTAGAAAAAAAGCAAAAAATGAAATTAAACTGTTTAGTTTGTATTGTGTAGATTGAAAGAACCAATTCTATGAGAAATCTGCCCACAAACGTTAAATGCCGGCATCTAGGCTCCTTATTCTATTACTTCAGCACCGAAGTTTGCAATACTGAAGCGGTTATTGTAATTCCGGATATTGTTCAAGAAATGTGTTGAGTTAATCGAATTGTTATCAATAAGTGAGTGTAATGGTTCAAGAGGTACATCTACATCTGGAAGACTTTCCCACCGGAACAACAGATACCTGGTGATTCCCTATTCCATTGTTTTTTGTTTGTTTTTTTTTGCTTTGCATTGTCCGCTAGGTGGCCCATTCCTCAATGTGCCGATTTGCGCATCTGGACGTAATTGATAAGTACGTGCAGCCTCATATATACGTCCTTCGTGCAACCAGAAAGATGATTTAGGAGCAGTTGTACGCAGTGTTTGTATCTGCATTGCTTCTAATATAGCCTGCATGTTTTGCGCAACCATAAGTTCCACATGTGTGTTTATATACTAAGTTGAGACTGCTCCGCCTCATATGAGTCTGGGTAAAATGTAACTTGCTGATTTGACCCATCGTCCCGTTTTGCATTTTCGTCCAAGGAAGTACCAAAAGTGTCTTCCTGAGGCTGTTCATAATGTCCCCATTGTCTACTTCTTTTTCTGGTGGAAACTGATGTTGTATTACGACTAAGGGAAGTGTTTTTGGTGGCATATTGTAAAAAAAAAATTGTATTGTGTAAAAAGTGAAAGATTCTCATATACTCAACTAATGAGCTCTATATTCTTGTTGTTTGACGTCTGATATTTGAGCGCCTTTTAAACTGAAGAAATGACACAATTCAGTTTATTTTTTAATTCCCCCCCCCAGCTACCGACGAAAGAAATAATTTCGACGTTTCAAATACTGAATGAAATGCACGAGTTTTCTTCTTTATGAAACGATTTAGCTAATATATGACGGGGGTAAAGTTTAAGGAAATGCAAACAGCGGATGTTATTTTGGAGATGAAATACACCCGAAATAATTTTTATTTATTTATTCTCTTTTTTGCGAAAAAAGAATCAGAGTTCGTTTAGGGAAAAATTACATTATTGTTGATGTTTCCACTAACCCCCTCCTGGCAAAGAAATGAAACTCTATTTATTTACCCCCCCCGGCAAGCAAAAGGAACCATATTTTTTTTATTTAAATTTTATCTGTATGTTTTTTGCGCAAAAAAATTGAAAGAATTACTAATTTTCTATAGAAAAAAACTGTAAAAAAAAATGCCACATTATCAGTTATGTCTCCATTCTCTTCCCTCGCTGGCGAAGAAATGAAAGTAAATTTATGTTTCTATTTTTTTTTTAATAGAAATAATTGAAAGGAAGAAAGTGTTAAATTCCATTCCAGTTTTGTAGGCAACTGTATTCTTGGCACAGAATTACAACGGAACCTAGTTTAGTAAATACAAAACGTACTTAATAAATGAAAGGGGGCTTAAAATTCCATTCTAGGTCTTTGGGCAAAGGAGTAGAAAGCATACGAAGAAAAGGAACGATACAATTCCATTCCAGTTTTTTATGCAACTACAAAACAAAATAAAACGGAAAATAGGCTTCATATTTTTATTTTATGGGAAAAATCATTTTTTTAGTATCAAAATGTTGGCGAAAAATGGCATTATTGTTATGTTCCCAGTAGACCACTTTCTGAAATGAAATTAAACTCAATTTATTTATTTATTTGTTCCCCGCTCCCCTGGCAATCAGATGAAACTGAATGTCTTATTTTTAATTGTATCTGAATGTTTTTGAGCGGAAAATTTAAAGAATCACTAATTTTGTATACCAAAAACTGGTTAAAAAAATCCCACATTATAAGTGATGGTTTCATTCTCCCCACGCGCTGGCGAATAAGTGAAACTGAATGCATATGAGGGTTTTAAGAGAAATATTTGAAAGGAAGGTAGTGGGAAAATCTATTCGCGTTTTTAGGCAACTGTTTCAATAAAGATAATTAACGAAAATGTTGCATTCGGCCAGTTTGAGGCATGTTAGTGTATTTCATGAAAGAAAGAAAAACGTTTAAAAACTTATTGAAATCCGGCGTTCCACAGTGGAAGACAGTGAACGGGGTAAGCCTTAACGAACTATACATTTTGTAAGCGCGTTTTACCTGAATAGCAGAATCGATGAAATTACATGGAAAAGTGAACGGTTGTATAATGCAATGTGATATAAAAGTCCATTTACCTGAATATCGGCTGCTAAGTTTTATTCGATGAGGCTACACTGAAAGAGAAACAAAGGTGTCATAATTAAAGTTGGATACGTAAGTAAGAGTTGGAGACAAATTGAGTTTGTAGTAAAGCATGTAATAAAGATTAGTTCGTTTCGGGTTTTTTTAGTAAACGCGATTTTCTATGTGTAAACTTAAGTCGTATTGCAGAACACGAATTTCTGTAAGAGAATATTTGAATAGTATGCTATGCAATTTGTTGAAGTAATATAAATGGTAATTAAGGAACGTGCTGCCCAAATCCCTACATAGTATCCCAGTAGTTGTTGCCCCTGGGGGTAGCCCCCTACACCAAGGTGGCAATGTGCCTTGTTTGGGGCGAAAATATAAAAATAAAAAAAGAGTGGGATAAGAATTAATGTTTGTGGTAATGTGGGTATCGGTTAATTCAGTGCTGCGTTTCACCCAATAGGAAGCACAGAACGGAAAGGCACGGTAAAATTCCATTCCATTTTTAAGCAACTACGAAGTAAAGTAAACCCAGACCGGCAATCCTTCGTAACTATCCCTTGTGAACGATCTCAGACATGGTGTAAGTGGTGGCGGGGGAAGGAGAAATTAATTAGATAGGAAATATTTTACTACTTCCATTGATTTAAACCGATTGTGGCAGTGAACTCTCAGCAGAAAATATAGGAATCTATAGAGAAAAAATAGGATTATCGATGAAGTGGAGAAGTAATATTTTTATAATACACCTCAGATATGTGCTGCACGTTGTGCATATTATATTTGCATGAAACGTCTTGATTTTTAATCCTATTAAAGTCAAAATTATAGGGGAAAAATGAGTTCATTTTACACACACACACACACACATATATATATATATATATATATATATATATATATATATATATATATATATATATATATATATAGGGGTCCGTTCTAAATGAATGCTTCTGTTTATAGCACAATTGAAGTATTCTATTTGATTTTCACGTTAAACTTTAATTGAAGGCATAATATATAAACGACATTTTTAAAGTCAACATATTTTCTTTACAGTGCAATGTTGACGAAAATGTATTGTTTACTAATTAACTGAGAGAGGTATGTAAGCTTCCTGTCATTTCTTCTCGGTGGGTTCCCAACTAAGTCATGCCACTTATGGATTTGATTTAAAAATGGACGATTTCATCGAGTTGGATGACAATATAAACAAGGGATTGTGAATCATATGTTGATCATCATCCAATCCCGGGCAGGGTTACGTAATCCTGCTATTATTTATTAACCTATTCACTTCGATCAATACCTTACTAAGTTCGGTATGCCATTTCCTGTTTTCCACATAATTGAGATTTTGTCCCAAACTTATTTGACTACTAATCGTAATTTCAGCTCTCACACCTGCACTAGTAATTCTATTTTTATTGGCTTTTAAAACTTACGATGTTATAGCCCAATGCATGTTGAAACCTTACGCATATTTTCCGTAAAAAATATCAGCGAATAGCTAATAATACCTTCAAGCTTTACAACTGCTATACATATTTTAATACATGCAATTATATGCATGTGGACAATGATAGAAGTGTTTCAGGATCGAATTCACGGCTACTAAATTATAATTTAGCCGGATGAAATTTGGTCTCATATATTTACTACGTGTAAATGTTTTTAAACTATTCTATCCAAGCGTGTATATATATATATATATATATATATATATATATATATATATATATATATATATATATATGCATATATGTAGGCTGGCATGTAAAATATCTGGGTGTGCCTTTAAATATGTATTGGAAAAATATCGGTAATTATTCGCTTGGGCGGTTCTCTTACTTCGTTACCATTGATTTTCTTCAAAGTATTTGACAAAGAAGAAGCACTTCAATTTCGAATCTTCTTTTTTTTTGTAACTTATTCCTTTCGAGTCAATGGAAACACCTGCTCTGTTCTGTATTACATGTCGTCGTTCTTCGCATTATGGCCGACGTCCTCCTGCATGTCACGTTAAGTCTTATTTCGTTTCCGTTTTTTTTCGTATCAATAGCCGAAACTAGTCCTCACTTTCTCGAAAATCTTCCTAGATTCATCATTAACTACTCAATATTAATGCATATCCATACAGGTACACCGTTGCTATTATATGTAATTGTGTTTACATCGGTTTCCGTTTTGTTTTCCTTCATTTTCATACAAGTAGCTATATAGATTTTATATATTGTACACTCAACCCATTCAGCCTAATAGTTACATCTTTTATAAGAATAAAAGTCGTATATATATATATATATATATATATATATATATATGTATATATACATATATATATATTTATATATGCTTAAATATAGACATTGTCATATATATATATATATATACATATATATATATATATTTATATATATGCAGTAATCGTAAGAAATTCTCCCTTTTAGTCACTCGATCTCGCTTTTGCACCTATAATTCGAAGCACTTTCTATTTTTCTCTCTTTTATTTACTTATTTATTTATTTATTTATCTATCTATCTCAATAGCCTGACGAATCCACACATCGGCAAAAGTCATGTAACTTAATTGTCATATATTTTTCCAACATTTATTACTTCGCGCAACCCACGTAATGGGCAACTTGAAGTAATACTGAAATCGATATATACAATTATAGAAGATACATGTTATAATAATGTCAATATGTATCTATATAAATAGGTTATTTAATTTTTTCTTCAATATGTGATTATATAAGTTTATAAATTATCTCTTGCATACGCATAATTAAATATTACGAGAGGTTGTCTCTAATTTATCGTTATTTTCGTAGCAAGTGCTTGTCTGAGTTCCAATCAATGGTCTCGGCTGGCCCGACTTTCACGAAAAACATCAGTCCATCTGAAACCACTATCTATAATTTTCCCAACTCTTTATCTCTGACTAACTTAAACGCAGATTCTATGAACACACACACACACACACACACACACACACATATATATATATATAATTATTACTATAATAGTTTTTGAATACTTACAAACACTAGTGGGCCATCCTTTCGGGAATTATCAGTGCAGAGGGTCAGGTAAGGATTACCGCAGTCGGAAGTTTCGAACCTGGCCACTTATCTATCTCTGACAAAATTAGCAAGGAACAAACCCACACGACCTCTTTTAACCGCGAGACATATGGCTGAAATTAAAACATTAATATTTAAATGTTGAGACGTCCGGCTATTGTGATCTAACGATTATACCGGCATGATTTACGGATGTGAACTTAAGTGACCGACTTTTGTTTTAATTGTAAAGTGCTCAACAATAACAACGGAGTTCTTAAAGGGGCTGCCATTATTATTACTATAAAAAAAATTAAATACCTATAGACACTAGCTTTTATCATTTCGGAAATCATCCGTGCGGTATATATATATATATATATATATATATATATATATATATATATATATATATATATATATATATATATATATATATACACTAGCAAAAGGACCCGTCGTTGACTGGGTTCAAAAACAGCCTACAGAAAATGGACTCTGATTTATGAAAATATGATAGGTTATGAAACGGAAGGGTTGTAAAGAGATAGCTTCGAATTTGGGGGTATCAAAACCAAGCAAAATATGATGAAAGTAAAAATAAAATAGATAAACCCCATAATTTATTATACCATACCTCTTCACACTGAAACACTTACCGTAATGTACTGTGGATCTATATTTAAAAAAAAAACCTTGTTAAACTTTGTGATATATTTCCAATCTATGGAGGTCAGGCGCGAACGAACACCCCATAATTTTATTATACCATATCTCTTCAAACTGAAGCATAATTATCAAAGTATACTTACGCAGATAGATATGAAAAGTCTTTATTAAAGTTTGTGCCTATTTCCATTCTATGGAGGCCAGGTGTTAACGCAGACCCCACAATTTTATTATACCATACCTATTTAAGTTAAAACATATTATCAACGTATTCTTGTGTGCATCTCTATCAAAAACACTTGTAAACGTTTTTTTTAAATTTTTTTCCATACTTTGTGGACCAAGCGCGAACGCATACCCCACAATTTTTATGAACCACCGTTCTGCCAGATCAAACATACCCATTCCTGTGTCTCGATACATCTTCTATCATTATAGGCAGTTAGTTTTTTGAAATAGTCAACCATATAGGAGCCTATTTTTGACTAGACAGACACACCCACACATTCAGCTTTATATTATAGATATACACGGGAGTCTATCCAAAGTAAAGCTTCTTATTGCTTAACTCGAAAACTAAACCGTTGAGAACGGGACTAGTAGTATTAAACCAATCGACGGTTTGTGATTCAGAATTAAAAAAAAAATAATTTCTACTATTTTCAATGCATTTTATCTTTGGATTACCGATGCTTAGCCCGTAAAATTCCCAAACACTCTTTACAACTGATGTCTATGCTACCACTTTGAAAGTGACGAATCCAACTTCTAATCGTGCTGACGCCATCTGTCTTGGTTCGTAAAGAATAAACAGAATTAGGTAAAGGTTGATAGATTCAATTTATGCTGAATCTAGGGATATAATAACACATGTCTGATCCAGAGTCTAGTCTATGAGATGGTGTTACGTTCTCAGAGTTTCACACCCCCTCGATATCTGTAGTTAAAATATTAAACTTTCAGTTTATGAATGCGTAAACTCAGTCAGTATAGAAACGATGGTCTTGCGGATGACGAAGGAATCCCAACGGCTTGCGCAGCAGAGAAACCAGCACTGCAGTGCCGATGCGGTCAACAAGGGTGATGTACAACTCATTCGGGTCTGTCTCAGTCATCGGATGCGGCTGATTGCATGTATGCAGACTGTCCTGACCCGTCCTTGCCTCTGTACTTTTGCTTTCAGCGGAGAGGGTGCTACCACTACTGGGCAAGCTACTTATTCCTACTTTGCCTAGACTGGGAAAGAGGTGAAAGTCCTGTGGCGATGGAGTGAGGACGTACCGGCAGGTTTGATGGACTGGAAGTCGCAGCGTGATCTCTCTACTCATGCGATTGGAGTATGATAGCCGTGCTCTTGCTGAAGAGAGCTCCAATCGGACTCATATCGCACCTTTGACACGGACACTAACCGACCTCTACGTCATCGTCAAAATCGACGGACTGCCCGATATATATATATATATATATATATATATATATATATATATATATACGTTGTAGTTTCCTCTGGTCTGGACAAACTATGGATACTTATTGTAACGGTAATGCGTGTCTGCGTGTAGAATTGCCGGGGCTAGAGTTGAGCAATCACAACCACACATGAGTCGATGATGTTAAATATCAGTGGCAAGTAGAGATGTAGGACGTTTGGATACAATGCTAAGATAAGTGGAGAGCATATACAGCGCCTAGATTCCTCATATGTTTACTCATCTGCTAATAAACCGGCTGAACGTTGTTTAACGTCAGTGACTTAACGATATACATATATATATATATATATATATATATATATATGCATGTGTGTTTGTGTGTGTATATTTGTATCTTATAAGTGTAGAATCGATATCATTTCAAGTTCAAAATGATAATAATAAACTTAAAGGGGCTTATTTTAAAAGGAAAAAAATGCTAATGAACTTGAAAATTGATCAAACAACTAAAAAAATGGATTGATTAACTTCAAATTAGAAAACAACTTAAACATGCGAAATAATAACTTCAAATTACGTATTAATCTAATACAAGTCAATATAATATTTATTCTTTCATTTTTAATTCAAAGGGATGCGAAATCAAAAATGTCTCTAAATAACATATTTTAAATTTAATATCAACTAAGTTAATTACAAAGGGGCGTAATCTTTATATTCCAAATATGGGGTTTGTGCACGTCTCAGGGGGAAATATTTTATTAGCCTCAAAGATCACCGCCTCTGAGGCGAAGTCCTTTAGTTGTTAATGCCCCCTGAACATCACCTATTAAAATCTCAATAATTCAGTCTGCCATACTATTTTGTACATCGGTTTTCATGACTGAACAAACCTTTTCAATAGGATAAAACGTTGGACCATAAAGGACAAGTTCTAAAATTTTGTGTTGCGAAAATTAATCTTCCTCCACAACTTCTTCAACTGATATATGACCAGGGGCGTTATCACTAACGAAGATAACACCATTTTCAAAAATTTAATCTGCTTTTCTAAGGAACTCCATTGACCATTCTTTGGCATTCCTTTTTTTTGAAAAAGTCTCTTCTGATTTTATGACGAATAAAATCATAGTTATTAATATACCTAACAACTTGGACGTTGTTTCCTCTGGATCCGGCTGAGATTGTAGTACACCTTGTGCGTTTTTTAGAACGACCTTTTCTAAAATATAGAAATTAAATTTGGTTTCGCCCATTTAAGAATTAACAGACTTTAGGATGGGGATTATGATAAATATACTGTGGAGTCCTTTCGTTTCACCTTATTAATGTTAAATTGGCAACTTTTGGCAGATAATTAACCACTTTAAAAGAAAAGACCATCGAATCCAAGTGCATTCTTATGCATTCTCTTGTCACACGAATCTAATAATCTTCGATTAAATTATTTGCAATGGCTATAAATGTGAACCCAAGAGAGTCTTTTATCAATTCGGCCATAAAATACTTATGCTCTTGCGGAAGTTTATATTCTTTGCTTCCCCCATAAAGTCAATCTTATCAATGCACTAGTGTGTCCAACGGTACGCTATTGGGAGAGGTATGCGAATGTTCCTTGTCATGTCTCCAAATTTCCTGCCGTGGCATTTGAAGCTCAAATCTGGGCCCTTTTTTCGGACAACCACAATTTTAGTGAAATGTCCTATTGTTCCATTTAGAAGTTGATTAATTCCCAATCAGAGGCTGTTTTCCAATTTACAATTGATTAATCCATTTTGAAATTGATTGCTCCATTTGGAAATCGATTGCTCCATTTTGAAGTTGGTTCATTTATTTTTACTCGAAAATAGACCAATTTTGAAGGTGAGTATTATCATTTTGAACCTAATATGGTATAGTACAAACACATATGCTAAAATTGCAATATACTTCATTGCTTACGTAATATAAAATAAAATAAATAATCTAACAAAAACTAGCAAGCCAATCAGCTATTTTAAGGTGTGAAATTTAACCTATTCTATGCCATAACAACATGACAAAATTAAAGGAAACTACACTGCAGACGAAACAGTGAAATAGGTCTGAAATAAAAATTATTTCGCTTTTTTGCTTACGTTTTCTTTTAGCGTAAATAAGCTTTTATTTGAATAACAATCCAAATAAGACAAACAGGACAATACGAACAATAACAAGAGACACATACCAGTGTGTAATATAAAATTAGTAAACACGAACGCAGGAGTATATTGAGAAAAAAAAGGTGATGTTTGCAAGGTTTCGTGATTATTAGAGAAAATTAATCATGCACACCACGGGCAAACAAATGTTGATTTCTAAATACTGATTTTTTTTCTTTTCATGAAACGTACACAATGAAAATGCACGCACACAGAAAAACGCGCATATATGCATATATATATATATATATATATATATATATATATATATATATATATATATAACTCTTGTTTCGTTCGTAATTAATAGTCGAAATAACTAAAGAAATGACTGCTTCGACATTTTGGTATAATAGGTTTACTGTACCCATGCGTGTATTTATATATCTCTTTTTAATTATAACACTATACTTAATTTGTCTATAATAAATAGGCGGTTTTCTTTGTACCGATAGGCATTTTTTTTTATTTATGGACAATTATTTATCACTGCTTGCCGTCACGGAATTAGTGTTTCCAATTTAGCGGTTTTCCCGCTAGATCTGGAGATTTCGTTTGCAATCTAGCGGGGAATTCTAGAAAATCTGGAGATATTTCGCACGCACGCATGGCATCTTTTTAGGTTCGCTTATTCATTGTTGAGCAAAGTAATGCATATCAAACTATAACCATATTTCATAACTAAAACATGGAAATTTCTTATATTGCCTACAAGAAGAGACTGATAGAATACAGTAGGTTAATTCTATATATCTGTATCACGCAATAACGAGATAAAGACGTACTCATATTTTTGCAGGGGGTGATATTTCAGATAATTAAAAAAAATACTATGTGTCACTCTTTGTCCCGAAAGGAGAGAAGATTCCTTGCTGAACTGGACGCAAGTATTTAAAGATAATAACAAATGGGAACGGAAATAGTCCCAATTCCCTCTCCTCTCTGGAATCATACATTTTATCAGAAGAAGACCGAGTTCCTGAACTGGACTAAAACATATACCTTATTAAAATACGTATTGGAAAAAGAACCCGAAAGAGCCCTGAAAGCAAATCTTGAAAAAAGACATACACACAACTTCTATATACTTGTAAACACTCGCATTTGACAAAAAGAAGACTATTTTTCAGATCGATTAAGAGAGATGCCATAAAGAATCTTCTAGCGAAGAAGGAAACCCACGCTTAAAAACGAGACATGAAATTATCAGCCAAATTATATGATTAAGTAACACTGGATGCAGTCATCTAATTGATGATTCATCTGATAATTTAAAAATATTTAAAAAAAACCTCAGTGTCTTTTAAAATTTGCAAACCCAACATTTTTAGTTAGTTGGCAACCTGAACAGTTTTTATTAAAATTAAGAACATAACGTAGATAATTAATTAACAGTGATAAAGAAATGCATATATGTAAAATTGCAATAAACATAAACTAGTTGACTAAAATATTTTTTAAAAAATCATTAACATGATAGTTGAAAGGTAAGCGTAACAAATTAAGGAAAATAGTATTTCAAAGTTATGTGTGACAAACGAAAAGTAACGAATTATATATTATGCATTGTTAACCAAAGAAAAATGGTTAATCTAAACTCAAGCCTGACAGACGCGAAACGAAATACTGTAGCTTGAAAATTAAAAGAAATACGCTACGACGAAAGTATAGAATAATTGCGAATGTATAAATGGTACAAAAAGAATCGGTTTCCAGCTGCCTTTCTATAAAACATACGACCAGACCAGTGAATATCGTTCAGACGCTATATTTTCTGTAGACGTAAAATAAGGTAAGAAATAAAAAAAGAGATTAAGACAACATAACAACAATGGAAAAATAGAACAGTGAACGATAGTGGAGTCTAAAAAACTCTGATGTAGAACATCAGTAAAATTACCAAAATGAATTATCGAAAAAATTCACCACGTAAAGCATGATTTAACTTGTGCTATTTCTCTAGAATTGGTAGAGATCATTATTGTGAACCCATTTGTATAGAGAGGAAAACAGAGGCATTACATATAAATTTGGATAAAGAGATATCTTTTTAGCGAAAGAAAATGAAAGACATTTATATGGTACATGCATACGTAATAAAAAAATAAATACTTACGTAATAGACAATTCACAAAGTAACATATAAGTCATAAACAGACTTTTCTGAAGTAAACTGAGAAATACGAAAGTTTATAAAGCATACATTTTTCTATAAGAAAATGGAAATATAAAATTACTTTCATGTTGTGTTAACCCCGTGTTTGGTTATAGAAATATAATGAATATTAAATACAATCCCAGGTGTTTCTAGGTGAATATACGCACATTTAGCAGTGTTGCATTGTGTGTGTGTGTTTTTTCCTTTGTTCTTGTAGTGCTTATATATGTGTGCCCGAGTTCATAAGTACTGGACACGTGAGTCGTGGAATTCTTTCGCTCTGCCACCGACTCAAAGCCGAGGCCGGGTGTTAAATAGGCATTCTTGTGTCCCAGTCGTTAAGCTAGATTTTTTTATCATTTTATAAAAATTCTCAAATACGCATTTAATTAGTATTTTAGCATATATGGGCCATTTTTGCCGGGTTTAGAAATATTTTGATTACTTTAGATGCATTTTCCTTATCACGGCCATATCTAACTAACCCGTTTAAGCGAGGGTGAAAAAAGCGACTCCATCGACGCGGAAAATGGAAAAGCCGTAAGAAATTATAGCCATTTGCATGTTAGCGTTCGTAATATTGCTACACGGTCTGATCATTACAATATCAGTTCTTACAAAACAATTAATACTTACTGAAGAAACCCGGGTTTATAAGTCGCGGTATAACCTTTGTTTCAAAAGGAGTTTCGATAAAAAAAAAACAACGCACATTTCAAAACATCTACTTACCAGTAGTGTTGCTAATAATATTGAATTTCAACATGAGCACGTAAAAGGTCCAAATCCAAGTGTTATATACAATACGTAGTACTTTCCCCCTAACAAAACAATACGACTCAACCTTACAATCTTGAGAGTGTTAGTAGTTTCATCGCTCTCTTAAACGTACTTTTCGTAGCATATACACTATACGTTGCTAAGCATAATAGCAGACCAAAAAATCAAAAATACGGATTACTCATACGTGTTAAAAGTATATAACTATATTACATAAGAGTGGGTTAAAGAAAATAACAATTCATTGATGAATTGCAGCCCAATAATAGTTTTACTCTGACGCCTTGCTTCACCGGAGCAAAAAATATCAAAAGCCTGTACAAAAATCAATTAAAAAAATACTGAGGATATCATTACGAATGAATAAACAACTCCCTTATTGAGTCTTAAGGATCTCAATGCAAGAGACAAAAAGGATCACATAGGTTCTGCTAAAAGTGTTTGCTTCAAAAGCAAATAATGCCAAATGTTTTTTACTTTTATAAACTTTACAAAGTTATATATCCATTTAAAAACAAATAAGTATGCTTTACAATTAATTACAGGCTGTCGTTTCAATAAATGAAAATCATTAAGTAACTGTTAGATACTGTGAAATCAGGTCAGTCGAAAAACGTTGAAGAAATTTCGCTCTAATATTCGAAATTTTTTAAACATTATAATATATAAAAAGTAATTTAATTGTGTTACAAAGTTATTATATAGATAAATGTTGCAAGAGATACAGATAATGTTTAAAGAGAGGCAGATGGAGTTATGTGTATATTACCTTAATGAAAATAGTAGCAAAAGAAAAAAGTAATCCTTGCTTTATGAAGATTTATTGTAAAAATTAAAGGTGCGAAAAAACAAGAAATTAAAAGTTAAAAAAAAAAAAAAAAGTACGAAAAATAATAACAACGAAAAAAAAGAACCTCCTGGACTAATATATACTTATTTGATAGCAAAAAAAAAAAAAAGGCATTTCAAAAAATTTAAAAACTGAAAATATATCAACAAGCGCGAAATCTGAAAATTCACTATCTTGTCGCAATATGTGTTCTCTGATTGACCTCTAATTTTATATTTTGTATCAATATCTACTATCGTCTGCCTTTTCCATAAAACGTATATCTCTATTACACCTTTAGCAATAAAATGCGTGTATATATATATATATATATATATATATATATATATATATATATATATATATATATATATATATATACACACATATATAATAATTATTTTTTTCTATAATAATTAAATACCTACAGACACTAGTGTTTCATCCTTTCGGGAGTCTTCAGTGCAGGGTATCACGATAAATACCAGTTGAACGATTCGAACCCCGCAATACGAGACATATCTGGCTCGATTAGCGAATACCTAATCAATTCGGCTACCATTATCGCGTGAAATTACGTTGAATTTAAACATTTTAATTTAAATGTTTATTTACGCCAGCCAGATAGTGATCTTTTGTTATCCGATGATCTATGCATAAGAGCTAAATTGACCAACTTTAATTCAACTGAAAGAGCTCAACGATAAGAGAGAATTTCTTAAAGGGGCTGTTATATATATATATATATATATATATATATATATATATATATATATATATTGTTTTACTTGTATTTTGTACCATATAAGTGCACTTAATATCTTTTAATTATCAGTTATGATATATTATGACCATCTTAATCATAATATTGTGCTTATAAGACGAACTATGTAGGTTGCCTATCGTGATCATTATGCATTTTTAACATTGAGTAATATACAACTGTACTTATTTTACCTACCATATACGTATTTATTTCGTGTTCGCTGCATGCCCTAAATTTCGAAATAGACGCATTCTCATTTATGGATGGTTTTATTAGTACGATTTTTGTTTTGTGGCTAGCAACGTCAACGCTGCGATATTGTTTAACTCAGAAACCTTGTTCATTGTGAACACACACACACACATATATATATATATATATATTTCGTAGAATTTGGATATATATTTCGTAGAATGCATGGTTCAAAATGAAAGATGACGACCCAGATTCTACTGAGACAAAATATAAGATTAATCAACGTTAAACATAATGAATATATATATATATATATATATATATATATATATATATATATATATATATATATATATATATATATATATATATATATATATATATATATATATATAGTGGAAATTATAATTAATAAAAACTGAAGAAAGTGCTCAATACTGTTGTAAACTGTGGCCATCGCTTTATTGCAGATTACAAAATAATCAATATTTCAGTAAATATAAGTTATAAAAAGCTGAAAATTACACCATCTAAGGACTGTATTAAGGTGAGATAAATCCTAAAATTTCATCAAAATTCATGTCATATTTAAAAATTTATGTTATTTTTTTAATATTCAAGGAATTTTCACCGTCCATCGCTTTATTGCAAGTCTTGTAAGATAATGTTTTAGCTAAAAAAAAAACAATACCAAAGCATCATAAATTTATATTGAACACATTTTCTGGGGAAAATTAACAAAAACAAAGGCACATCCCGAGGGCTAAGTGTCAAACAAACGAATTATTTGTCCACATATCCCCCATGTTTTGAAATTACATTAAACAACCTTTTGTCCACCGAGGAGGTCAATTGTTTGATCTGAGATGGAGTAATGGTTCTGGCAACGTCGAATATTTTGTTCCAAAGGGCATCCTTCGAAGAAAACTGCTCTCGTCCCTTATAAACTCCTCGTTTCAATATTGAACATACAGTGATGATCATATTTATTGGCATGGTAAAATAAAAGTTAAATTTTGTCTAATAAATTCTAAAAAAGGGATTAAATTAAAGAAAATAACCAAGTATATTATGTATTTTTAAGTGGCCTTTCCGATGCAGCAATCGGATTTTAGAAAAAAATAAATAACAAAGGAACAACAAACATAATTGCAAAAAACCCTTGTTCAAAATTATTGGCACGATTTATTTAATAATCAATTGTATAGCCTTTGGCCTTGATTACCTTCCTCAGTCGGTTTTCATAGTTTACAACCAAGTTGTTGCACTCTTCAGTAGTAATTTTAGCCCACTCTTCCTGACAATAATCCTCCAATTGAATAAGATTCTTAGGCTTCCTTTGCATTACCCTCAATTTTAATGTTCTCCATAAATTTTCAATTGGACTAAGGTCTGGGCTTTGTGATGGCCACTCCAAAACATTAATATGATTGTCCTCAAGCCATTTCTTAGTCAGTTTAGCCGAATGCTTTGGGTCATTATCTTGCATGAACCACCAACGACGACCAAGTGAGAGCTCTATAGCAGAGTCTTTCAGGTTTTCATCCAATATTTTAACATAATCTTCCTTTTTTATGCTACCTGTGACCTTAACAAGTCGCCCTGGTCCAGAGGCAGCAAAGGATCCCCAAAACATCAAACTGCCTCCACCGTGCTTCACTGTGGGTATGGTGTTCTTAGGCAGGAAAGGTTCGCCAGATTTTCTCTAAATATAAGACACTTTATTATGGCCAAATAACTCTATTTTCGTTTCGTCAGTCCATAGAACACGTTTCCAGAATGCAACATCTTTATCAATATGACGTTTTGCAAAGTCTAGCCTTGCTTTCAGGTGCATAGGCTTCAATAAGGGAGTCTTTCTCGGACGACATGCTTTTAAACCAGCTCTCTTCAAAACTCTACCAACTGTATGTCGAGATACATTCACTCCAGAGGTGCTCTGTTCATCAACAATCTCCCCAACAGATATCCTTGGGTTTTGTTTTACTTGTCGAACAATTTTCCGTTCATCTCTTGGGGAATGAATCCTTTTTCTCCCTCTACCCTCTAAACTCATAACGTGGCCTTGCGATTTGAACTTGTTTATTATGGCTCTAACAGTGGATTTGGGAAGGTTTAGCTTCTTTGAAATCTTATCATAGCCCTCCCCATTGGTATGGCATGCTACAACAAGCTTCCTGACGTCTTCGCTGTGTTCCTTAGTTTTAACCATGGCGATTGAAAATTATAATTTAGTCACTTATAATAGTTTCAATAAATCGCTATCTAAAAATTATCTGAAAAAAATTATTCACTGAATTAGCGTTAAACAAGCATAATATGACTATAAAAAAGTTCAGAAAGCACGTAAACCGGAAATTGATTGCTATTATACTGATACTAAAAGAAAAACAAAGCCGTGCCAATAATTTTGAACAAAGGTTTTTTGCAATTATGTTTGTTGTTCCTTTGTTATTTATTTTTTCTAAAATCCGATTGCTGCATCGGAAAGTCCAGTTAAAAATACATAATATACTTTGTTATTTTCTTTAATTTAATCCCTTTTTTAGAATTTATTAGACAAAATTTAACTTTTATTTTACCGTGCCAATAAATATGATCATCACTGTAGGTGTTCGATGGGGTTAAGATCCGGAGAACACGGTGGCCAGGACATTAGGCTTTCTCCAACAAAGCCCTGAGATCCAAGGAAGGATGTAGTTGTCCTAGCAGCATGAGATGGGGCATTGTCATGCATAAAAATAATCTCAAAACGACGTGACAAGGGAAGATCATCTAGCCATGGTAACAAATTCTCATTTAGAACGGCAGTGTAGGCATTGCTGGTGAGCTTGACACCTTCTGGCACTCGGAATGGTCCACATAGCTTATCCCCAATAATTCCCGCCCAAAACATTATGCCTCAACCTCCCTGTTGGCGACGAAATCTATAAGGCGTTGGAGTTCCATTTGGATTCCAAACTTTGGCCCATCCGTCCGGTCCATCAAGGGTAGCACGAGCCTCATCTGTAAACAGAACATTTTGGCAATCCATTTTCATATATTTTTGTGCCCAAGCCAATCGTTTTTCTTTGTGGGTTTGGCTCAATGGAGGCCTTGGAATAGGATTGATGTTCCTTGCCATTTCATTCAGTACATTGCATCGGGCTTGTCTGGACCTTGGTATGACTCCAGCCCTCGCAAAAATTGTTGCACTGGTGCTGTTTGGGTTGCGCACAATCTTTCTACGAATTTTTCGAAGATCCCGATCAGAAAGGTTCCTCCTTGTGCCCTTATCTTTCCTGGACTTGATGTTGAGGTTCTTGACGAATGTAGCTAAAGTTCGGGGATCCCTTTTTAGTTCTGTGACTAAATTTATGATCGAGAGTCCTTCTGCTTGTCCTGCAATAATCCTCTGCTTCTCGGTTGCTGTTAAACGCCCTTTTTTTTTTGGCATTTTATGAGACCTGCAATAAAGCGATGGACGGAGAAAATTCATTGAATATTAAAAAAATAACATAAATTTTTAAATATGGCATGAATTTTGATGAAATTTTAGGATTTATCTCACCTGAATACAGTCTTTGGATGGTGTAATTTTCAGCTTTTTATAACTTATATTTATTGAAATATTGATTATTTTGTAATCTGCAATAAAGCGATGGACACAGTTTAGAGCAAATATGCGTTTTATTTTTTATTACCGAATCTTTCTGTTACATTATTGTTTCACCTACTCCGCCGTTCTTTTTCGACGTCTGTAGCTTCGTCAGACTTTAACAGAAATGTTCGCTATTTCGGGATGAAAGGGTAAAAGAGTGAATGAGGTCGGTGGTGCGAGGAGGGCGGAAGAAAGAGAGGAAGGGAACAAGGGAGAAGGTGTGAGAGGCGCTTGGAATTTCGGTAATGTTTTGGGGTTTAAGGAACTTGTGGGGGAGGACTGGGAAGTTCA
The DNA here is from genome assembly GCF_053919585.1 of Euprymna scolopes. NCBI lineage: Eukaryota > Metazoa > Mollusca > Cephalopoda > Sepiida > Sepiolidae > Euprymna > Euprymna scolopes. The sequence continues at coordinate 55,422,425 of NC_136488.1, forward strand.
TTTCTGGTGTTGCTGAGGGCATAGGGATACATGGAGGGGAAGGGGAATATGTGGGCGTTGGAGGAGGGGGTACTTTAAAATTCGATCTTAATGTTAAGGTTTTTATGCGTCTCGTTGGTGAGATTATTTCTTGGTAAGTATGTCTTGACCTGTTGGGTGTTCGCTTATGTTTGAAGGCGGGGGGGGGGCTATGATTCTGTTTATTTATTTTTAGTTTTATTTTGTTGTTTGTAGAGGGTTAGCTAGCGGTCGCAGGTACGGGTACACACACTCGCGCGTATACACATTTATACTTAAAAGAAACGGTCACATGTACATATACATCCCCGCCCTGGCGTGCAAAAATATGCACATATGTGCGCCTGCATGCATAGACACCCGCGTTACTCTCGCTTACGTCAAATATTCATTAAGGTGCTAAAATTGGGCAAGGGCGTACAAGTGTGTATGTATCTGAGTATGAGCGCATCCATGCCTACGCACGCGTACCCAATTTAGATCATTCGTTGAAGTTTATGCTGACGACTCTGAATCTCTCTCTTCTTATCTCGAGTGCGTAGTGGTTCGTTACTTTTAATGCATCTAAAACCAATCTCCTATCTGTACATCATCACCGCTCTGTTCCTCATGTGGCATCAATTGAAATGAATGGTTCTCGTCTATGAAGGTTGCATGTTTTGACAAACTTATGCGCTTGACCTTTACTCCTGGTCTTAAATTGAACACATACATCAAATCCGTTGCCAAGGCCTCTGGAAAAATAGTGGAATCCTTCTACCGTTCCGGTACATATCTCACTCCTCATGCAATTCTCTACCTATATAAAAGCAAAGTATAAACAATGACGGAGTACTGTTGCCACATCTGTGAAGGAGCTGCTAGAAGCAGCTTATCCTGCCTTGGCAGTGTTCCAAATAGACTTCGTGGCTTATTTTGGAATGTTTTTCTCTTCCCTGCAATCTCTTTCCCACAGAAGCCGTTTTCATGGCAATTGCTCGTCTGAGCTTCAATCAATGGTTCCCCCCTCGTCAAACACTCGTTTAGCCAAAACCACTATTAATAATTTTCCGCACTCTTTATCTGTTCCTAAAACTTAACATAGATTCCATGAATAAAACTTCTTTCTTAGAACGGAACGCCTGTGGAACTCTCTTTCGTTTGCCTGCTTTCCAGCTGACTGCAGTTTGACTGTCTTCAAGTCCAACGTAAACAAGGTTTATATGAACAATCTACCTAAGTAATCCAATTTGCAAACTTTCCACTACCTATGTATACCCATTAACGCTTATCCTTGATAAGTGGTGACTCTATTGTAAAAAAATACAATGTAATCTAAATTCCGATGTATGATACCAACTTTAACATATTGCAGAATAATCCCTCGATTAAGCAAACTTACAGCTTGAAAATTACCAATAATAAAAAAGTACATGACAAAAAACCTTACTGTATTAACGGGGATCAGTTTTTTACAATGTCATTGTTTCGGAATTAAGAAAAAAATAACAGTTCTTAATTCATAGCACTCGTATGAAAAATACGGCTTCCCCAACAATAAAATGTAGCTACAGTATATTTAGTATTTCACTTTTATATGAAGAAATATAATAATATGGTTTGTACAAACAACTATAAACAGTAAATGGTTTATAACCGGTTGGACAATAAGACGGGAGGAAACGCTGCTTAGGAAGCAAAGACCAACTATCGATTGAAAAATATATTTAAATTTACTTCAAAAGGGGAAATAACAAAATTTAACGTACTTTGGATAGATTATAAAAAGCTTATAATATATTGCTGCATTCGTGAGTACTCATGACGTTGAAAATGATAGAGGTGACTGTAAATACAATCGAGTTCATAGGGAAAAAGTATGAGCAGTTGAAAAACTAAGCTTTTGCAGATGGGAAACTATTAGTTCCAATCAATAGCTGACGCGGTATCTTTCAAGGACATTTCTTTTCGCCACTTATATTCATGATAACATTCATACCATTGACACATGTACTAAGAGCGACAAAGCTGGGTTATCAACTTTAGTAGAACGGACCGAAGATCACCCATATGCCATTTATGGACGATCTGAACTTATTATTATTATTATTATTATTATTATTATTATTATTATTATTATTAAAATGATGATGATGATGATGATGGTGGTGGTGGTTGTGGTGGTGGTGGTGGTGATGATAATGATGATCACGATGGTGGTGGTGGTGGTGGTTGCAAATCGTTTTATTAATCAAAACAGACAATTTATTTGACTTATCATTAGCAACGTCAGTGAGACATCTATGGAATTTAAATTAAAATAAAAAACAAGTACATTTCACACGGTTTCAATTTTAGGATTCATTGTTGATCGCCACATTCCATCTATCAATCTTACACTATCAATTTGCATATCGCCGGCAGTGGCTTGTTCCCAGACACGGCTCTCTTCATTGCTTTTCTCATTCTTCTTATTTATTATTATTCTTCCATTATTTAATCACTCGGAATTTTCACAAAGTCAAAACATGCGATTGCTCATTCACACGGATTGATGAAGTTGCCTTGATGTAACTTCAGGGAAATAAATTATACAGATTTCTAATACTCAAGTATCGTTCGATAAATATTATTAAAAAGTTTCTGTTATCCAAACCTGGTCATACCAATTAATTTCTGACTTAAAACGAACTTTTAACTCCCTTGAATTTAGAGGCTAAACATCCATCTAAAATCATAGTATGCTCCAGAGACGTTTTGAGGAAAATGTTACAGTGTTCTACTTTCCTGATAGTTTCCACTCTCTCTAAAGTTTACGGCCGTTATATGTGATATCAACCGCAAAAGAGGGCATCGCATTATGATTGTTTTTTTTTTTTTTGTTGTTGTTGTGGGGGGGGTTTAGTTTATATAGTTTCAGTTTTAGTTATAAATGAGTGTTCTTTTATTATTATTATTATTATTATTATTATTATTATTATTATTATTATTATTATTATTATAGCTATTAATAATAAATTATTATTTTATTATTATACTGTATATATGTAAACACGTGTCTGTACTAATTACTCTAAGGCGATTATAATCTAATTCATTGGTATATATTGTTATTATTCTTTTGTCAATAATATGTTGATACTATACTATTGATTAAAAGTGAAAGTTTTAGAAGAAAATTATACCATTCCAGATTTCCTGTTTAAAACCGATATTTACTTTATTTAAACCTGCAATTCGTAATTATCAGTGAATGTTGTCACACCCAAAAATCACTGTTTGTTAGTTGTGAATAACGTCAAAACGAATAATTTTATCAGGAAAAAGTCATTATACATTTTACATTTATTTTGTTTATCTTAAAAAAAAACATTAGCTACAACACCTTAATAGAAATTTGGTCGTAACGTGTATGAAATTACACACAGATTAGACATGTAATTATGAACTAACGATTATACTCGTTTTTATACGAGGCGATGTCATATTGTCTACTCGATTAATCACGCGTAAGTCTTATATAAAATCATTACTTGATGTATCTTACAATGTACTAGTGCATTTAGTTGTAAAATAGTATTGTACTAATAGGGAGGAGATTTAATTGAACTCCAATATAAAAAGGAACGGTATATTTTATTTATTACAATATTCAATTAGCTACGACAGTTGTAAGTAGATACCCGCAAAAGATGAGTCTAAATGGAAGATAGTTTTGGAGAGTTATCAGGAATATATGAATTAGCAAGATTTTAGAAATCGTGGTAAAATGTGCATAATTTTTCCAGTGATTATTGAACGCCACTTTGTGAATACATTAACCACACGTAATTTACATGAACGTACGAAGTGTACCATGATTTTTAGCATTGAGATGTAAGGAAAATATATATTCACTAAAACAATAATTGAGAAAACAAAATAAACACATTTTTATAGTCTAACTCAATGGCAGTATTTACATGTTATATCAAACTATGTTTTCCTCATAAAATATTAGTAAGACATGGCATGATATATCTTTATTAATCACTGTTTATTGAAAATAGTATATGTAATAAAATTAAGTATTTCAACTATTTTGTTGATTGAAACACGACTTATCCATGGACCATTTAAAATGTCTATCTATCAAAGGTATTTAAAGAATATTGTACCCCCACGACGTAAACATCCTCGACGAACCCGGCAGGCAGTTAAATCCCACCCCACACAGTAGAGATTCCTAGATGTAAAAGATCTTTCTACTCCAGTAGTTTCTTCCCCAGAACCGTTAGATTTTGGGATTCTGTTCCAGGTCCCTCCTTCCCCAACTGTACTGACGTGCAGAAGTTCCAGTGTAACGTGAACAGATATCTTGATGCCCAAATCCCTGCATAGTATCCTAGTGGTTCTTGACCGTGGTGGTAGCCCCCTACACCAAATGGCAATGTGACATGTTTGGAATGAATATATATATATATATATATTTATATATATAAATGTTAATTAATTTAAAAACACTAGTGTATTTTAAACGTAGTAGATGGGCTACTTTCTAAATGCATAGGTATTAACTTTGGGTAATGAAAAAGTAAAATACTAATTTGTTTGGAAAAAATGGTCGATTATATATATATAATTTGAATAGAGAGAGCAAATTAAAAATTTATGGAACTGATTATAATTTTTTTATGTTTTTTTGTTACAAATTTAAATTATGATTATTTAAATTTTTTGAAATCCTTTTTAAGTTCTGGATCTTTAGACCAATGTTACTTTTAATCTTATTCAGACGAGTTTTGTCAACTTATAAATGTGTCCAGAATTTCTAACAGAACCATTCATTTAATCACCGGTGGCTCCTTGCTTTTGTAGAGTAAACTGTAGCCTAGGAGAATATTAAAGATATCGTAAATTTTTTGCTATCAACTGATTATTATTTCACATTTTACTCTGAAGCGTTTTTAAAAACCAGGAAACGAGCAGGCTGCACTCTTCATTATATACACTTTGCGTTTAAAATTTGTCATGGATGTTCAAGTAATAGAAAACGTGGCTAAGTCAGAGGTTACATAGGCGAACATATGAAAATAACATCAATTATTAAACGGGTTTTCGAACATTTCAAATTATACAATTAATATTTTTTTAGTTTATTATATATTGGGATTTTATTCCAGTAGAAATTAAATCAGTTATTATGGATTTTGAGAGCATTATGTAAATACATTTCAGAACCGTCTAGTGGCCAACGAATATAAAGTCAGTCGTCTGGCTAATAAGGTAAGAAGTCCTCAAACGTCAGCTTCCTTAGCAAACCAGCTATACGCTTGTATCAAATACATGAAATGCTTACGCGTTTGCGTTTGAGATAGAGTTTACAAGCAGTCCGCGTTAGGGGGCGCATAGAGCAGAGACGCCAAACAATGTAGGGCTCAAAGTGGCTTATCTATTGATCGGAACATTTTAACTGCATAGTCAAATTAAGTAGGAGAATAATTGGAGTTCATCTTTAATAAAAGATACATTTTGGGTAGTCCTTGTGAAAGAATCTTCTGACTTTAATGAACTTATTAACTCGCCAACAAGTAACTTTGTATTTCTATACCTGCATATTATTAGTCTTGTGTTATTAGAGGACCGACTCAACTAGAGGATCAAAAGATGCAAATCAACGAATATGCTCGCATGAGAGGCGACGATCAAAGGATAAAGAGCAGACACACATATGTAGAAAGTTGTATTAATTGGATTGTTGGTTGATCAACCACGGACGATAACACACAAGTGTACCTTTGTTGAACGAACCAGCACACAGATAGATGAAGGACTACGTGTTCTTATATACTTTCATGAGCTTCCTCACGTGTTACGTAGTTTAATATGTTTCGAATACTATTTCTATTTATAAAAATGTTACAGCGTTATTTAATTGTATATAAATTGTCGAGTATGAAACGTACACGTGAAACTGGGAGTCAGATCCCGGTTTCTATCAGAGCAGATAGACGCAATTTAATGCTCATGCATGACATATAAATTTAATATATATGTATATATATATACACATATATATACATATATATACATATATATATATATATATATATATATATTAGTATACAATGAAATATTTCTATGCTAATTTATTATTGACATGCGCTCACGTGATTTTCAAATTGAGCTATAAATACATGGCGGATTCGGGTTTTTTATTTCACAGAACGGGAGTCTGGAAGATCACCATGAGCAGATACAATTTGTTATTATATTAATTAACGTATAATAAAAATGTTTTATCGTTTTTTTTTCTTTTAATATTCAAACTACTGTTCTTAATTAGTATCGCTCATTGGTCCAGATAATAATTTAACACCTTTCACAAGTGAACAAATAGATATTTGACGCATAAAAAAACGTCTGCAGTTACATATCAAGAATAAATCTTTACTATAAGAATCCCATCACATAGAAACCCGAAACTCGAATAATGCTCTTAAGAAAAATGAGTAACCATCGTCTACGAAATTGTGAAATACATTACTTTTAAAGTACGTAGAATTTTAAGTAAACAATATATGACTTTAAAGAAGCAAAAGTGCCATGAAATATTATACACCAGAACTATTTAGCACTAATAGTGTTCGGACACATATGACCGGCCATTTCCTCCGGATTAAATAACCCTGTAAAAATAATTATGTAAAAATAATAAGTCCAAATATCGATATTGAATAAGCTCAAAATACGTCTCCCTATGAAAGATAAATCAAGGCGATATTAGAAACAAATCCAAATATAATGTTGTAAAGTCCAGAGAAATTGTGAGGAATCTCAATACCTTCAAGGGCTCTTTTACAGAGGCGAAATAACACGTGAATTAGATCATAAAAGCAGTATGAGTATCCAGTCAGTGTGAGTTAATTGTCCAAAATAGACTTCTATTTCTTGCGATTTTTTTTACCGAAACACAAAAAGGAAAAGTTACCAGTAGATGTGGCATTTGAAACAAATACAGTGTAGTAACGAAGTTCACCTTTCGCTAACGAAAAATAATTGCTTAAACACTTTTCTGGGTAAACGGATTTGCGCAGGCATTCACCTAAGTTGATAAATACAAATAAAAATATTTCGCACTAATCAGGGGATTTACGTGATTTATTGGAAATAGTCTTAGAGAAGCAATCACACCCCATATAAGGCGAGACATTTCGTTAAATAAATAGTTTAGAGAGGAAAATCAGATAGTATTTACATTAATATCATACATGATCCATTAACTGCTACAATTACAAGTTAATACACACTCATATACGCATACGTACACCCACAAGGCACGAGACAGAACAACTGATTCAATATTTTCGTATTAAAAGTAATTCTAAGCAATCAATAATAATGCATGTAATTCTTATAACAATCCCGACTGGACATTTTTGCTATGAAACCATACACATCGATTTAACATTACTTTTATTACTAAGTTTTAATGAAACACACATTGTATAAATGAGTCGGGAAGATTTACTTATAATTATTGAAATTAGTTGTAATTCACGGCTTTAAATTATCCCTTCACACTTCTATAATATCCCAGCGTCTTAATCTTTTTTTTATTTAAAAACAAAATTCAAATAACAAAAATAATCTATCTTCGTTTACATAAAACAGACATATCCTGTTATCTTTTCGCATTGCTTGAGATATTTTCCTAAAAACTAATTTCTAAATTTGAAAGATAGTACGCAGTAGTCTGCACGCAGTTGACTATTTGGCCGTCTGTGTATATTTGAAACACATTATGACGGAATTTCAAGAGTAATGTAGCGGTAAATGCTGTCATAATTTTAGAAATGATTCAGGTCACGTGTTCGTATTTGGATTTCAAGATGAAATCATACATACATTATAGAAATAATGACACGAGGTATGCGTTGGTCAATTCTTTACGCATATGCCGGTTGTAAATTTTTTTCTGTAATTCCCATAAATAAACAAATACTTATTTTATTAAAAATTAATATATAAACAGTTTCCTCTCTTTAATTGTAAATGGAAATATGTTAAAATACTCAATCTATATATTTATAAAAGTGAAATTGTTTGCGTACCCTGTGTGCACATTCCCTACTAAATTACTCTATCAATCTTCAGTCTTCAGACTCGAAATTTGGCCTAAGGGGTATTGAGATTTTGAAGAATCTTTTAAAGTAGTTTTTGGCAGAAATTTGGCTGGCAAAGGGTAAGAGTTCAACAATTTGACCTTTGAAAGCTCTACTAAATTCCTCCGCCAATTTTGTGTCTAAACATTTGATTTTTTATGCAAGTTTCTTGGAAATTGATCAAACTTGATTTGAGCTCAAAATATAAAATGGTGTCAAAAATAAATAAATGGCCTCTCAGCCAATTCTTTATCTAAACATTGTAAATTTTACATGAACTGAATTCAGACATAGGGCAAGTTTTTAAATCGGTTGTTGACCGAAAATTTCTCAGTAAAAGAATGAACAATGCAACTTAAATTATATTGTTTAAAATAGATTAGAGTTATATATTGGGGATTTTTAGTTCGTCGGTGGTATGTTTAGACAAACATATGTAAACCACGTGAAAATTTTCATGTTTGAAAAACACTCTTCTGACGTCATAGACAAAGGGAGATTCTCAATATACGATCTAAGAGTTAGTTAGTTTAGAGAGTTGAGTTGAGAGTACAGTTGAGAGTTGAAAGTTGAGTTGAGTGTTAGTCAGTTGGCAGTCAGTGGTCAGTTGATGAGTTAGATTCAGAGTCTCTTAGAGGCGAAGAAAAGAGAGAGGACCAATATAGCCAGGCCAGTTGAATTCTTGACGTCATAATCCGGTCGATCAGATGAATAAAGAAGTCATCAATCTGTTGTAACAGTTGTCTTGTGTCATCCTTAATCACGCACGAAAGGTAATTGTGTTAATCATCTTATAATGAACATTGTGTAGAGTATGCATCTCCCGGCCTCTGTGGTAAGAACTGTGCATCATATCACCCTCTTCACTAATATGTTAAAAGAACTGTAATACACACACACACACACACACACACACACACACACACACACATATATATATATATATATATATATATATATATATATATATATATATATATATATATAAATGTCTTCTCTCCCTCCTTATCACTATCGTTATCTCCGTATTATATGAACCTAGTTTATATGTTCCCCAATATGAACGCCCGTCATCTTCCAATATGGAACCCCTGCTTTCAACAACTATTGCGATTTGGTGCTCGCTGCCAGAGGATCCTACAAAGCAGCAGAAAATTAGAGCCCGGTAATACCACGGAAACAGCTAAGAGACCTTTGAAAATAACTGTTAGACGAAATTCACACATAAACACAAGAATCAAGAAAAAAAGAGAAGAGGAACCCACTCAATATATGGAAATATGTATTATCATTATCGTTATATCTGTATAACATGAGTCCCGTTATATATGTGCACAAATATGAACCCCGTCGTCTTTTAATATGATAAAAAAATGAACAAATAAAGATTACTTTATAATACAAAAATAGGTAATTAAGGTTGAATTAATGTAAAAATAGTGCAAATAATATCGACTAACAACACACGTCTGATGAAGTGTACACCTCCCGAAATATTGCATTACTGATACGCCACCTTGCCGATTGGTGCATGTAAGAAGATCCTACATATAAAATATAGTATGGAACCGGGCGTATATTCTGTTCATTTCCTCTGATGATACGTGACATTATTGAAGATCCATGTATTAAGGAAATAAATACAATTCTTTTCCTTATATCCCTTGTTTCAAACAATAAATTCTTAACTTGAATATATTCTCATGTATGTTTTAATCTAGAGAATTTAACTTAAGTGTTTAGATTAATGTGTGGTTATTGATATAAACATGATTTGGATCAATAAAATGTAACTGCATAATGAGTTCCGCCATTGCCTGTTAAGTTGCATCAGTTTTAGTCAATCCGTAACCCCTTTGCATTTTATGGCTTCGATTTAAATTACTTTATATAAATATGCACACACACATATATATGTATATATATATGTGTGTATGTGTGTGTATGTGTGTATGTGTGTAATTGATTTACTTAGTTTTATACAATAGTCGATCCTTAGAAGTTTTTATTATATAAATCCTTAATATACACATAATTTTAAATAGCTCATACATAGGTAACTTATTTGAATCCCTTATTCAAAACAATACCAAATAAAAAAACTATCAATTTTCTTGAAGATGTTGTCTGGTTTGAGACGGACCGTCAACTGGATTATTATACCAACGTGTGACACCAAATCTAAACAAGGCAATATGACCTGTATAATAGGACCGGTAGCAACAGTATACGACAACAATTTAACTACATAAAACATCTTGTGAATTCAACTATACTTTATCAAAAAGGATAAAACCCTAAAGGAAGCTTTACTCTGATTACCTAGTATCGATGTCTTTTTATGAAAATTGCCCGTGGAAAACCATGGAGCTTAATAGCTAAAAATATAAAACCTCGTTTATAGACTCTTACCCCTAAATATCAATTCGTGGCAAAAGCATCACTTATTTAATCTGAAGATATAAAGACAAAATAAATGAAGCAACAATTACGAAATCGTATATATATATATATATATATATATATATATATATATATATATATATATATATATGTATATATATATATGTGGGGGGCGTGTGGGGTGGGTGGGTGTGTCTACCTCTGCGTCTGTCTGTGTGGGTGTTCAGAACGAGATGGAGATAATAGGACATATAAAAGATTCGTTTATTATTCCATTAGTAAAGTCGTTGTGGCTCTGCTTTTAAAATCATTACTTTCTTAATAAAATCTAAATGCTACGTAGACGAAAGTGCACTTATTCGTCTATCATTATAGTTTTGCTGTTTCTGTGATGTCTTTATATTGGTATAAAAGAACATTTTCTTTCATCGAAAATTGTTTCATGAAAAATAAAACAAGTCAAAATACAAACTAAATATAACGGTTTTCAATTCTGACTGATTTTGTATATTTTGTAATGTTTTCCTTTTGTAATACGACATTCGCAAAAATATAAAAAAGTAACAGATAATTTAATGTCGATTCAAGCCGTCACTAAACACATGGGGCGAATATTGTTTTCGTGTGATCTATTCGTCATTATAAGTTGACGTCGATCTTTGTACTTTTAGTGACACTGTTTTGTATTCAGGTAACTGAGTGCACGGATTGTATCATCGCAATCTGTTTTACGACAGGTTTGTATGGATTCTAACAAATTAATAATGGAAATGTTTTTATGAAGAAAATGGGAATAGTTTATAGTTTTATTAACCTGTTTTTTTTAACTAACGTACTCATATAGTTTATAATTATTCGTTGGGCATTTCACTTATGAAAATGTGATCCGTCTTGATAATTGTTTAAATGTGGTCCTTTTTGCTGAATTCCTCTAGTAAATACTCGAATTAGACAAGCAGAAATGTAGAATGGCACTTTTCTACATAATGTTTCACATTACGCATTTTCTCCTTTCACCTCTGAAGATATGACAAAGGGCGAATAATAAGGAGAGCCCAATAGTGAAAATATTCGATAGCAAACATCTTTTCACTGAAGTTATAGCAGACATTCACAGAAAATAGACACTAATCTTAAAATGAACCAGCTTTGTAGAATTGAATTTTTGAGAATGGAACATGGACTGGGAATCGTTAGCGTGAGTTAGAGGGAAGCTATTTCCCCCATTACTGTTATGAATTGTATGTGACTTTTATTACCCAGAATATATTATAGCTTTCATTTTTGTAGTCAATCCGTTTATACATACATACATACATACATATATATATATATATATATATATATATATACATAAGCAAACTGTTAATAAAACATGTAAAAAGCACTTTGAAAAAGAGTTAAAAACATATTTAATCTGAAAAGGAAACACTTGATAAGTGGATAGTCCTTAATCTGCGGAGTTTCGAAGAAATACTTTCCTACTCATCAGAGGGTAGGAATTAGCAAAATGCGGGATCGGATTTTGCATACAAAAGTATTTGATGAAACAACAAGTAAGTCAAATACCTTACTTGATAACAAAAAGTGGAACAGAGGGAATATAGTGAACAAATAGGTGATTACACGTGAATGGATAGTCTGGTTAAAGGTAAATAATCCAATGACGGTAAAATCCAAAAATATAACTCCAAGAAAGTTAATTGAGTTAATTTTTATTCTATGTATATATATATATATATACACACACACACATATATATATATATATATATATATATATATATATATATATATATATATATATAAATATGAAAACGCTCAATGAGTCGTCAGCTTCCCCTCACTGCTTGTGATGAACCTATCAAAGTTGGCTGTTTGTATTTGTGATTTTCTTTTACATTTATATCGGTGTAGACACACAGACAATTATTCTGTGTATAATAGATAAATATCTATGCAACTCACGTCCCAGAAAAACAGGGTTTTTTAAAAAGAAGTCTAGAATTGAAATCACCTGGTAAAAAATTTCCTACGTAAACAGAAAACTAAATTATGTACTCATGGGAAAAATGCATGTATGTAAAAAAAAAAAAATACTCACATATCAAAATAAAAAAAAATGTCAAATCTTCCCCTGGTTATCCGAAGTAATGAAACCAGACCAGGGTTGTCGGCCAAAAACAACGCTCAACATACTGGTATTACTAACAATTAAAACATGTTTTACCTCTTATTTATTTAACCAATTATTTATGTATATATATATATATATATATATATATATATATATATATATATATATATATTGTGGTGGAAAACTCACATACTAGTTTGTCTGGGTGATAAAAGCTTCATCATTGACAATAATTTACTATTCAAGTTTCTGAATTTTGACATGAGGTTTGGCTATTCGTATTATTTGGATTCATCGGAATCTTGTTCTCACCTGGAGTGTAGTTTTCAGAACGTTTCGGTCGCTGTAACCTCTGACCTTCTTCAGGTGCATCTTGTCGATTTCGAGTATGTTTCTGTTGAACTCGGGAATTTGGGTAGAATTACGAGCAGAACCCTTTATTTACCTCTCGGCGATAGCATGATTCTCTTCCGTCAGCTTAAGTAAGTCGCAAATGTATTTTTGATCGCCCTTTAGGAGAAGATAATTTTACAATTGATTTTTCCAAGTATACTAAACACTGCGCCACGGGCCCTTGTAAACAATTCTGATACGAATGTTAAGAGCCTGAAACCTACTTTATTTCCATTTGTAAATATCACTATTTATTACTAATTATTACTATACACATAAACGTATATCGACCTATATATATATATCAATATATATATATATATCAATATATATATATATCAATATATATATATATTAATATTTATACTTATTACTTGTATATATTATCTATTTTTTATAATTAATGGTTTCCATATCGTATTAGTTCTTCTTTAATACTACCATTTTTTCTCAAGTGTATCATGCATTAAAACACACGGGTGAAATAATAAATAATAGTCTATCAATCTCATTGACACTCCAGAGACTTACAGCCGGTTTTAAAGCATTAAAAAAAAAGACAATTTTTGTTAGCGATTATTCAAGTTAAGTTATAGTTTAATTCTTTAAAAACACATCCGAGACAATCCTTCACTAAAATATATTAAGCTGACAGCGCCGCGTACAGCTCGGTAAAATGTATTTGTTCTGATAAGGGAATTAATCTACTAGTAAAACCTTTCAACTTCTATGAATTGACCATCGTATTAAACACGAGTTTTTTAAAATTATTTTTTATTGCATTTTCACACCAAACAAGGCACATTGCCACTTTGGTGTAGCGGGGCTACTATCAGGGTCAACAACTGCTGGGCCACTATGTTGGGATTGGGCAGCAAGATGTCGGTTCACGTAACACTTGAACTTTTGCATGTCAGTACAATTAGGGAAGCAGGGACCTGGAATGGAATTCCAGATTCTAGCGGGTCTGGGGAAGAAACTACTAGAGTAGAAAGATCTTTTACATCTAGGGATCTCTACAGTGTGGGGGTGGGATTTAGCTGTCTGTCGGGCTTGTCGAGAGTGTCTACGTCGTGGGAGCACAAGTGTCTGCAGTTCGTCAGAGCATTCACCATTAAAATACTTGTAGAACAGGAAGAGGGATGCAACGTTTCGTCGATGGGACAAGGCATGAAACTTGGATGCCAGTTCAGGGCCTATCAGGTTGGCGACTCTCTTTTGAACCTTGTCTAGGAGCGAGAAACTAGTAGCAGATGCACCAGCCCAAATGTGACAACAATACTCCATATATGGGCGAATGACGGCCTTATAGAGCTACAGGATCTTTTCAGGTGTCAGTAGTTTCTCGCACTGTAGAGATAGCCTACCTTCTTCGCAGCGGCCCTGGCAATGTTTTCAATATAATTGTTCCAACTCATGTTTCTCGTGAACGTTAGGCCAACCATTTTGAAAGATGTACTTCAGACAGGGAGTCACTGGCCATTTCTATTGGTGGCAGAGAAGGTTTCTTGTAATTATTGAAGGAAATCAGTTTAGTCTTGGCAACATTGAATGTGACCATCCATTTATATCCCCATTCCACTACAGATTTGAGGTAATCCTCTAGTGTTTGCCATTTCTTTAGTTATGTGTTCATTTGTTTTCCTGGCATGCCTGTTACAGAGTTTAGTGTCATCAGCATATATACCCATCTCAGCGTCAATTTTGTCGGGGAGGTCATGAATAAATATTAGGAACAATAGAGGTCCAAGGATAGCCCCCTGAGGCACCCGCATTTATATCACACTGTTTAGATGTACGACCGTCGAGGACAACCTGGATTTTTCTCTTATCTAAGAAGGGTTAAATTAAGTTAAGTATTCTACCAGTGATACCGTATGATTTAATTCTCGTGAGGGGACCCTCATGCCATACCCTGTCAAAAGCCTAAGATATATCTAGAGCTGCCGCTCTGCCCTCCCCCGCTTTGTCCAGTGAATGGTATATACGTTCAGAGATTACAGTGATGATGTCTGCTGTGGAATGGGCTTGTCTAAATCCATATTGTTTGTCAATCAGAAGTTTATCATCTGAAAAGTGCCGGACTAGAGCATGGTTAATTATGGTTTCAAATATTTTGGCGAAAAGTGGGAGGAGGCTAATGGGGCGATAATTTGATGGGTCAGTTCCTTCGCCAGAATTCTTGAATACTGGTACCAGAGAACAGTTTTCCGACAGCCCGGAAAGCATGATTCATTAAGGCATTTTTTGTAGAGTTTGGAGAGAACTGAAGCTACTTCGGCTGAGCACTTTTTTAATAGCCCAGCTGGGATGAGGTCAGGTCCAACTGCTTTTGAAGTTTCAAGGTTTTTTATGATAGCGTGTACCTGAGCAGGGGTGATTTTATGATCGTCTAGCGTGGCGTCTGTCCGCAAAGAAAAGTGAGGCAGGGGATGGTTGGAAGGATCCAGTGTGGAGTTCGAGGCAAACCGGCTGGCAAGCATATTAGCATTGTCGCTTGCTGAGCAAACAACCACGTGATTGTTGGTTAATGGGGGAATTGTTGATTGCCCATTATTTACTACACTGTTGTAGATTTTCCAGAAGTCACGATTTCCTAATTTGTGTGCTTCGATGCGTTTTTTAGTTGTTTCAGTAAATTCTCTCTTAGCTGTCGCTATTTCTTTCTTAACGTTACTTCTAGCTTCTATATACTTCTGTTTGTTTGAACCGGACTTATGTTATCAGCCTTTCATGCTTCACTTGAAAATGGCACAGTTGACAGAGCATAGCGGACCCTTTTCGAAATGCAGGATGTCTGCCTACGTAATCGAGAACAGTCAACTTATGTTAATTTAACGGATCATCACTTGTTTACCATTAACCACTGTTTTGGGATGTTAACGGTATTAAATCATTGTTCCCAGTAGAGTTGATCAAACACCAATTCCCTTAATCTGAAAATAAAAACAAAATATGTTCCAGATATTTGATCTAGTTCGCTACTCATGATCAATTTGGCTAAACTATATATGTTACTATAAAAATGCACTCGTTTCCTGTGAGATTGTCCCCTATTTCCAAAAGCAAAATAAATATATATGTATATATTCTTAATTTACCACTGTTGTATTTATAAGATTAGGATTAATCCAGTTTACTACTTAACACCGCTACTATAGTTACTACTATATATATATATATATATATATATATATATATATATATATATATATATATATATATAGTTGGATATATGTATATTACAAGTTTATATATGTATAGCTGGAAATGTCTATTCAATTATTAAATCATTTCTATCTGACAGGTTCATACAAGTAGTAGTTGATAGGCAAAAATCAGAAGCTCACAGTATTGATGCTGGAGTCATTCAGGGGTCCATCCTGGGCACAACTCTTTTCCTGATCTACATTAATGATCTTCCGCCTCACATCCTTACATTATTTGTAGACATTTATGCTGATGACACTACCATCTCTGGTAGCACGTTTAAGTCAGTAAACGACCATGTTCTCTCCGATTCTCTCTCCTCTGATCTTGAGCACGTGGTACAATGGGGAAAGGACTGGCTGGTTATTTTTTAATGCATCTAGAACCCAGCTTCTCATTACATCATCAAGGTACTATCCCCATCTGGCATTAGTTGAAATGATTGGCTCTCGTCTTGAGAAGGTCTCAAGTTTTGACAATCTTCTGGGCTTGACCTTCTTTACTCCTGATCTGAAATGGAACAGGTATATCAAATATGTTGCCAAGACAGCTGGAAAAATGGTGGGGTCCTTCTATCGATCCAGTAGATATCTCACTGCTGATGCAATTCTCTATTTATATAAGAGCCATATACGCCCAAGGATGGCATACTGTTGCCACATCTGGGCAGGAGCTGCTAGAAAGGACCTGGCCTGCCTTGATAGAGTTCAAAATAGACTTCGTAGCCTCGTAGGATATGTTCTTTTTTCTTCCTTGCAACCTCTAAAGAGAAGAGATGTTGCGAGTTTGTCTCTGATGTATCCTTATTTTCATGGAAAGTGTTCGACTGAGATTCAGTCTATGGTCCCTCCTCGCCAAACTTTCACAAGAACACTCGTCTAGCTGAAGACAATATCAATAATTTCCCCCACTCTTTATCGGTGCCTAAACCTAAACGTAGATTCCATGAATAAAGCTTTTTTTTAGAACTACATGCTTGTGGTATTGTCTTCCGTTTCCTTGCTTTCCAGCTGACTATAATATGATTGTCTTCAAGTCTAACATAAACAAGTTCTTGATGAGCCTTTCCACTTGTTAACAAATTTTCCGAATTCCCATTACTAACGATTACTATATTGCCCAATTTCTATAGTGCACTCTTTAACGGGTCGAGTACCCTCTTGGCCTTGATAAGTGGTGATGTCTATATAAAAATATTTACATTCTTATTTATGTATTAAAATATATAAACGTTATATATATAATATATAAAGCTGAACGTGTGTGTGTTTGTGTGTGTGTGTCTGGTCACGAATAGGCTCCTATGTGGTTGACTATTTTAAAAAACGTATTACATATAATGATAGAAGATGTATCGAGGACCAGGAATGGTTATGTTTGATCTGGCCCCCAATGTATGGAAAAAAACATGAAGACAAAAACGTTTACAAGGGTTTTTGATATAGATGTACATAAGAATACTGTGATAAGTATGTTTCAACTTAAATAGGGATTGTATATTAACATTTTGGGGTGGCGTTCGCGCCTGTACTCTTTGGAAATATGGTAAACACTTCAACAAAGACTTTTCATATCTATTTGCGTAAGTATACTTTGATAATTATGTTTCAGTTTGAAGAAATATGGTACATTAAAATTATTGGCTGTTCATTCGTGCCTGACCTCCATAGAATGTAAATTTGTCACAAAGTTTAACAGGGATTTTTAAAAGGGGTGAGGGCCCACAATAACACCTTAACTTTAATCTTTATTCACGTTAGCTTTTGTTTATTTTTTATAGTGGAATCATATTCTGTCGAATGAATTTACCTCATAAATTCACGTTCTTATTAAAGTGAAAGTAAAAAAAAAATACAGTCCGAACTTTAGACAATTCTCGACACAAATTTTGCATAACACTTTTTTTCCTTCTCCACTTGCACGTGCCACTCTTTCGTTAATAGATAAATAGATAAATGATACAAAATAAGAACGTTACTTGTTATCGTGTCAAAAGAAGGAAAAAAATCCTGCTCACGTCATTACGTGTCTTTTTAAAAACATATACATAACATTTTTATTTTTATTTATATATCTGTTTAAGCTTTTTTGTCAGTGTAATAGAAGGGATTCAGTTGATTACAACCCTTTCTGTGTATTCTTTACATTACAATAGTACAAGCCTGAATCCGACGGCGCAGTACTACACCGTTCAATACTGTAAAACTGAAACGAAGCAGTTCTGCTTGTAAAGGGCGCTTTTTACTTATTCATATTTATATCGATTCTTTGCTTAAAAAAACTAAATAATTATGTGTTTACTTTTTTAATATCCCATTTTGCTGTTTCGGATTATTTTACTAAAGTAAGCAAAGCTTCATCATTTTTTAAAACCGTTTTTTTTCTTTGTTTTTCGATATTTCGTCGATATTATTTAGTAAGAATATTTAGCAGAAAAGCCAACAAATGACTACCCGAAAACTAAATATACCAGAAATAAATATTACTATAGTCAATAAAAGTTCAGCTCATGTTTTTTTTTTGTTTTGAAATAGTTTTTAATACTGTTTACTTGAGATAATTTCAGCGAACTGGAATTAAATCGAAATTTGAGGCGATAACTACTTAAATGAATTTATATAAACTACACGTGCCATAATCGAATATTCCTCAAGCACAAAATAACGGAAAACATTAAAATATGTTTATAAATATAACTTATATTGACGGAACTCTCTTGAAGTGTTAACACAAAATGCTCAGGTTCCCCTCCTTCAAATTGAAAACGGGGCTCTCCATTTCAAAGCCGCTGCCATTTTGAATTTTTTTAAACCGGTTCCTGAATTAAAAACAAATTTTACAAACTAGTTCTAAATACAAACCAATGAACTTTTCTACCAGAAAAGTAATTTTTATTCACTATGGTCACATTTATTTTTTCTTGTATATTTGTATATATATATATATATATATATATATATATATATATATATATATATATATATATATATATATATGTATATATATATATATATATATATATAACATTTTCTCTTTGTAAATTTCATCATTTTGTATGTACTTTGTACTTTGTAATTTCATCATTTTGTTGCAAACTCTTGGCTACGGATGGAAAGAAAGTTGTTATATAAATATATATTTTCGCTTAACTTATCTTTACTTTCATCATATTTTGCTCAGGGAAAAAGTTTTGAATATCAAAAACTATCTCGTTACAACCCCCCCTTTTCATAACCTATCATACTTTCATCAAACACAGCCCATTTGCTGTAGGCTGTCTTCGAACCCAGTCAACGACGGGTATTTCTGCTAGTATACACACACACACACATATATATATATATATATATATATATGGAAATAGAATGGAATGCATATAGTTTGGAGTAATATTTTATTTCCTATTTGGGAATAACTTTCTTTAATAAGATGATTCATCAATAATAAAAAAAAAACGCTTTGTAAACACTAGTTTGGCTATTTTTATTCATACCTGAGAAATCTTGATAGTTTGAAAAGTCTATATATTTACGTTTACCACCTTCAAATGCTAGATCTACATTATTCTTTGATTATTTTATAAGTGTTCATATGAAATTTTAGTGCATACCGTACTAAACTTAATGTCGCTACTGATTTTGATGTTACATAAGAATTTACGTTATCTAATTTTTCATTCACTGGGTGTGAATTATTTGTCACCCCAAATTTTTCGTTTCCGGTGGAATTCTTTTATTTGATTTATCATTAACAAGCAGGACCCTCTACTTGGGTAGTTATGGAAGAACGTTTATTGTAGAAAATATTAGATAATAATTTTAAGTACATGTATATCAGTAGTGCTCACTGGTAATATGGTACAAAGTTTGAACAGAGTAGGAGAGTGAAAATTTGATCTCGATTGGTCTAGCGTGCTTTTACTCACATGCCGCTATTCCGAAAACGTAACAGCCGGAATCTTACTGATATAAGTAATTGAGCAATACAGTAAGTAATTACCACTAAAATCATATTATCATGCAATTTTTATTTAGTTATGAGAAAAAGTTTGGCACTCTAGCAAAATTTGACACGATCCTTGGGATTTTGCGTAAATTATGGCTCCGGCTTGACCGACATGCACTGGATTTAGCCGAGCAAACTAATGGACGCAGGGGAATGTCCAAACTAAGAAACAAAAAGAACCTATGAATACAATAAAGTAAAATAAAATATACTTTAAACTAAATGTATATATATATATATATATGTATATACACACATATATGTATATACATATATATATATATATATATATATATATATATATATATATATATATACACTAGCAAAAATAACCGTCGTCGACTGGGTTCAGAAACAGCCTACAGAAAATGGACTCTGATTTATGAAAGTATGATAGGTTATGAAAAGGAAGGGGTGTAAAGAGATAGCTTCGAATTTGGGAGTATCAAAACCAAAACAAAATATGATGAAAGTAAAACTACAATAGATAAACCTCATAATTTCTTATACCATACCTGTTCACACTGAAACGCTTATCAGCATATTCTGTGGATCTATATTAAAAAACCTTGTTAAACTTTGTGACATATTTCTATTCTATGGAGGTCAGGTGCGAACGAACACTTCATACTTTTATCATACCATATTTCTTCAAACTGAAACATAATTATTAAAGTATACTTATGCAGATAGATATGAAAAGTCTTTATTAAAGTGTGTGCCTATTTCCATTCTATGGAGGTCAGGCGCGAACGCAGACCCCACAATTTTATTATACCATCCCTAGTCAAGTTAAAACATACTTATACAAGTATTATTATGTACATCTATATCAAAAACACTTGTAAACGTTTTTTCTTTACATTTTTTAGTTATTTTATTTCCATACTTTGTGGGCCATGCGCGAACGCAGACCCCACGATTTTAATGAACCTCCGTTCTCCAGATCAAATATACCCATTCCTGTATCTCGATACATCTTCTATCATTATATGTAATCATTGTTTTTAATAGTTAACCATATAGGAGACTATTTGTAACCAGACACACACACATGAACACACTATTATTATTATTATTATTATTATTATTATTAGTGTTGTTGTTGTTGTTGTTGTTGTTGCTGTTGTTGTTGTTGTTGCTGTTGTTTCAGTGTATTTTTTATTTACTTTTATTATTATCATGACTCTTTTTTGCAATTTTTGGAAGTTTTACGACAGTGCCTAGTGTAGTATAAACACCTCCAACCCCCCCCATATTAAGAAGGGTTTTCGGAAAAACAACAGCCCAACCTCGAAAGTCGGTCTTAACATATGGAGGTAATGTATATTAATTTTGCAAGTTGTTTTTATTATGGGGATGGTGAGAGTGTTTACACTACGCTTCACACTGTCCTAAATTATCGAATAATGTTTTATGACTTCTTTAGTTACCAGCGTAGTATAAACACCCCCAACTATTAAACGGTTTAAACATCTCCGAATGTCGAAAAATGGAGAAGATCGGAAGGTTTATTCTGAAAGTGGTTTTTAACATGTAAATTGGTTGGTTGTTATGTTTTACGGCATGTCAACCCTTTTTAGGTCATTTAATTCCGAATCCAGTGATTTTGAAGATAAAAGTATTTAATAGAATATATTTTTTCAAGTCAGTTTCTCTTTAAAATATAGTTGGGACCCTAACAAGTACTAACACTCCGGGTCAGAGTGGACCTGGGAGACAAGCCCAATTAATAGGTGGCACTACACTTCCCAAAGCCCGCAAGCTAGGGCCTCATCATCGGGTATAATTTAAGGTCATATCCAGGACCTTTAACATGTGAAAATCGAGGGTTCTTATAGTACGGTGAGTACTCTTTTAAAGACATACCCAGTTTTTATAAGCAAATGTTGTTTTTTCAATAAACTATGAATATTTTGTTGGTACTGATGCTCTTAAGCTTGCGTGCTGAAATAACAACGTATTTAGAAAGTCATTATAAACATGATGAGGGGAGGGATTTTTGTAATTATACTGTATTTAAACTTGACAATTTAATACAAATGATATTTTAAAATTGAATATAAGTTAAGAAGACTGTTACAAGATAATGTTCTTTCGACATATTTTACAAACAGAAATGGATTCCCATCTCCTCAAAAATAATTAAACCTGTTTTTTTTAAACAATAACAAAATGCCAGTTAACTATGGTTGGTGATATTTTACTGAAACACACACACCAAACAAAAACAAAAAAAAAACAAAATGTATGTTTCTCATAAGAGGGAATTTGTGTGGACAATTTGTTCTTTTCCTAATGCAAGTAGCGAAAAATGACGGAAAAAACAAGCGGCGTAAACCCGTTGAAGAGAGAAAAATAGTCGCAAACGTGAGGATCGAACATTCTACCCTCATTATAAAAGAAAGTGCAAAGAAAGAAACGCTTTAACCAACTGATCTACGACGAACATACAGCTTCATGCCCCTCGAAATGATTACTTTACACAAACGGGAATCATTCAGTAACGAACAGGAACTCCTTCGGTTGACATTGCTAAATCGCTTAATGTAAACACAAGTATATCTACAGTAAAACTAAAGCAACGTATTATTTTTGTTGGTCAATGTTTATGAAATGCAATTATAAAACAAATCACATGTAATCATTGTGAATATTATTTTTCGAAAAAAATATCTACGTTAAGAGTAAAGCAACATTTTATTTTTAATAATCAATATGTTAATTTTAAAATATCAAATACAGCCTTCATAGCACACAACATCCGTGTCCTCACTGTAATAATATTTTTAATAGATGTATAATAAGGTTTAATCCAGATTTAGGAAAGAAAGAAAACATAATGGCTATCAGCCTGTGTGGGAAGCTAAACACGAACATATATCACGCTATTGTAGCTTTTTACGAAAAGCTAACATGTAAGGTATGTTTAATGTGTAAATAAAAGCAATTGTGGCTGATAAGCATGTTTTATGTGTTATTAATGTGTAATCGGGGTATTTGATCTGAAATGAGTGGCTACTCTAATCAGGGAGGCCATTTTTGTTTAAATTCCTGCAGCGTTCTTTTTTGAATGATGGTTCGTTCATTTCTAGAATGAAGGAATGGTTAGTTGTCAGTCACTGAAATTTTGTAAAATGTGAGACGGGAAAAATCATTATCTTTGCGTTCGAAAAAAGAAAGATTATGGTATGTGTATCAGTATATGAGCGGGAAAAAATAGGGTCAACCCCAATATATGACCACACTGCAGAATACCTCCGGATGTAAACTGAGGGCGGGAGTAGTACTTTTTATTTAGAGGGGAAAAGTAACAGCTACGTCCATTTTATATCTTTGCGATTGTGATGATGTTTTTCCTAGAATGGAATGTAAGATCTTAATATAGCGTATAAATGTGTGTAAGATGGCGTTCGAAAGTTACTATATATATATATATATATATATATATATATATATATATATATATATACTGGCTAATAGTTAAGACATAATAAATTTGTATGTGGTCCTTGATGGAGCAAACCTAGTGTACTTTAGTCCAGCAAAGGATTAGTTTTTAGGGTGCCTTTATTTGTTTACACGTTCAAACTTTTTATATACGAATTCAAATATATTCTCCTTCCATGCGTCGAACATAGACTTTAATAATATATATGTATTTGCCATGGACATTATATATATATATATATATATATATATATATATATATATATATATATATATATATATAGCGAGAGAGAGAGACTTATAATTAATATGCTGAGTTCGTGTAATTACGTAAATTTTCATATACCAATCAGTTTTACGCCAAAAATGGTTGACTTAAGGAGTAAACTACAAAATTATCACATTCTATAATTGAGCATTATTATACTGACTATGCACAATCAAGACTTCAAAACAAGGTGTTCATAGCAACAAAAAGTTTATTTCATTTTACGTTACAATTGTTTGTTCGACAATTTCAAGCATTATACCGTTTGATATTTCAAAAGCCTGATTTCTTCAGACTTTATGAATAAACACACTTTTGCCAATGGAGAATTTTTTGAAGAGAAAGAAAAAGGGGGGGGATCCCTAACGGGAAAATCATTCGGGAAACATTTACTTTGGCTGTGGTCACGGAAGCCCAATTAAATATTAATATATCGTCTAATTTTCGTATCCTTATTTAAGAACAGAGTCATGACAAGTTTCTACAGAGAACCCTAAGCTATTAAATATATATATATATATATATATATATATATATATATATATATATATATATATATATATATATCCCATTCGTTGGGTTCCTAAATTTGATTCTGTTATTCCTTTATTATCAATAATTGATATTTTTATAGAAATAATTTTTTAAATTTTTGTTTCGAACCACCTTGCAAAAACGTTACGGTTTGTTTTAGTTTCGTATTAGTGGGAAGTAATGTTTATATATTATCGTTATATTGGTACTTGGATTTAAGACCATTTAAGGTTTTAAGTGTAGTTGAATATGAGCATAAATAAAATGGGTGTATTAAATATATATACATCCTTGTACAACATTTAGGGTGAAGTGTTCTAATCTATTTATTATTATTTAATTTTTTAAAATTCATTGTTATTCTAGTTGAAAAATGTTTTATATCCTTACTTAAGATAATTATCAAGGGGGATAAGTTAATTCTGTTTAAAACTGGGTCAATATATATGTACACATACACACACACACACACACACACACACACATATATATATATATATATATATATATATATATATATATATATATATATATATATATATATTGCAATGTGCGCTAATACTTATTAAGACTAGAAGATTATTGAAATGTAAGCAGCCATCATATTATGAAGTAGAGATTTATGTTAAACCCAGACAATGCCTAAGATATGAAAAAAGCTATTGGTACTGAGAAGGAAAACCTCGTTATTGTTTCGGTAATGTAAAGTTAGTTCAATAGCTGGGTGGAACTTTAAATGCAATTTCATTTAATTAATATTAAGTGGTCTTCAATTGCAAATCATTTAACAAACAAT
The DNA here is from genome assembly GCF_053919585.1 of Euprymna scolopes. NCBI lineage: Eukaryota > Metazoa > Mollusca > Cephalopoda > Sepiida > Sepiolidae > Euprymna > Euprymna scolopes. Next base: position 55,447,761 of record NC_136488.1, read on the forward strand.
TTCTCTCTAACATTGCAATGGTTTTCTTCATCTATTATTCGATTTTGTTATTCAAACATTTCTAATAAGTGGTGTTCCTTTAAGAAAAGACCACTCTATATTTCCAACTAATAAGCGTTGAGAGCGCGTTTACATCGTACACGTGTCTGACAGTTTCTATAACAAAATTTTAGTAATCACTATTTCTCTATAATTAATAAGTATTACATTGAATTAAAGAGTTGTAATAGTCTAGTATATTCAATACAACATATTAATGATCAGAATTAAACAAAAGACAACTGATTAAATATAAGTTTAAACAAACCTCTAACTTTCAAATTATATAATATATGTATAAATAAATTTACATTTCTTTCTTTTTAATCATAGATCGTATTATAATGTAATTTTAATTGTGCATGCCTGGCGAAATTTGGATCCCGTTTTCGCGTTTGATGGCCTCCTTATTTCATATTTTGCCAATCAATTTAATAGGGAATTATCGTTGAACGTAATTAACACCAGGAAAGATTTAAATAAGGAAAACTTAAAATTGAATTATTTATTGACTTTAATTGCAAATATAGCTTATCTTCAGTTAAGTTCTGTTTGACAATTCATCATGAAGGGATTACACACGGGAAGCGTTAGCAAATGGGCAAATTTATATCTATTAATATTTGATAGAGGTAATATTAGCATTTAATGAAGGAATGATTACAATATTAGCATTTAATGAAGGAATGATTACACAAAATAAATATGCCAACACTCTATTTCGCTCCTGAGATTTTACCATTTTATATCGGGATATGCAATTCCTAATGTGTACGTTGATGAATCAAACAGTATATACCCTTTGTAAGACAACATTCGATGGGCAAAATAAATTAAATACAATCTGGTTTAATAGTTTTGTGAAAATCAAACCGCTAGATTACACCATATATGCGTGTGCTGTGCGGGGCATATGCACAAAAGTGTATCTGAATTATAAATGCTTAGAAATTATCTTGATTTTAATGAAAATATTTTCTATTTAATAAAAATATGTTTCTGTGATTTATTTGAGTTTAAGTTCGCCGTCCCCACAAATATCACTCTCGCCTTTCAAAATTTTGTATTGGAAATTTTAAATCTGATTTTTTTAAATTTCTTTTTTTTACAGTGTATAGAATATTAAGATCTTTATATAACTTTTATTTTCTTAGATCAGCGTGTTTCCTCCTACGAATATATGTATAATTATATAAATTGTTTATGTATTTTATAGTATATATAAGAAGTAAAACACTAAATATACACATGCATACAATAATAGATATATAAATAGACAGACAGGTAGATATATAAAGTGATATATAAATACGTAAATAATAATTACTAGACAAACTAAAACAAAAAAATCCTCAGTCCTGTTGCACATTAAATCACGCTGAGATAATTGTTCCTTGTCCAGTTTGTAAAATTTTGTTTCACGCGACAGACAATCTCTTGGCCCGGAGCAAATCCTTTCTAACAAATATATTTTCGAAGCATAGTCTGGAGCCTAGAGGTGATATAATATAAATTACATGAATAAATATATGTATAATACATATAAACAAGGAAGTTCCTGTCATTTGTTTTTGGTAAAGAGAAGTCGTGACGCGGTGTTATTACTCTTTGGGGCGTTTGAAGAATAATGCCCCAGAATATGTTTACGGAAACCGATAATTTTTATTGGTCTAAATTATCAATAAATAAAGATGTGCAATGTACAGAATAAGTGAACACATACACACACACACACACACACACACACACACACATATATATATATATATATATATATATAATGACAGAGACAAGCGCGCTGCAAATAGAATATTTTTTTTGTTGTAGGATGTGTGCAAAATAAGGATCACTTTAAGTTTCCTTCACAAATTGTTGAATACAATTTTATTTCGAATCTCTTATAACATTGACTAAATTAGTTTCAATGCAGTTTTCCAATATTCTACTTAAGATTCAAAATAATGTATGTAAATGTTACAAAACTCCTATTTAAATCTGTTCCCGCCACGCACGTGTACAACACTTAACACGGAATAAAGCTTCCTATAAAACCAGGCTCTTTCTTTTTTTGCTCCTCACTAGCAGTTGATCCCTGGAAACTACAACAATCAGAGGAATGAAGAGAAAGAAAAGTACACTTTTAAACAATGCTCTAAAAACGCTTTGAAAAAAGGTGTCTACACTGAAATCTTTAAAAATATAATTATCGCAGATAGCATTTTATGATCTAAGGTTGCTAATTATACCGACATCACAATGGTCTATGGAAATGCTTTCAATATCATTAATGATTTTAAAACCTGGTATAAGATGCTCTCAGGAAGAACTGAGCCACTATTTGCTGTCGAATAAACCTAGCTCTTTTCTTCAAATGTCTAAACCTTAGCTAATTTCATTTCATACCGACGCTTGACTCCGATTGAAATGAATGTGATACTTTGTTATTCAAAAAAGTAATTGGATCGCTAATCAGGGATTGTTTGAAATCTGTACAAATCACGCATACCTACACAATGGACATAAACACAAAAGAAAATATCTTACACTTTTAAAATAATATGTAACAGGAATGAATGATTTGAAGATATTGTTTATTTTCTAGTGATAACACTGACAGCATGGAGGGGTTGCAAGTCGGAAAGTGATCGTGCCTAATTACGGAAAAAAATATTCCGCTTATCCTGCTCGTGGTCGCCACTCTAGACTCCTCTAGTTGTCGTCTGCTGCCTCAATTTTGTTGGCACAGATGACGTCAGAACCTTCGAAAACGCACTGTATTAAATGTCGGTCGGTCTCGGAGATCTATATTCGGGTATTCCACGCCCCCGATTATGAATTTGTTGGCGTCATTCCCGGACAATAGGATTTCTACCTTGAGCAAGGATCTGACCAATATACTTTGAGTCATTTTTTGAAAACCTGACAACCGACCACTCTCAATTCCCATCTCATTAACAGTAATTTATTTAGGAAGTTACAGACTTTGCTAAACCCATAAGATTTACATTTACTACATATAGAATATGAATTCCTTACAAGGAGTCTACCATTAATTAGAGAATGATTATTATATTGGCTAACTGTCCTGGAATTATATCTTTGTGATGGCAGTTTTTACCGAAATATAAGGAAAATAGTCATAATTGTCGCCTCGTCCATTGTGTTTGTTCTCAAAGCATCTATTGATGTTATAACACCTACACCTATCCCTAGTGCTATTTAATCTGTTCTCTTTGTATAGCCTCTCTTTCATAAAAATGATATTGCTTGTCTATTCTAATTTAGCGTCGTGTCTATAACAGATGCTCGACTGAATCTCATTCAGAACTAATGCAAGGCTCGCTATAACAACTGGAAATAATATTATCGTCCTTATTTGTGTAATCTAAAGTAAGTGAAACTTTCACGAGAAAAATCCATTTCAATTATCTGCTTACATGTGGAATAGATTCTTCTGCTGACTAGCACATGTAAATTCTTCAGCCTAATATAAAACAAAATACTGTTTAGCTGTCACCTTACGCTGTGCAAGTATCACTAAGCATAAGAACACTGGTCTGAATAATATAAATAATAGAACCTATCAATTATTCGCCAAAAAAAGGAGTAACATGGAAAACAAAAGTATTATTAGTGAAGAGTACATGACTGACGTAACACTGAATAGAACGAAACAAAAAAAACGAAGATATTAAAATACTAAACTTAAGCAAGGGTCAACCTGGTCGTTGCTAGTATTGATGACAATTTTGGGAATATATTTTTATGATTTTGAAAGCGTGAGTGCTACTTATGTACTAACATTTGGAAATAAATAAATATAAACAGAATAAAAGGGCTGACAGGGCAACCAAAGAATTATTTTACCTAAAAGGAACGTCAAGAAGTGTCTTTATTGTGTTAGAGTAATTATAGTAATCAAAATAACTAGCTTTCTCGCCATTATGTATAGAGATACTTCTATTTTTTCAATCGCTGCCATGCGTCCAAAAGAATATCCTACTTTTCATGACTAGCTTAAATTAAAGATTCATTTACACAAACGCCACGTGTCATTGGCAGCTAATTATAAAGCCAGTCTCCTCCAAGATAGAATCGTCATTATCATTTGCGTTGAGGTCGGCGGCGTTAAATCGATTCACTCTAAATTACACGCTAAATGAAAAAAAAGTCTCACTCAGATTTTATGTAAAAATGGTGTTAAACATTTCCAGACTCGTCCACTGTTGTCTGCAGCAATGAATGCAATTAAAAGAGGAGTCCGCTTATCGGAGAATAATGTCTACGTTGTATGAATTTATTTTTGGGAATACAAATGTATTTTTTAGCCAAATGACTTCAGCCGATTGTATTTCATGTAAAAGAAAGTCTATAACGTACGAAGACTAATTAGAAAAAATATAAAACAAAACTTATTTGTTTAGAAGTGGATATCTTTTCGATGGAAGCCTACCGTAGAACTATTAAAATTTTAAAGAATAACGTTTTGATTTTCTATTAAACTGTAAAAATTATTTGAATTATTTGATAAATAGAGACACATAATTGATAAAATACACTAATAACAAAAGCGAGCTGCGGCGCATTTCAAACAGATGCTACATAAAAAAACGGGAAATAATCATTCAGGTATTTAATATATATATATTGATTATAGTTTCGGAGTGAATTTTTCAATGGTGAATTTTATGGATATGAATTAAAAATGAAAATATAAATAATTTAGTACATTTAATAAAATGACAGAAATTAAGGAATTTTAATATATATATACAGTTGTGCCCGATATTATTCATACCCCCCCCTTGAAAATTGAGTTTATTAGGTGTAACTTTGTTAGAATTTATTGTTTACGTCCATATTGATACATATTCTTAATAAACCTCTTCTGATCATTTTCGTCATTTTAAAATCTCGGGATACTTGTAATAAAAGAAATATACAGCTATTTATAAAATCTGCAATGTTCAAAAATAATCATACCCCCTTATTTTTTCAGTATTAATCGAGTTTCTGACTGTTTGTTTCCTGTTTGATTCTTATTTTGAATGCTTTTATACAACCTTTGATTAATTTCATTTCGTTTTTTGCATTTTTCAGAAATTAAAATGATATCAACTGAAAACCAATAAAAGAATAAAAATTATTAGAATGGGGAAGAAAAAAGAGCTTAGTAATGATCTTAGGACTAAAATTGCGAATTCACAGAAGGATGGTTTAGGTTAAAAGTCAATTTCCAAGAAATTTGAGGTCCCTACAGCAACAGTACAGAGCATCATCAAAAAATTCCAGAGCCACCACACAACAAACAACTTGATTGGTAGAGGAAGGAAAAGGAAACTGTCTGTTAGAACCACCAGGAATATTGTAAGAAGTGTTAATGCAAATCCAACCACCACTACTAAGGACATTTTAGAAAATCTGGAGTCTTCTGGCATAAAAATATCAAGGCAAACATTGCAAAGGACTCTGCATGAAAATGGTCTGAAAGGAAGAAGACCAAGAAGGACTCCATTGCACACCGGAAAACACCTTGCAGCACGTCTAAAGTTTACTTGGAACCATGTGAATTCTCCAGAGTCCGTTTTCTCAAGTATTTTGTGGACTCACGAAACAAAAATTGAATTGTTTGGCCATATGGATGCTTCTTACGTTTGGAGGAAGAAAGGAGAAGCTTACAACCCAAAGAACACCATACCCACGGTGAAACATGGTGGTGGTAGCCTAATGTTTTGGGGCTCCTTTTCAGCTAGTGGTCCAGGTAGTTTGGTCAAGATAGATGGAACCATGAAGAAGGAGCAATATTTGGAGATACTCCAGAAAAACATTAGACAGGATGCGGAGAAGCTCCATTTAGGACCAAACTGGGTCCTTCAACAGGATAATGATCCAAAACATACTGCCAAAATAGTCAAGAAATGGTTTGAGGATAATCAAATTAATGTTTTGGAATGGCCTAGCCAGAGTCCCGACCTGAACCCTATCGAAAACCTCTGGCACATATTGAAAACTGAGGTTAAAAAGCGGAAACCTAGAAATTTGAGGGATTTGGAGAACTACTGCATTGAAGAATGGTAAAAAATCAGTGTTGATGCTTGTAAAAACCTTGTTGATAAATATCCAAAACGGTTACAGGCAGTTATTAAGAATAAAGGGCATGCTATTGACTATTAGTAAGAGAGGTATGAATAATTTTGAACTAGTGCCATTATTGTTTTTCTTTGTATAATGTTTCAAACTTGCATAATTTATTTATTTGTTGAGTTTAAATTAAATGCTTATGCTTGATTTATTGTTTGAAATCCCTTTAATATTGTCTACCTTCTGGTTTGAGCAATAATCTTATAGAAATCTCAAAGATCCGAGGGGTATGAATAATATCGGGCACAAGTGTATATATATATATATATATATATATATATATATATATATATAATGCAATTTTACAATACATATACATGATGAAAACAAAAAAAGTACACAATATAAATAGTATAATGAAAATACTCATGCCTAAAGGCACCAACATTGCTCACGGAAATCACAGTCATACCATACTATATGTCTCTGTTAATGCCCTGATATGTCCATGTATATATATATATATGTGTATATATATATATATATATATATATATATATATATATTTATATATACATATATATATGCACACATATTTGTCATCCTCAGACAGACTGTCTTTGTTATCATAGCTCTTTAATATAACGTGGAAAACACCCATCCCTAGTTAGAATTCTATCTGACAAATATATATATATATATATTTCTTTACATATATATCACCACTTAGCAAGGTCAAGAGGCCAGTCAAGGACAAGAGTTAAAGAGTTTACAGTAGACAATTGGAGAATTAAGTACTCATAAGTCATGGAAATTCGGTAAATTTGTAAACTTATATGGAACGGCTCATCAAAAACTTGTTTACGTTTGAGTTGAAAACAACCATATTGTCGTCAGCTGGAAAGCAGACAAACGGAAGACAATTTTATAGGGGTGCACTTTTTTTTACATAGTGGTCACAACTTATCAAGGCCCGGAAGCCACTTAGGGATAAGGGTTATTGCAAGTACATTACGTTAGTGTGGAGATTTGATGAAGTGTTTACTTAAGGGGGAGGTTAATTGGGAATTTGTTAACGTTGGACTTGAACACATCCATGTTGTAGCCAGGTGGGAAGCAGGTAGACGGAACAGAGGTCCACAGGCATGCAGTTCTAAGAAAGAAGCTTTGTTCATGGAATCCACGTTTTGATTTAGGCACAGATAAAGAGTGGGAGAAATTTTTCACAGTGGATTCGGCTAGACGGGTGTTTTTCATGAAAGATTGCCGAGGGGGGGACGAGAGATTGGAGTTCAGACGAGCACCTGCCATGGAAATAGCGATAAAACAAGGATAGGCTCGCAACGTCTCTTCTGTGGGAGAGAGGTTGCAAGGTAGAGAAAAGGGCATCCCCCACTAAGCCACGAATCTATTTTGTACTCTGTCAAGGCAGGATATGCTGTTTTTAGCAGCTCCTGCCCAGATATGGCAACAGTATTCCATCCTTGGACGTACTTGGCTTTTATATAGATAGATAATTGCATCAGTAGTGAGACATCTTCTGGAGAGGTAGAAGGATCCCACCATCTTTCCAGCGACCTTGGCAACGGACTTGATGTACGTGTTCCATTTCAGATCAGGTGTAAACGTCCCAGACGAGAGCCATCCATCAGAGGAGAGAGAATGAGAGATAACTTTTTCATTTACAGCCTTTTATGTGTTGCCGTAGATGGTCGTGTCATCAGCATAGATGTCAACGAATGATTTAAGTATGTGTTTAGGGAGGTCATTGATGTAGATCAGAAAGAGAGTTTGGCCGAGGATTGAACCCTGAGGGACTCCAGCATTAATACTGCAGGCCTCTGATTATTGTCCATCGACCACTACTCTTATTAGCCTATGGGAGAGAAATGATTTAATGATTGAGAAAACATTTCCCGTTATACCGTAGCTTGAAATCTTGTGAAGTAGACCCTTATGCCATACCTTGTCGAAGGTTTTTGATATGTCAAGCGCAATTGCCCTAGAAAGGAAGCCTTTGTCAAGAGATTCACTAATCCTGTGAGATATAACCGTCAACACATATGCGGTAGATCTTGCAGAGCGGAAACCATATTGTGTGTCACTAAGAATGTTGTTTCTGCTGAAGTGGTTGACTATTTCTCTATTTAATATGGATTCCAGCAACTTACTCATAACACACAGGAGACTTATTGGTCTGTACTGAGAGGGATATGACTTATCACCTGAATTCTTAAATACAGGCCAAACTGATGACGTCTTCCATGGGGTCGGAAAGCACTTCTGCTTAAGGCAGCGCTTAAATAGTTTCGTAAGTATGGGAGCAAGTTCTGGTTGAAGCTTTTTTTAACACTATAATTGGGATGCCGTTAGGGCCAGTTGCTTTACTGGAATCAAGGTTCTTGATTAGCTTGGCTTTCTAAGAAAGAACCTTTTTTAATGGAATCTATGTTTCGGTTTAAGCACTTATAAAGAGTGGGGGAAATTATTGATAGCTTTCTGCTAGACGCGTGTTTGGCGAGGGGGAACCATAGATTGGAGCGCAGTCGAGCAACTATATATATATATATATATATATATATATATATATATATGTGTGTGTGTGTGTGTGTGTGTGTGTCAAAGCTGAATTTTTTTTAATTACATATAAAAATGTTCCCACAAAAAATCAATAAACAAGAAATACCCTTATAGGAGCATATATATATATATATATATATATATATATATATATATATATATATATATATATATATATAACTACTTATTTACTCACATGAAATTGAAATACAAAAGTATAAATTTATGCGTAAACTTTAAGTATTTACTTCAAAGGTGCTCAATACGTAGGCATAGCTTGTTAGTAAGTTATAAAATATATATGGCGATTAAGCTACACTGAATATTCCGCGTTTCATCCACTCTAGGACTCTTCAGGCTTATGCGCGAATTTTGTGGTTGTTTGTCCTTTTTATATACTCATCTTCTATTCAGATTTTAGTTAGCCAATCAGCTTTCTAATACTTTTGTACATTCAACAATAAAAAACACCGTATGAAAACAACGCTAGCAAATAAATACTGGGAACTCAAGGAAAGCGGACATTCGCCGGTAATCGAATGGAAAATAATAAGACAAGCTACCACGTGTAGGGACCTAGACGACCCATGTAGATTATGCCTTCATGAAAAATTTGCTATCCTCTAATTTAAAGAACTCCAACATATATTAAACTGTGGAAGAGAAATAGCAAACAACTGTGTTCACAAGATAAAATTTACTCTAGGATAGCGATACAAAATAGTTTTAAAACAAACAAAAACAATAGAAAATAAATAAATAAATGAATTAAATAAACATGAATATACATAAACGATCACACATATATGTATGTATATATATGTATATATATGTGCATATATGTGTTTATATATATATATATACATATTTATATATAAACTAACATAAAAACACTACCCTACATTTAAAATAGATCAAGCAACTAGATATTTAGGCTTAATAGAGCACACAGAGAAGAGCAGATCAACCAGAGGTCAAATAGACGTTTGTTTGATAAGTGCATGCTCATTGGCTGATAGGAAGGGCGCGGTGAATACTAAAACCTGATTGGCTAACTAAAATCTGAATAGAAGATGCGTATATAAAAAAGGACAAACAACCACAAAATTCGCGCATAAGCCTGAAGAGTCCTAGAGTGGATGAAACGCGGAATATTCAGTGTAGCTTAATCGCCATATTTATTTCATAACTTACTATATATACATATATATATATATATATATATATATATAAATAAATAAATATAAATATATATGCATATAAATTATACATACATATATATAAACAAGAACGTAAAATGAAGATATATGCATATTAATATATTTAATTATTAGATAAAATCAACAATTAAATATTAACACCAGTGATATCAAGATTTTGGTTGTGAATCTTTAATTACTATATATTATTATATCCAGATATTCTTTTTAGCATTTCAATTAAATAAGCCTATGAGAATGAAGATAATTTACTGTTAGAACGTCGAGTAGAATTTTCCAGCGAATATTAATAAAATTGACATAAGTTGGCAATTAAACTCTAAACGTTTTTTTATGTAAATTTTAGAAAGAAACTATGCAAAGTTTTTTTTGGTTTGTTTCAGTAAGCTGATCATATTTAAATTGAAACGTGTTATGACTTTTTAATTTTATTTGGTATATTTTTCAGTCGTAACAATAAGTTCCCAGTCAATATCTCCTTCCCTCTCCCAACTTTTCTATGATTATGGCACCTTCTCTAAATCAGGAGTTAGTGCGATATGTCGTTCGCTATATTACTAACACGATGTAACCAAAACTGTTTAGCGAGATTAACGCCTTCTCTAGGTAGCATTGTATCTCTGGTTATAAAGAATGTCGACTATAATTTATAGTAAATTTTACTTTAATCTTCCTAAGTAGACAATTAATCTTGACACGGTGTTTTTTTATTATGTAAATGAAAATATCAACACATTTATTAATTCATCCCATGCATTATCTTTGGCTTTACTCAACACTTCTTTTATACCCTATGACGTTTGTTTTATATTATCATTACAGCGACATATGAATAAACAGACTTTCCCCATGAATAAGGGAATACATGCTAATAATTGTACAAAATTGTTAATCATTAAATTCTTTATAATTATATATTAATGTTTATAAATAATTAATAATAATTAAATGATTAATTTAAATGTTAAACGGATTGGCTTTAATAAAAAAAAAATGAAAAAAAAAAGAACTATGTATTTTTGTCATGTACATTAAATAAATCTTAATAAAATGACAGTTTAATTAATGCTCGGAAGATAACGTGTCAGCAATGACCAATTAAATCTATTATTAAACTAATAGAGGACTTGCGTTATGAAACAATATTAAATACATTACTTTTTTTACGCACAACGATGCTTGTTGATGAAAACGGAGTTATTTCATGACTGAAGTGTTCTGGTCGATTAGGGGTACTCCAACATGAGGGGTGAACTCACCGAAATATTTCATTACATGGTATTACTTTGATTTATTATTTTCATCGAAATACATCTCTGGTGAATATTTTATTTCTATAAGAAATAAAGTCTGCTCATACGCTAATCGAATCTGTGCATAATTGGAAAAGCAGCCAGAATATTACTGAGAAAAAAAAATCCGCCGTGTCTGATTGATTGGTTTTCAAAGAAAATAATTTATTTCATTTACAGTGTTAGTTACATTACTCATGCTAATTTGCAGACATTTAGAATCGTACTAACACTCATATTTAATATATATATATATATATATATATATATATATATATATAAATATATATATAAATATATATATTTATGTGTGTATATGTACATATGTATGCGTATATGTACATGTACACATATGTATGCATATATATATATATATATATATATATATATATATATATATATATATATATATGCGCACCAGTCCTCTCCCGCCGTATTTTCTTTTCACGTAGAGTCTGTCAATATCATCCTTTGTTGTAGTGCATCGTGCTTGGTCATAAGTTGCTTGGTCTTCTTATCGAGCTGTCTCAGTTCTTCTTTTGCCCACCCTATAAACGGTCCAGAGTATCGTACTAGTGATACTGCCTATGCATTTTTACCTGTGATAAGCCTTCTGCTATATAATTTCGTTTAAATGAGTGGTCTTGTTCCCCTAAAATAGTCCTTTCTAGTGCTCTCTTTCATTTCTGTTGATGTTCCTGCTTACAGAATTCCCAAGTATTTATAGGCGTCTTGTTCCCCTAGTGCTCTCATCTCCGTTTGGTTGGGTAGTGCTACGCCTTCTGTCGTCTCCATTTTTCCCTTTCTTATAACTAGCAGTGCGCACTTTTTCATTGCAAATTGCATTTGATATCCTAGCTGAAGATCCTGGTAATATTAATTAGTGTCTCTAGTTCAATTTTGTGTGGGGTTATGCGACATTGAAACTCGAAACACTAAAAGTGAAGGCGAAAAAGAGAAAGAAAGGGGAACACAAGGAAAAACAAAGCAAAAAGAAAAGCAGGTGTAGTAATGGTTCTCAGTGTTGGAATGGGGCAATCATTGAACGGGGTAAAAGGGCGAACGTAAATAAATCATCTATAGAGAAGGCAAGGGACGTGTAAAAGTAGAAATTGATCATAAACACGATAATCGAGCAGAACAGACGTGTTAATAAGAAAGGGATATCCAAGAAAAAGAGATGTTATGAGTAAAGGCAAGATTAAAAGCAGATTCCACTTTTCCTCTTCTGCCTTCACTTTTAATGTGTGGAGTTTATATGTCGCATGTCCACTCTCCCTGTTCCTTTAAACAATGAGTTTTCTCATTATTTCTTTAAGAAATGGTTTTCTCCTGTGGAAGACAAACTTTGGCAAAGAAGCCTGAGGAGGATTTGTGGTTTTAACCAATCATCCGTCCAAAATATTAGCATACCCAGTTTTGCGACCTTATAAATGTATCTATCTATCGATCTATCTATCTATATATCTGCACACACACATACACACACAAACACACAACCATATATATATATATATATATATATATATATATATTATTATTATTATTATTTGCTATAATAATTAAATACCAAAATCCTTTCAGAAAGCTTCAGTGTAGGGTGTAACGAGTAATTTTACTCATTTTTCTTAAATCAGCCTTGAAATGCGTGTTTTAAAATCTCTCCATTTCTACGCATATTTATCTTTCTTTTAATAATATTAGTTGACCTAATTCCCTTTTTTCTTTGCACCCATGTTTTGTATTATTCCACGGAATTCTGCCTTTATGGTTTACTTTGAACTATCTCTCATTAACGCGATTCCTTGTGATTTTAATGTTTGAAAATATGTGCAAATGGAAATTTAATCAACTTTTTGGGGATTTTACCGTTATTAGATATTTTATAATATGTGATGTGATTTTATAATTTGTGATGTGGTGTGTTGCACACAGGGCCTTTGAGCGTGTAGTGTTGTAGCTTAGTGAATGTGTAGAGTGCTTAGCTGCTTGGCTTTCAGGTGCTTTGCTCCTCTTGCTTCCAGCTGTAACCGCCACCTATACTCGCAAGAGTGAAGGGGAGGCAGTTTAGTAAGCCCTGCCCACTGGTGGTTAGAGCGTCTCACTGGTCAAGACTCGCATGCCACCTCCTCGTGGTACATCACGGTTTAACTGGGTACCTTGCGGCCCCAGGCTAAGTGTATGTGGGATCTCGGAGTAGTCTGGAGCCCCAGAGGTGTTGAGTGCATGGCCCTCCGGCGTGAGGACACGCCCTGGCTTACACCAATCCAGACCCCAGCTATGTGGTCAAATAGCAAAATGTCATCTCGGCAGCAGGAGTTGGCAGTCATGGTATGAGCGCAGCTGATATATTTTTCAACCACCGGTCTCCCATGGCGGATCACTGAGCGGATGAATCAAGAACGATCAACGGTCAGGGATCAACACCCAGTTAGCGGGTACTGCGGGGCAACCTACCACTGCTCCAGCTGTCGCACTCCTGTGCTCCGCTGGGGTCCGCAATGTTGGGTCCAGAGGTGGATGTTCTGTTCTGGGCATGCACTCATCCACTACTTCCCTGCCCCGGCGCTTGACGTTTCAGGCAACTACTATGGATATGTCAAGAATAAATTAAAGATCCTGCCAGCAATACACAGACTTCCTGAACTGTAGAAGACTGAAGCGCCTTGCCAATCGTCGTCCTCGACGTTAAGGGCCTATTGATTTGATTGAGATATTTTACCCTTAACCAGACAATCTATTTACATGAAATTACCTTTTTCCTTCCTCTATTCCCTCGGCTTCACTATTTTTACAAAGATTAACAATCTATGACTAACTTGTAGTTTCATTAAATAGTTTGTAAGCAAACTCCGATCCCGCATTTTGCTAATCCCTACCCTCTGATGAGAGGAAAGTATTTCTTTTAAACACCGCGGATTAAGGACTATCCACTTATTTTGTGCTTCCTTTTTAAAATTAAATATGTTTTTAACTCTTTTTCAAAGTGTTTTTTACATGTTTTATTAACTACTTATTCTTATTATAAGCTCACTTTCCTATTTGGTTCTATCGAGCTTTTACATTTGATTGAGATTACTTTATAAATATTAAGTCTTTAATATTTATAATATACCTTATATATATATATATATATATATATATATACATATATATATGTATATAGTCATACAAATACACTATTGTTTTGCTGCATCACAGCTCATCAATGCGACTAGATAATCAACTTCCTCAAGTCATATCTACACTCATGAGCAAAAAAAAAATAAATGGGCTATGAATAAAAGAAGGAAGTAACAGAGTTTTTTTTTAATATTTTTCCATGCATTTTTGTTCATTTAAATTGAAAATTTCTATTTTGCAGATCATTATTATTAGAGTATTATAATAAGTGGAAAAATCAATCCTAAAATGGTAAGACCATATCTTGGTGAGGATATAAAAGACCGAATTACAGGATTAAGGTAGTCTCAAATGACTTACAAGCAGATTTTGGATATTTTAAAAAAAGAAAATGTTAAAACGCCTCTTTCTGTAGTGAAGCGAATTGGCAAAATGTTCGAAGTTGAAGTATTGGTAAAAGGGGCATCTGTATCTGTTCACCCTAGAACATCCATTTTGAAATAAGAACACAGGCTTAAATTAACGTTTTGAAGGATCGAAATAAAACTTATGTTGACCGTAGTAAAGAATACAAAACTGGGACAGGAAATTCTCTTTCTGGATATACAATATCAAAACGAATGAAAGAAATGCCATTTTCTCTCTAAAGAAGCCATTTTAATCAAAGATTATCAATGATAGAAAGAAAGATACAGACTGGTTCAGGATTGTTTTCTTGTTAGATGAATCAAGATGTTGTCTTGTTAGTGATGCTCCTGATGCTCCTAATGCTCCCGAATGGTGCAATCGAAGAACTGGCGAAAGATTTTTGCCAAGTTTCATATAAACGACAGTTAAACATGGGAAGGGAGGGATAATGGTATGAGAAATTTTACTGCAGCAGGAGTTGGGAACTTATTAGATGTGAGAAGTCAATCAATTCAAAGGAATACATTCGAACATTAGAAACAGGATTGTTACTAAATATCGAGAAGCTGGGAATATCCCAGAACATTATTTTTCAACCTGATAATGCCCCTTCACACACGGCTAAAGTCACAAAAAATGGTTTTCTGATAATTCAATTGATGTGATATTTTGGCCAGATCAAAGCCCCGATTTAACCCCAATCGAGAATGTTGGTCCATAATATCTCGTGCATTGGCCGGAAGAACTTGAGTACAATGAAAAACTGTGCGACGCTCTGCAAAGCAAATTGAAAACATCTCCTCTTCACAGTGCTCCACTTTTTGTTGAGAGCATGTCTAAAAGGATTGATCTCTTCAAGAAATCAAAAGGAAATGCGAGTCCATCCTAAGCATTTATTAAAGTAAGTGTCCTGTTCTGTGTTATTTGTCTCGTTTACGTTTCCTTGTTCAATTGTTCTTTGTTCAATATAGCTTTTAGTGCAATAAAATGTCTAAAATTGGTTGGTCCAATTTTTTTTGCTCATGAGTGTATATATATATATATATATATATATATATATATATATATATATATATGTGTGTTGGGGGTAGATATGGTACTCCCTTAATTGTATTGTGTTTTCTTATATCTTAACGCATATATATTAGAAAAGTGGAATTAAATATTACATTATACATTAGATATATATCATTGCCCTTTTTCTTTTTCAAGCAAAACAAAATGTATGGCAGTAATTTGTTTAATGCATATTACTGTTTATTTGATGCATCTAAAAGACAATTCACAAACAGATTTCTGAAAAGCCTGAAAAATTCTTTCAATTTTTATAACTACTATTAATTGTAATCTTACTATTGTAAATCGTGTAATTTGTGATCGATGCACTATTATTATTAGTATTGGCGACAGAAACTGCAGCGGCAGTAGTAATAGTAGTAGTATTAGTAGTAATAGTAGTAGCAACGGAAGTAGTAATCTTATTATTAGTAGTAGTACAAGTATTAGTATTAGTAGTAGTGTTAGTAGTTTTAGTAGTGTATAATTTGTCATGTTTACCTATCCGATGATACAACATTGTATGATTTTGATTTTTTATAAATTTATTTGCTTATGCATATTTATCCACGCGCCTTTATAAGTATTATGGATATGGCGTGTTGTAATAATTGTAATTAGTAATAAGTGTTTAGTGTTAACCGTTGGGAAATATAAGACAGTATATTATTTCTTTCTGTATTCAAAGCAATAAGCAATTAAAACAAGGTCTATTTACTTTTATTCATATTCATCATTGCTAACTGTTTTTACTTTATGATTAACAACGTGACAAATGACAAGCATCCTGATTTTTTTTCCTATAGATGTCATACTGTGATGATATTTTTCATAATATGACGGCCCGATTACATGATGATGCAGGTATATTCTGCTATTTGAAACTATTACATACTAGCAATGAACGGTGTTTTGATTTTATAATGCAATTGCTCAAGCTTGAAGCAGTTTATTCTTTGACGTGTAGATGATATGCAGACATATAAATTTACATTCGGCTCCTGCGACAATTATGTCTACTTAAAGAAATGCAAAGGATATTGCAGTGAATTTACTAAACTGATATAATTCATGATATATCATACGTGTCAAACGGTGAATAATAATAATAATAATAATAATAATAATAATAATAATAATAATAATAATAATAATAATAATAAGTGAAGCATGCATAGCCCCCCGTGAGTTCACAGTGAACGAGGTATTAAAAAATTACCAAGTTCAACATTTACCCCTCCTATTTAGTCCCAAAAATCATTAGGGGACGTCAAATCCTGGTAAAAATGAACAAACGGTGCAATTTAAAACCTTAACATATATCCATGAGTGATCGCAGACTACAGACAAGCAAAATTATATAAAAATGAATTAGTTACAACTTTTCACAAAGTTTTCTTTTTAATCCAAGGCATTAATTTTTATTAATAAGCACAAAAGTGCCAATTTAAGCCATTTTAACCAGAAAGGCACTCCTAGGGGAGGCCACCGGAGTTTTCCTGGAAAATTCCTTCTGTTATCTTTTTACTCATATCATGTTTAACGTTTATGCAAAATTTTCCAAAATTTGACGGGTAATAATAATAATAATAATAATAATAATGCAACTCCATCTGTAATGGCTTTCAAAAGGTTTTCAAAAGAGGTGGAAAGTACTGGACATCTGGGTAAACTTGTCACGCAGACTCCAGGGAATAGCATGAGTGGTTCTACAAGAGAAATCTTTGATGATGGCTTGTGTGACTACTCCTAGTGAGTAAATAATAATAATAATAATAATAATAATAATAATAATAATAATAATAATAATAATAATAATAATAACCGAGAAGAGATCGCTAGCCAGACCTTGGCTGGACAAGCGCAAAGAGAACTGGGACCTTGGGAAGGCTGAGTGCCACTCAAATTCCAGTATAAATCAATGACCACTTCCAGCGAGAAATCAATGCTAAGCGGCTGTTGCGATGATGCAAACTCATTTGCAAATGCTATCGTAGGAGGTGGAGAGAGCTGGACGTCTGGGTAGACTTGTTGTCACTCAGCTTCCAGAGAACACTACAGGTTTCCACTCAGGTCGTTTGTTGACTTGTGTGAAAGCTCAATGTGAGCCAATACTACTACTACTACTACTACTACTACTACTAATACTAATAATAATAATAATAATAATAATAATAATAATAAAGATTTACTACTTTTTTACGAAGGCTTACACAAAACACACATGAGCTATAATATATATATATATATATATATATGTTTGTGTGTGTGTGTGTGATAGTAAGTTTCCTTATGTGTCCGTCTGTGCAAAATGATCTCTCCTGCTCTGTGAATATTTTAGCTACATGCAACTATTTGCTATATTGTTATATTTTTTTACACAAACTTTTCAATGTTTTCCCAATTACATTTTGATAAATTTTTATACAATAAATGTTTTGGTTTTGTTTTGGTTTTCAAATGGCGCTCGCGCTCGCCCAGTTTAAGCCATTATGAATATGGCATTTCATTTTCTGTTTTTTGTTTGGAGCAGATAAAATAGAAATTAAGGAATCAAAAGTCGAAAACAATATAACTTGGCATGATAAGTCGATGAAATGTGTACTTTAATCTTAAAGGCAAATATACATTTATACATTTTACATTATTTTAATCTTTATGATTATGGGCTCACCTCATATATGACGGATTATGCTGGAGAGATTTATGTTTGGATTTCTATTCTAGCTGGTGACACCTGGTCCATATTTTCATTAATGTATTTTATAATTTTTAAATTATTACTATAACTT
Source organism: Euprymna scolopes (assembly GCF_053919585.1). Taxonomy (NCBI): domain Eukaryota; kingdom Metazoa; phylum Mollusca; class Cephalopoda; order Sepiida; family Sepiolidae; genus Euprymna; species Euprymna scolopes. Next base: position 55,466,352 of record NC_136488.1, read on the forward strand.
GGATAAAATATGATAATCAGAATTTATTTGATTTATATTGTGGATCCAAATAATCGCCGGAGTAACCCATGAAACGATTAAAGAAAAGAGTAATTGCGAAATATCTAATGCTATTGAGAGGTAAAATATTTCGATAGCTAGAACAATGTACTAGAAAATAAATTGTTTAAGACAAAACAATGTTTAGAGTATATTTATATTATACAAGATAAGAATATATTAAAGCTAGTATAAATTTGTCATAAAATATGTTCTATATTAGTTCCAAAAACCATAATTTACCAAAAATATATTATTGAACTGCTTAGTGATATAGGAGAAACAACAAAGAAACGAGTTATCATATATTCACGAAATGAACACCAGTTAGTTAAAAAGAGTTTTCCAGTGAATCGTCTAGTGAGAGAGGAGTGCGCTGAGACAATTGTATCGGCTCGGAATTAATTTATATCCGCGGTTCTGAGGGCATAAACTGAACAAATTAGAACACATGTAGAAACTAAGCGGACGTGGGAAACTCTTAGAGAAGATAGAAATAAATATCTGAGAATTATAATTAGGCATTATATCGTCTCCTTCGAAGAAAATGCATTCCATATAGTAACTTTCCGCTTTGTCTGGTGCCAAACAGACAAATTTGTCTTATTTTGTGAACAGTTGAATGGAATCTGTGTATGCATACTGCATACACATGTGCAAATGAAACATTAAACGATATGTCTTGGTAACGTATAGACATGGACATATACATATGCATACACGTATGATGCATATGCATTTAAAATTATGCATACATCAGTAGACCCGTTTAATGAACCCGATTACATAGACAGACAATTTACTACATAGATATGCACACATAGATGTATACATACTCGATTACATCATCTGCTCGTGTAGACCCATTCATTATGTGAACACTTGTGTGTACACACACATACACGCGCGCGCAATTCACAGACTATAATGTACTTGGTAGGATTTTCGCTAGACATAAGTCAGAAACAAACACTGAAGTTTTAACTAATAATCCGAAATAGCTAACATTTATTTGTTTCCGCCTTATTATTACATAAGGTGACATGTATCCTTTTTACGAAATAGAGCTTTGTGCAGGGTTTGACATCGATCGTTACAGTAATGCAGGATATATTCCTTTCCAATTAAGGTGTTGTACTTCTACAGAGTTCACTCATGATGCTAGTACTTAAGGACTTATAGTAGTGATTAAATTAGACAATGAGACTGACTGCATATCTGGAATGTTAAGCTAGAATAGTCCGACAAAATAAATCTGACGAAAGTTGACGATTGAAACATTGTGAAAATAACACGCAAGATGATAACATTAGTTCTAATAATCCAAATGATACAAATAATCACCCCTCATATAAAAAAAATCCATAATTAAATGTATATCTGTAATAATTAATTATAAATCTGGATATATTTATCTGCATAATATACATTAAGGAAATATTGATTACATACATTTTTCATTAACATACACTTTCTATTCTTCCGTAAAAAAAGTAAACATTGTATTTTACTAGCAGATCGCCCGGCATTGCCCGGTCGTAAAATACACTTAAATATGGTATATTGACTAATGTAGATTTCGTATTTATCATTATATTATATTGGACTTAATATAAAGTAATGATTAAAAAAATAAAAAAAATGGCCCGTGCGCCATCACCGAAAATCGAAACCAAAACGTTTAGCTTACAAATTACCATTTCTTTTGACGTTAATGCATGATGAAGAAGTGTTTGCTGCAAGACTATAAATTAAAAGATAAACTAATTGCTATCAAATACCACGTTTTTATTTTTACATTTTCGCTCCGATTTTTCGCGGAAAATCCAACTATACAGTTCGAATAAAATATATATGGAGTTTCATGTCCGTAGACCAGAAACTGACGGAGGAATTTAGTAAGTACACTTTTTAAGCACATATATAAACGCATCCATAAATAGATATAGAAAGAAGTTTGTGTTTACTAAAATCTTTTCATGCAAATATTACTCAAGTATAAATCATGTAGAATATCTGCATGAATATAATTACACGTAATAGTTTAATAAATATGATCATCCCATAAGAAAACTGAAAAAATTGAACTAATAAAGAATTAATTTAAATGAATCTTTAATAAAATATGCATATTAGCTAGATATTTTGCAGATGAATGCAATTCCAACACATATATGTAACAAAGTGGTATTTTTTAAAAATAAATTATTTTTAATATGAATACCAAAACATTAAAAACAATTACAGGACTATGGATTATATAAACAAAACGCATGTTTTCATGGTTAACATGGACAGTGTTTATTTTTAATCAACATATTAACCTATCACCTTTTTATTTTTTTAAGTGTAAAAGCTAAAATATTTTAAAAGAAATAGATAATAAATTTTGTTTCGAAAAAAAAAACTGTTTCAAAATATGTCCACTCTTAAAAGGTTATTTTTTATAGCAGGAGTATATTACGTGCTATGCACACAAGATGATCTGTCGTTTTATTTCACATATAACATTATCCTCCTTAATATTAACTAATACGATTACTTCGATAGAAATCTAATTTAAATGTAATGCCCGTACAATTGCACTCAAAGTAGGGAAAAATATAAGAATAACTCCTCATTCTATTATTAATATTCAATTATATCATGGCTTATTAGACGACGATTGTACACAAACTATACACTAACTTGAGCTTGCCCAGTAACAGGTTGGCAATCCCCATATAATACTAAGCGCTCTATGTAGGATGCCGGTATCTCCTGCATTCCATCTATCCCCCTTACTGTTTTGATTCTGTCATGCCGCTGGCTCAGACTAGTTAATGCGAGAGAGTGCGGCTTGCTCTGCGCAAACGAGCTTTAATTTAAACAAACAGCATATGCGTGTCACCTCTCGCACCTAGGATGATCATATAGTATTCCCCTTCCGACGTTCGGACTCCCTATTTATCTTATAGGCTTGCAATGCTTTACTTGGCAAGCTTATTATATCATAAGTATTCACATTGTTATATAATCTTTGTTCAATGGTCATGTATTTTATTTATGAACGTCGTGTTTGGGTTGTTATTTTTTCTTGACTCTATACCTCCTTAGTCACTGCATATATTTCATGACATTTTTAAACGTCTATTCTTACATATATATTCTGTACATGATATGTTATATTCTACAAGAAAATGTTTGCAAACTTTTTTCATACTTATTTAGTCTTCATACAATTCTTTAACGTTTCAAAACATGTTTACTTTGTATTTTTTTCTTATTTTAAAAGATAGCAGCTGCGTAATTCTTGAGTACATACAAGGAAGAATATCGGGGAAATACCAAATGCAATGCAAATTCCTGCATGCACACACACACATACACACACACACATACATATATATATATAAAGAGAAGGAGAGATAGTTATGTATAAATTAATATATGTGTTCATCAACACCATCGTCATAAACATCAAGGAGACCCCCCCCCCTTTCGGTTTTCTATATAACTTTTTAAAAGAGATCGCGACCAAGTTCTGCGACTTAAATCTGAAATTTCAGTTGGATATGGTTTGTTTTTTTAATGTGTTTATTTATTTACATTTGTTTTTGTAATGTGTTTATTTATTTATTAATAGCGGGGTGAAAATTATTTCTTCAACAGAAGTAGGACACCTTTTTCCCTTTTCTAGCCTGTGAGAGATTCTTGGGACAGGTAGACTACCCACTTTAGCCCCCCGATAAGGATTAGGTCCAGCTTATCCTCACCTTTGGGTAGTAAAAAAAATATTTCGTTGATTCGGGGATCTGGCTATGAGCGATGTTCAGCCCCAGGAAAGTAACTAAAACCACGGCCACCGAGAGTAAGAAAAAGGCCTGCTAACTGAAAAATGCCTGCATGAAAATGTAAGTCAGATTTGCCAGACTGTCAGACTGTCATTACTATATGAGGGTCATTTTAAAAAGAACAATATAACATTTTAAAGAGAAAAAGAAACATAGATCGATTAATACTGAAACTGAACTTTATTCAATACTAGCTGGGTGCACCCAGCGTTGCCCTGCTTTTGAGGCGTGTGTGTAAAATGAAAGCAAAGCGAAGTCATAACCCTGTTTAAATATTATAAAAACAAACAACGTTAAAACTATTAAAACAATCCTGTAAAAAAAAAAAAAACAATGAAAAAAATGAACGTGATGCAATACGAACTGTCCGGCAGTGCCCGTGTGTTTGAAAAATCCCAAAAAAGTTTGAAGGGAGGGGGTGGGGTCTAACACGAATTATTGAGGCGAAAGCTCAAAAAAAAAAAAAAAAAACGCGATAAATTTAATAAAAAGTGAATTCCGCAGTGAAGTTTTGGTTTAGTTTCAGTAGTCACATGATACTCGAATTCTAGATAAATGTTTTTGTTTTCTCGAATTCTAAGATAAGTTGCTTTTCTACCTAACTGGATATGTTTTCAGTGTTTTTATTTAATGTAACATGCTTATTTTGTATAGTTTTTAGAATCTATGTATAAGAGCCCCCCCCCAAAAAAAAAGGATGCCATAAAAAGTTAAGGGTTTGCATTATAAAATAATATTAGAAACACACTCAATATATGGCAGCGTATATTGAATGAGTTTTTGACAGTATTTTGCAAAGGTTTTTTAGCTAAAACTTCTTTTCCCAAACCTAACGTATTCAACAGCGAGCATGCCGCGATTTGCATTTTTCAAATATATCGATAAATACTATGATTTTCGAACCGAATAAATATTTACATTAAATAAAAAAAAAACTTATCCAGTAAGATAGAAAAGTAATTTATCTTGACTTTGATAACATATATTTTTCCAAACTATGTGTATAGTAAAACAACCCACTTTTTTCATTAAATTGTAAGATGAAAGTTCAGTATAGTTAGAAAGCCCCTACTCCGTTAAAATCTCTTCTAGATAATATTTCAGCACAGTACAAACAACATTTTTTCATGCGATTAAACAAGAAAATATCTATTTTTTTATATACTCTTTATTTTCAGTTCATATAAAAAAATAAAACTAATAAGTTAGTGTATTTTGGGTTGTATTACTATACACATACATTCGTAAAAGTGGTAAAAATCAAATATATACCAAATAAATGTTGTCAAAGGAAAGATAAGTGTAGTGGGGTCGGAAAAGGTGAAAGTAGAAACACAACGATTTGGTGAGAATAAGAACATTTATATCAAGCAAGAGTTAGTGGTACTGAGAAGGTTAGTAAGTCCGTTGGAAGTCCTCCCTGTACGACATCCGGATAGCTCTCGTTGAGCGGTCTAGACTTGCTGATTATATGCCTAATGAACAAGTCCATCTTAGCGGTTATAAGATTATGTATGCCCCCCCCCTATGTTTTTTTTGTTCCGGGGAAAGATATTAATATTTCTTCCTTTTTGGATCGACGATAAGGGGTTCCCTTTCCCTTTCCCTTCCTTGTCGATCGACGCTGTTCTAAGTTTGCTTAGGGGGGAGCTCGATATCGAACATATACAATGTATCGCTAGTTTCTTCTTCGACTTGAGGTGTGTCTTTGCTATCGTCACGACGATGTCTACTTTGATTTAGGTGTCTCTTGTGAGTTGTGGTAGGGCCTAGAACGATGGAGGTTGTGTTTCTAATTATTTTGTGAATCGTTCCTTGTTCCCAAAACGATGTATTGTTTCCGTATGCTTTAAAGAAAAACGTGTTCTCCTGGCTTACACTTTTTGTGAAAACGGTAGTGGTCCTACCTTAATTTGCTTGTGTTGGCAGTAGTTTTTCGAATACTGGTCGTATTTTAGTGCAAACATGGTCTCTGCAGAAGACGTTGCTTCAGGGATATTCGGGTTCGGTGTGATCCTGTAAACCTATAAGAATTGTTGTGAGGCCTTATGTGAAGATGTTCGCGAAACTTTCTTCAATGTTCTTTTCAAAGTGTCTACGCAACGTTCAGCCTGTCCATTTGATCTTCAATGATATGGAGGTATAGTGATGCCTTCTATTTGAAAAATGTTGCAGAATACCTTAAAATCAGTAGATGTGAACTGTGTCCCGTTGTCGCTGACTAAGCAATCGACAACGCCAAATTGGGCAAAAAGTTAATGGAGGAAAGAGATAGTGACCCCTGTTGTGGGTCTCTTGCACCTAAGTACTTCTGGCCATTTTGAATAGCTATCTACTACAATCAAGTAGTAAACATCCTCCACAGGTCCTGCCAAATTCATATGTATTTTCGACCATGGTTGGTCTGTCTTTGTTCATGGGCTTTCAGTGATTGGTTGTGTTTTAGTTGCTAGAAAACAACTCTTGGAAGAATGAACCAAATGTGAGATGTCTAAATCCATGTTTGGGAGAATACATACTCTGCATAAAGCTTTTCATCCTATTCTTTCCGGGAGGCCCTGCATGAAAATCTCTTAGTATTCGTTTCTGGTAAGTCTTGGGTATAACCACCCTTTCACTATATACTAGTACATTGTCACACTAGGAGAAAATGTCCGCTATCTGCCCATGTTTTTCCATGATCTTCTGTTTTGTGGAGCAAAAAAAATTCGTCTTCTTGGGCTTCTATTTTTACCTCACGTAGTGTAACTGGTAGTTCTTTAATCACGTTAAGCATCAGCTTCTTGATCTCGCTGTAGGTTTTTAAAGAAGCGATCACAGTAACTTCTAGCAGTTCGCTTTGACTTGGAAATAACCTCGACAATTCGTCAGTATTACCATTTTTTTGTGAGGGGAGTTATTCTAACTTAACGTTTAGTTAAGTAAGATCGTGCCCCATCTCAGCAATCTATTTGCTGTATACACAGGCAGTCCTTTCCTCGATCCGAAGATAGTTAGGAGCAGTTTATGGTCAGTTTGCAAATGGAAAACTCTTCCATGCAAATAACGATGGTAGTTTGTTACTGCGAATATTATTGCGAGGGTTTCCTTCACGATCGGCGAGTAATGTTTTTTCCGAAGGTAATAACGCGCGTGACGCATGTGCTGCTGGTTTCTTGCTTCCATCTGGCATGCTGTGTAGTATGCAAGCGCCTAGGCCATCAGAGATTGCGTCGCTGTCAATAAGGATATCTAATTCTGGGTTGTAATATGTAAGAAATAGGTCGGAAGTCGGTGCGGTTTTTATTTTGTTGAATACCTTCTGGCATTCAGATGTGCATTCCCAAGTACTGTCTTTCTTCAAAAGTTTGTTAAGTGGGACCAGAAGATTATGCATGTTGGAGATAAATGACATGTAATACTTGGCTAACCTAGAATGCTTTGTAGTTCCGTGACGTTTCCGAGAGTTGGCATGTTCTTTATTACAGTTGTCCTGTCAGAATCTGGTCTCTTTCCGTCTTTGTCAATTATGTATCTTAGGTATTTAATTTCTTCTTTAACTTCCTTGACTTTTAAACCAAAATCCTGTATCCGTGAAAATACTTTTAGTATATGCTCTCTATGTTGTTCCCTGGAATTGCTGATGAAAATTATATCATTCAAGTATGCAGTTGCGAAATCGAGTCGGTCTAGCATAGTCTCCAGTATTTCTTGAAAAATCGCCGGAGCGATCTTAATGCTAATCTCTCAAATGTTATAAACCCTTGTGTGTGTGTTTATGCAAAGTAGCTTTGAGCTATTTTCCTCAACCGTAATCTGAAGAAAAGCCTCACTGTGATCGACCTTAGATTTGATCTTACCTTCGTTCAGTTTGGCGAAAATCTCCTCGGGACTAAACAGTGGATAATGGTAGTCTTTCAAGACAGCGTTTATCTCAGTCGAAAAATCAGCACATACGCGGATTTCCTTCAATTTCTTTATGTCATACACTGTAGGAGATGCCCATTGGCTGAATTCCACTTTTGATAAGATGCCGGTCTTGACTACTCTGTCAAGTTCCTCTTGTGAATCGAATGGTACTTCCTTCTTTTCCTAAAAACTGGTTCTACTGGTTCTGCATTGGGTGTCAGTTCAAATGTAGCTGTTGCTTTCCTACATTTACCCAAGCCCGCTAAAAAAAATCCTTAAAAAGCTTTCTTAGATCCACTTTTAGTTCTAGTTTTTCTGTAGAAAACAATTCTACTTTTTGGCAATAAGGGTTGATCGTTACATCAAACAGATTAAATTCCTGAAACCAATCGTTCCCAAACAAATTTTTTATGTGCGTGAGCACAAATAAGTTCAGTTTTTTCGTTGTACAATTAAAATTGACATTTGTAGTTAGTTCTCCTTCAAAATTCATTTTTATCCAGTTACCGTTTTTGCTGACTTACCAGTTTTATGCATAGTCGGTTTATTTAAATTTCTTTACGTCAGTAAATTTATTATGGATAATTCCGTCCCTGGCTCTAGCTGTAATTTAACGTCCTTGTCTAAAATTCTAACTAAAACGTATTTTCGACTGTTATTTTCGTCTTTTATATAGTCTGTTGAATCCGAATTTTACTTTTCCTCTGCCATTTGCCGTGTGAGCTTTTGTGTCCTAGTTTTTTTTAAATTAAAACAGTCTTTGATGCGAAAAGGGCAATCCTTTGACCAATGCAAGTTTCCGCAGCGAAAACAAGGGGCTGATGCTTCTCGTTACCTTGTCCTTCATGCTTAAGTGGAAGATAGCGTCCAGTTCCCGTTTTTTTTTTGGAAAGTACCCCTTAGTTATTCCCTGCATGTTCTTCATGTGTGCAATACCAGCTCCCGCGATGTTCTTTGAGTCCTTATTGATGCTAATGATTGTTTGGCAATCTTCCGCCAGCTTTTGTACAGTTAAGCCTGGTTCACTTTCAGTTTTGCCAAAACTCTTCGACGGATCTCAGAGTCTCTTGTCGAAGCAAAACTCTGGACAAATATGAAGCACTTGAAATCATCGGCATTCAATTCTGACAATTTAAAATCGTCAGAGTGTTTGTTAACTATCGAGGCGAATGTCAAGTAGTCCATATCGTCTGTTATTCGTAATGTTCAAGCATGTTAACCGTCTATGGAACAGCGACTATTTCGATCTAAATAGTTCAGTTAGTCATTTAACGGTTTTCGTAAACGTCAGATCGCTAGTCTTTTGTGGCAAGATATAGTCGATTAATTTGTTGTGTTCTGTAGCCCGTAATTTGCTAAGTAGTAAAGGGACGTTTTTGGGTCTGCCAATTTCCACAGTCAATATTGTACAGATCTTCATACCGTCTGAAATTCGTTTCAAATGTTTGATATTCTTCAGAACAGTAGGTGAAATTATTTATTGTACTTAGTACCGTACTCAGAAGAAACGCTGTATCGCCCTCTGTCGCTTGATTCCTAGTCATTACAACCGGGAATAGTGCTTCAGTTTTCTCTTTCTGCTGTTTTTAATGCAAAGAGTCTTTCGTCAGCTCTCATTTGCATTGTGATCATTCTTTCTTCTGTGGTCTATTGCTTTAAAAATTTGACAGGTGAACGAAAAACAAATAGAAGGTATTATTTCCTTTAAGTGTCCGTGTGTGCCGTTGTAAAAATGAGGAGAAGAAGAAAGAAAAACACTTTTTTAAGCCATCAAAAACATGAAACAATGGTTTCCCAGCACGTAAAAAGAATATTTGCCTTTTTATCACACGGTCTTTTTCATTTTCTTCTCTTAGTATAGTTCAAATCAACAACTTGTTGGTCAACAATAACCACTTTGTCATAAAAAAAGAATTAATTTCCCGAAATTTCTGTCACAGAAGCAAAAGAAAATCTTCAACATAAAGTCCTATGTAATTTTCATAAACAATTGAGTTGACCCGTTCTACGGCAAATTAAATCAAGATCGCTTTTTGTCTTTCTTTTTAGCAGGCATGAAAAAAAAATCAACTTAAATTTCTTTTGAGATAAATTTAAGTGGATACTTTTTTATGCTGCAATTTTTCATCGTTGAACTTTTGTGGTGTTGCGTTGTAACTGAGAGAGAGTGCAATTGATCATTTCGTACGTTTGAAAGTTGAATTTTTTTGCGCGTGAATTCTTTAAAAAAAATTTTTTTACGTCCTTGTCGTCATTGTAGTGGAGTCGGAAAAGATGAAAGTAGGAACCCGACGACTTGGTGAGAATAAGAAGTGCATTTATATCAAGCAAGGGTTAGTGGTACTGAAAAGGTTAGTAAGTCCCTGAGGAGTCGTCTCTGTACGAAATCAGGATAGCTCGCATTGAGCGGTCTAGACTTGCTAGGTATATGCCTACTGGACAATTTCATCTTAGCGGTTGTAAGGATGTGTATGCCCCCACAACAATAAGTTACTCTTCTACCTATCTTTTTTTTACAAAGGAAACACCACTTGTAAAGTCTCGGAGGCCACCGAAGGATAAGGATTAATATGCATACATAAGTCATGTGATTATAGCGTTTTTAACATATGTATTGTGATTTTGTGTAAGTTGGATTATATAAGGGTACGGTTCTTCAAGAACTTGTTTACATTGGACTTGAAGGAAATCAAATTGTATTATCTTGGAAGCAGGCCGAAGGAAGAGATTTCCACAGGCGTGCAATTCTAAGAAAGAAGCTCTGTCCATGGAATCTACGTTTAGGTCTAGGTACAGATAAAGAGTGTGGAAAACTATTGGTGGTGATTCTGACAAGACGAGTGTTTTTCGTGAAAGTTTGTCGATGAAGGAACCATAGAGTGAACCTCAGACGAGCACTTGTCATGTAAATAGCGCTAAAGCAGAGACAGGCTCGCAATGTCTCTTCTGTGGGAAAGATAAAAGGGCATCCTCCACTAAGCAGTTTGTTTTGAACACTGTTACGGCAGGATAAACAGCTTCTAGCAGCCCAGCCCAGATGTGGCAACAGAACTCCATCATTAGCCGTACCTGGCTTTTATATAGGTATATAACATTAATATAGTTTTATATAGAATTGCATCAGGAGTGATATATCTACTGGAGCGGTAGAAGAATCCTACAATTTTTCCAGTGGCTTTGGTAACAGAATTGCTATACGCATTCCATTTCAGATCGGGAGTAATAGCCAAGCCCAGAAGCTAATCAAGACATGCAGCCTCCCTAAGAGGAGATCCATTCATTTCAATTGATGTCCGATGGGTATTAGAGCGTTGATGATGTAAGGATAGAAGCTTGGTTTTAGATGCGTTAAAAGTAACCAGACACGTCTTTCCCCATTGTATCACGCGCTCAAGATCCGAGGAGAAAAAGTTAGAGAGAACTTAGTCGTTTACGGTCTTTGATGTGCTGCCATAAATTGTTGTATCGTCAGCAGAAATGTCTACGAATGATGTAAGGATGTGATTTGGAAGATCATTGATGTAAATTAGGAAGAGAGTTTGGCCCAGGAGGGACCCTTGGGACTCAAGCATTAATACCGAGAGCTTCTGATTTCTGCCCGTCAACGCTTACTCTTATGAACCTATCAGAAAGAAATGATTTAATGATTGAGAAGACATTTCCAGCTGTATAATAGCCGGAGAGCTTGTTAAGTAAACACTTGTGCCATACCTTATCAAAGGCCTTTGTTATGTCAAGAGCAATTGCCCTGGAGAGGAAGCCTCCATCGTGTGACTCGCTAATCCTGTGAGATAACACTGTAAGCACGCCCGCTGTAGATCTAACAGAACAGAAACCATATTGCAAGCCACTAAGATGTACCGCTGAGATGGTTGATTACTTTTCTATTCAACACAGTAATTTATTATAACGTACAGGAAACTGATTAGTCTGTACTGAGAGGGAGATGAACGATCACCTGAATTCTTAAATACAGGTGTACTGATGAGATTTTCCATGAGGTTGTGAAGCATTTCTCCTAAGGACAACGTTAAAATAACTTTGTAAATATGGGCGCTAGTTCTGGTCGAAGTTTTGGGGGCACTGTAATTGGAATGTCGCCAGAGCCAGTTGCTTTGCTGGGATCGAGGTTTTGATTAGCTTGGCAACATCACGTACTGATATTTTAATGTCGCATAGCATGTTTTCAGTTACACGAGGAAATGCTGGGGGTTGACCGGCTTGGTCATTAAGGGTAGGATTACGTGCAAAGTTCTTGGCAAAGCGTTTGGCTTTGTCTGATGCTGACGAGATTACTTCAAGCCCATTGGTGATGGTTGGGATAGAGCACGCGCTCCCGTTCAGGATTCTGTTTTCTATTTTCCAAAAATGATGGGAAGCAAGCCGCTGCTCAGTTTCTTTGGACTTGATATACTGAGCATACAAATCTCTTGCGTTCCTTTTCACTTTTTTACAGTGGTTGCTAGCTGGAAAGGTTTTTAGTGGTTTTACTCATTTTAAAACGTTTAATCGCTTCGAAAATCATATAATGTTTATTGAGATATTTTAAAAAGAAGTGTATGCATGCTCGCTATTGAACTTGGTAAGTTTAGGAAATGAGTTGAAACAAACAAATGATACAAAGTGCTGTTAGAAATCCACCCAATATATGTCCGCCTATGTCAAGGTGACATATATTGAGCGAGTTTCTTACAGTACTTAAATGAATTAAATAAATATTTTTTTGTTTAACCTTGTTTTCTAAACTTACCGAGTGCAATAGCAAGCATGCCGCCATTTACATTTTTCAAATTCATCGGTAAGTACTGTATGTTTTTCCAGCCGGATAAATACTTTATATTAAATAAAAACACGAAATAATTATCCAGTTTGTTAGAAAAGTTACTTTTTTGCCTTTTATAACGTTTATTTTTTATATATTTTTGACAACTTTTTCGAATCTGTGTGTACAGTCAAAAAAACCTTAATTTTTAATTAATTGGTGTAGTTCCTATATCTCGGAGGAAAATAAACAAATACTATGTAATTTCCCGTTTTAGTGATGTAAATTATATAGAGTTAAATTTTTATAAAAACAAAACAAAAAATATATATATTTCAATGAAATAAATTACGTCCGGTGCTAAAATATTGAAAATGTACCGATCGTAAAAAAAAAAAAAAAAAATCAAATAAAATGTAGCAGTCGTGAAAATTGCTAAATTTACAATATTTGGAAATACTCAGTGAAAAGTTTTATTGATTATTAAAAGAACGGACTGAAAAATAGTATATAAAAATAGTTTGTTTTTCAGTAAAAACATAAAAATAAAATGAAATATTCGACTTTCTCCTATAGAAATAAAGGTTAAAAACGATTTCAATTACTATATTTTCTTAGATTAAAATTCTCCCAATGTGCAAAATGACTATAATCTAAATGAGGAATTGTTCTTTCTCTTTAGAACATACATAGACATTCGGTAAGACAGCCATATTTTTATGCCTGTTAGAGTGACCACGTTGTTGTACACCGGAAACTTTCTATACCTACACGTTGATCAGGAAGTAAGGTTAGGGTTTCATGTTAACTGGACTGATCTCTCAATGGTGGTGCTGAAATCCCCTGTCTTTAACCAAAGGGTAAGGGTAAGGTTTTTGATATAATCATTTGAGGATGAACAACGCATAGTTAAAACTTGGATGATCGGCACTACATATATATATATATATATATATACATATACATACATATATATATATATATATATATGTATGTATATATATATAAGGCATTTGACAGGGTACGGATTGATGGTCTTCTCATGAAAGTCAAATCCTATGGTATGACTGGGGGAATACTAAACATAATTAAATCTTTTTTTTTAAGTAAGAGAAAAACGAAGGTTGTCCCCGATGGTCGTACGCCAAAAAATAAGATATAAATGCCGGTGTTCAATCCGGAAACTTTTATTATTCCTGATATTCAAAACTGACCTCCCTAATAAAATTGTCTTTGAGATAGGTATATGTGCTGACGATCCTACGCTCTATAACAAACATGAGGAGAAACTAATGAACACGTATCCAATGCAATGTCAGAAACCGTAGAGGAAGGCATCCGGTCCGAGGTTGAATGCGTACAAAAAATGGATGATCACATTTAATGCTGCCAAGATTAAGCTCGTTTCATTTAATAACTACAATAAACCTTCTCAAATACTTATAGATATGGCTAATTATAAATTACTTGAAAATAATTCGTTCAAACTCCTCGGGAACATGAGTTGAAACATATACATTGAGTCCATTGTCAAGGCTGCTGCAAAGAAGGTGGACTCTCGCTGTCGTTCTAAAAAAGTATTTACGTCTGAGGGTATACTGTAGATTTACAAAATCATCATGCTCCTATGTATGGAGTATTGTTTTCAATTTTGGGTTGGTGCATCTGGTTCAAAACAGAGTAGCCAACCTAATAGGCTTCGCACTAACAGCTAGGCTTCAACTGCTGTATTATAGACGAAATATTCCATCCCTCTGCTTGTTTTACAAGTACTTTACTGACAGATGCTCCGACTCGCCGCAAGCCATTGTACAACCCTCGTCGTAAATACTCCCGACAAACCTGATAATCAACAAAATCCCACCCTTACACAGGAGAACTCCCTAGATGTAAGAAACTTAGTCTCATAGTTTCTTCTTTAGGACTGCTAGACTTTGGAATTCCCTTCGGGTTCCAGTTTCCTTGACTGTACTGACATGCAAAAGTTCACGTGTAACGTAAGCAGACATCTTGCTAGTTAACTCCTTGAGGTTGTGAAGCATGTCCCGGATAGTAGATCTCTACATCAACATGATACTGTCCCTTGTTAGGTCCGAAAATACAGTATAAATATGTATCGACGTTACATCTATACATTTCTCCTCACATGGCCCACCGTGGTTGTGATATGCTCCGCTATATAAATTAGGCAGATTAGTTTAAATTCATCAAACGCATTCTATTGTATTCTATTGTCCGATAATCACTAAATCTGAGCCGGCCAGAAAATGTTATGTAAATTTAACGGTCACTTCAGTCGTTGGAAATTGTACATTTTCAACCGAAACCATCCACTAGGCAATCAAGATATGGTGCGATCCCAATTTTAAGCCACGATTTTTTCTTTATAGAAGCCATCTTCTTTTACAAACATATTTCCATAATCTATATGACAAAACATAAGATTTGTTAGGCAAGAAGTGGCCGGGTGAGCAATACAAACTTATTTTATTGTTTTGTATTTCTAAATTGAAATATAACGAGTCAATTGTACTATATAACTATTTCGTCACACATCTTTCGAAATTTATCGGCCCTTTTCTTTGACTTCATTTTTATGATTTTAATCATATAACTTTTTTTTTTTATTTCTTTGGATTTTTAGAGAGAGCTCGATATAGATTTCGGAAAATAAGCACAGATGTGCAAAATTGCAAGGATTTAAGCCATTTATTGGGGCTTCTGTATAAAAGAGCGATCCTAGTGTGTGTTACACAAACCAATATGTGGACTCAATTCTTCATGCATGTGTGAGTGTTGGCTTTGTAGATAAAAAGATACTGAAAGATACTAAAAAAAAACATGAGGTGTTTTCTAGCACAGTAGATGACTCCCATTTTTGTTGGTGCAGCCATGGTAATATATTGCAGATTAAATTATGTGAGTAATATTTATAAGTATATATATATATATATGTATATATATATATATATATATATATATATATATGTGTGTGTGTGTGTGTGTGTGTGTGTGTGTATGCGCGCTTCTTCCTACTATGAGAAATTCATATCCCTATTATTTATTATTTATCTTATAGCAAATATATGATTTAATAAGCCAATTCTACCAAGAGTTTTTTTTAGAAAATAAACACTTTATTTCGCATAAGTCTAATTTTTAGCTTTCCTAACACCTTCTTCATGACAGAAACAATTATTGTTTTTTTTAAATCTCGTTGCATAGTGATAGCAAGAAGGTAAGTATCCGTGCGGCGTAGTTCAACGGTGATGTTTAAATGGCCAAATCAAGTCATCCGCATAGTCACGAGTTGAGTTGCTAATGGGTTTCTTTTCAATTTAAATTTAAACAACACTTTTCCAACGGAAAAACTGTTTATGTTACACTTCCCGCGCAACAGGTTTATTTCCTGATTTAAATATTTATCACGTAACCACTGAACTAGATCGCTCCGATTCCGTAGCTTCTTATTTACATTCTATCATGGGGGAGGAAGAACTGTTTCTAATTGAACGGAGGCACCACAAATGCCGAATATTAGAATTATAACACATAAATAATGTTCATGTTTGCAAAAATATCAAGATGTAAGTTGAATTGGCTTATTAAATCTATTTTTCCAATTTAAATTTAAACAACGGAATACATTTATAATCCACTTCACTCACGAAAACTGTATATCCTGATTTGGACATTTAAAACATCACTGTTGAGTTACACCCCAAGAATTCTTAGCTTCTTTCTTAAAGTATGCCACGGGTGAAAAGCAGTTTCTGTACTGACGCTATGATCGCCAAAAACCCGATTTGTAAATTACATTACATATCTCATATTTATTTCTAGCTTTAAATATTTTGGAACATTTGGTTATTTATTGATTTAACATTTTTTAAGAGTATTTATCCATTTATTCATATCGGATTATCACCCTCATCGTCTAATTGTTGTTTCATGATGTTTCGGCCAACTATTCTTCTGGCCTTCCTCAGGTGGTTAACGGCGACAGGACAGGAACATTGAATCCTCTAAGTGCATCCTCAGTAATCACTGCCTTTTGTATATCTCGTCTAACCACGTTTTATCCAACATAGCCGGTTGATTAGGATTCTAACCGCTATCTTCAGGCAACGCACACCTGGAATTTAAAATATTATTGTAAAATGTATTTTAATTGCTAGTGTGGAATTTCCACAACGGATGATACATCCATAATAGATTATTTAGCAAAATTTAATGAATCACTTTATTTATAGAAAATTTTTCTACATGGAAAACGTAAAATATTGACAGTGTGTCCCATGGGATGTTTTACTACTGTAATTTGACGGATGTTATTTTAATCACTTTTAATAGATCACATATTCTAAGTAAAAAAGCTGCTCTGTGTGCCTTGATGAAAATTTAAATGATACAAATAAGACAAAAAACATAAATGTATGTGCAAAATCACGCTTTTGTACGATGTCTAAAGAAAGTTTACGCCAAAGCTTAAGCATTTGATAACCTGTACATTAGTAAAAGTCAACATATAATTTTAATTATGCCTCTAAAATATCAAAGGTAATTTTCAATGAACCAGCAATATTTTACTTAATAAGCAATAAAATTGCAAAGCAATGAAACTTGTGCTAATAAAATTGATCAAAGCTATAACAATGTATCAAGAGTATCTCTTTTACATATGAATGATGAGCGCACTTTTTTAAGATAATTAAATGAATATTTATATGATTTTATTATTTAAATTATTTAAAGTATATGCATTTTATGAAATTTCATAATCTATTTCATAATGTAACGCTAATAATCAATCATCCGATTATAACGTTTTAGTTCAACTCCTGGAACAGAAAGCAGGACTTGTCCTGTGTTTGTAACGAAGGAGATACAAACTCGCCGACTCTATCTAATTATATAAAAACTTTGGAAAAAAAGTAGATTACGTTTGAAGGATAAACATTGTTAAATAGGAAGATTAAATTCAGACTTTTCTGTATTTTCTTTACTTTTAATTGCCGTCATAAGTGCAACTCTCGAATTGCATTTATTTTTCAATTTTAATTTTTAATGTAATTCTATAGTTTTCTGGTGTTGAAAAGTTTGCTTGCATTGATAAAATTAACAAAAATATGTTAACGAGTCGATTAGAATATTCATTGCAATAAGTTAAACTTAAACAATATCAAAATAGTGGATCTTTTTGAATAGATAAATATTATATTGGATTTAAAATCGGTTGGATCAGGAATATTTTCTTTAACTCAAACTAATGATAAATTTCAGGAGATTTATTTCCAGTTGTAGATAAATAATGCAATGCCGATTTTAATGGCATATATTAAAAATGCAGATACCTTAACAAGTATCTCTTCTATTCTAATTATAATGTGTAGAATACTAGTATATTTCTAAGTATATTTCAGAGGGCAATGAACTTTATTTACACTATTTTACTTCTCTGGATCGGGCACGCTTTACCTAAATTGTAATAAAAACTTTCCCCTGTTTTTACTATTATCGATTTTATTTGGCTTGCGTAGAAATATTTGATTACTAGTAGGTAAACAACCCCGGCATGGTTCCATTCTATTTATGATCGTGATTGTAGGTTACACTATACCAAGTGTTAGTTGAAAACTGCCATCAAGATGAGATTAACAAATTCCCCTGTTGTTACCATCAAGGATTTTCTTACCATTACTCAATGTAGTCCTTCCCTACTGATTCATACGTAGGCATCTGATGGACGCACAGCTGGCCGGTGAAAAGCTTATTATTGACCCAGCACATCACGATCGCCCCATATTGTTTTTCACCGTCAAGCGAATGCATATAACATCAATTTCAATCTCTGTTCCTATGAAGAAAGCCAAAAGATAATCAATATGTTTTTGGAAACAAAGCCAGACAATTCTGAAAACGAAAAGACGGAACGTCATCTTATTATTTTATTCTTAAATCTTGTAACAGGGATTCTTTACTGTAGGTTTTATAAGAGTTTAAGCAGCGACATTCCTCGGATCTTCGAAGCTGAGCAAGACTAAACCTGTCAGCATATTTATGAATATGATTGTTTCAACGTTAATACGTTTGGAGAAGATGGAAACAAATTATATTGAAATGAGTAGTGACTACTATGCCCTGAAGCATATCTATGATATTAATCTTAGAACGAATCCTACGAGAAGTTGTCTATTCCTTGTATATAGAAGCATTTGTCAGGTTTTCTTTTATTTTGTCGTTGGTCTTGATGGAAATGATGCTGAAGAATTATATTAATTTATTGCATGCTGGTCGTCTTTTTTACGGTCGTAATAGTGTTTATTTCTGTAAATTTTTGAGACATTGTGCTGACCCAAAGATAGCGGCGTAGGTCAGATTAGTAAACAAGATGGCGGCCAAGAATCAAATGTGCTCCGTGGCGTAGTTAACGGCGAGCTGATTGAATCCAAAATTCGACAATTCTTATAATAATTTTGCAACGTTTTCATTGGCGGTTATAAAAATGATTGCCGAATCCATTCGTCTCATACCCCCATTAGGAGTCAAAAACATTTGACACACCCCTTTTTTGATATAATGGAAAAAATCTTTCGGATTGACTTGAGAAAAGGAAAGAAAATAAATAAATAAATATAAAAAATAAACAAATAAACGAACAAAGAAAAATAAACCAATAAAATAATTGTGTTTTTTTTCTTCTGATTTTGGGGGAATGGTCTTTATTCTCATTGGTCAAAAAGAATTATTAATATATCGGTAAACTGTGTGCAAAGAGAAGCCATTTTTTATGACATTAATTTTGGGGGAGGAATACAGATAAAAATACACACTTTTCAAATATATATAAGCATACAAATTGAATACTTTTCAAATACATATAAACATATGCACAAAAATTCACAAATATACATTTTTTTTGTTTTTTTAACAAATAATTTGCCAAAAAAAGATACAAAAAAGAATTATTTGACAAATAGGCAATTTACAAAGAAAAAGGTTTAACAAGTGACTCTTTTTTAAGACAAAAACTGGAAACATTATGTTAGGTATTAGTTGGTTAATTTCGTAAGTAAGGTAGAAATGATTGCAGTTTTACGTCGTGCCCGGGACAATTTACATTTTTTTGTGATTTTGACTGTTCATGCTTCTATTTTTGGGTTTCTGAAAAGAGATTTAATCATAATAAGATTCCAAAAAGTTCGGTTATAAAATGTCTTCATTTTATTCTTTTTATACGTTTAGTGAAAATGTCGGCTATATTATTTTCAGACGTAAGATCGTAGAGTAATAGATTGTTTTCCTTATTTTATCCCTTATAGAATGGTATCTGATATAAATATGCTTCGACCTTTGATGAATCATAGAATTATTTGCAGGTAAGATACTGATCTGATTATAACAATGAATTACTATAGGTTTTTACTTAGATATGGTTTTAAAATAGATTTTAAAAGGGTGTTCAGAAAAATTGCCACCTGCGCGGAATGAGTAAGAACCATATATACTGCTTCACAAATAGAAAGGACAACAATTTGTTTCTTTTTAGTTTTCCAAGAGATCATATGTTCAGTCTTTGACAGTCTACAACAATACCCCGCTATACTTTTTCTATCCTCAGAGTTACCCCAATCTAAATCTAAAAATCCTTCAAAATTTAGAGGATATGTAGACTTTTTAAATATTAAAGATTGTTCCTAGGTTCCTTTTAGATAACGCAGGGCTTGTTTTGCACGAGAAACGTCTTTAATTGTCGGTTTCGATAACTTTTGAGATAGCTTTGTTACAGTGTAACATGTCAGGCCTAGTTGCGGCCATCAAGTAGATTAGCCTTCCTACCATTTCCCTGTATATTCGATTATCTACGGATTTTGTTTCGCTCCCTATATTTTTATTTGTGCCCATTTCGACGGAAGTTGAACACGGCTTACAATCTTGCATTCGGGACTTGAGAAGAATTTTTTACAATATATCGTGTTTGGTTCATAGTTATAGTTTCATTTTCCCAGGTAAATTTTATACTGAGGAACCATGACAGTCTTCAAAGATCGGCCATTTTAAATTTTTTATTTAATTCATTTTTAACATCTTTTAAAATGTTGTCACAGTTTGAGGCGAGTAATATATCGTCAACTGAAAAAAACAAAATCAACAATTTATTACCTATATTTTGGCATACATACAGTGTATACGGGACATTGTTTGATTTTCTGTTCTATTAAATAATTATGGAGTGTTAAATTCCAATTGTGTGCACTTTGTTTTAGTCCATATAAAGATTTATTTAATTTACACACCCAACTTTTTTTTTAATCAAAAATGATTGGCGAATCTATTATTCTCATACCCACATTACTCATGATGGGGATGGTCTCCCTCGGATTCGGCTGCAGGGAGACAGGGTAGAAGTACTCGTCAAGGATTCGTCACTTGAAACTCAGCCCGACAGGTGAGGGACCGGGAACCGTCCAGCACCTCTCGGACTGAGGTACGCCGCCTGGGTAATACCTAGGAGATCCACCCTCCCAGACCTTGCCACTGGGCTTTCCGGTTTAGTACGTTTATCGCTTACTGCCTGAGGCACTCCTACCGGGGAATGCCGACAGGGTTACTCAGACAATTTTTACAATTGCAGGAGTGCCACTCCTTTAGTGGAGCCTACTGATCCTACTTTCCGGCCTTGTACCACATTTTATTTAGGTGGGCAGCAAATAAATCTCTACCCCCATTACTCGTGATGGGGAAGGTCTCCTAGCGGCTTCGGCTGCAGGGAGACAGGGTAGAAATACTCATCAAGGATCCGTTCTTGACACTCAGCCCGATAGGTGAGGGGCCGGGAACCGGCCCAGCACCTGTCGGATTGAGGTACACCGCTTGGATAATACCTAGGAGGTCCATCCTCCCAGGCCTGTCCATCGGGCTTTCCGGTGGAGTAAATTTTTCGCTAACTGCCTGAGACGCCCCGGCCGAGGAATGCCGACGGGGTTACTCTGGCAATTTTTACAATCGCAGGAGTACCTCTCCTTTAGGGGAGTCTGCTTGATCCCCACTTTCCGGCCTTGGGCCACATTTTGCTGAGGTTGGCAGCAAATAATCTTTACCCCCATTAAGTGTCAACAACATTTTACAATTTTTATTAAAGTGTACGACGTGGATAGGCTCTATATATGTAAAATAAAAATTAAACAAAGAAATACGATATTCCAGAATGAATAAACAGTTTACTTGTATTGGCGGGTAAACATATAATAACCAAAACTAGTATCAAATTAAAATACGAAAAAATATTTTTATAACCACGACACCAAATATTACTAATTAGTAGGGCTAGGACAACATCACATTCTTTTCATTGTTATGGCTCTCGAGTGTGTATCCATTGACATCTTATATGTTTTTATATAGAGTGATATGCTTTTCGGTTAATTGACTCTGCCTATGTTGAATATATATTCGAGAGTAAAAACAAGGAAAAGAATATTCTGTTGGCATACCCCTTACCAATAATATATTCATACGAACATTTAATGAATTAAAAAATAGCAACCAGTTTGTTGGCTTATTATTCCCCAGGCGGACACTCAACGAGCTTGGATATTCGATTAACGAGGCAAACTAAATAAATTATAAAATTTGTAAAATATGTTTGTAATATAGACAATCCTATCAGCTATGAAAATCTGATTATCTGTCTATCTGTCTATATATATATCTATATATGTACTATTATATAAAACCAGCAGAACCTGTTAACCGACGATGCCCAGTGGGAGCATGTGTTACGAATGGCTTTTGCGCCCTTCTTATGTATTTATTTATTCTTCTTCTTCTCAATGTTCTTGTTGCTATTCTTTTTTACGCGTTCTTGTTACTGAAGTAGTTTTAATTGTCCGTTAGTTCTTACATATATGTTATTACTTATATGGGTGTGTGTATGCTCTTAGTTCTTGCCTGTAAGGGTCTCGACGTGTATGCACAAATAATGTCATGCGTACATACCTGCTTGCCTTGTCCAGCCGATGATATCTTCTGGTCGCTGGTCTCCATCTCATAAGGAGTGGTCACTGCTGCAGACATACGCATTGATAACACAGGATGTATTTGAACCTTCAATTCTTTTTATTAAAGCAGGTCTATCATGGACGCTGGGTGCCACGGAGAGACCCTAATCTTCTGTCTGTTACATCTGCAACACAAAACTACCTCTCACGTGCGTCCGTCAACCGGAAGCCTACGACCACAATTCCCGTTACCCCGTAATTTCCGGTGCACGTAACCCTAATTTCCGATGCATCTGGTCTAGGTCCTTAAAGGGGAATTGAGTTTGATGAGTGTCAAATCTAAACTTCTCTGACCCTGCTAAATCGACGATGGGAATTGAAAATATACTTACACAACTTACTCTTTCTACAAACTACCTAGATAGCATTTAAGCTGGGATTCTCAATACTACTCATGCCCCCTCATAGAAGACTCAAAGTACGGTTGCTGCTGCTGTTTTTGTTTGTTGTTGTTGTTGTTGTTGGCCAATTTAGTTATTTATTTATGCAGACCAGAAATCATGTTTATATCTATTTTATGTTTTCACATTCCTTTTGCTATTTATTATATTGTAGGTCAATCATTTTTCCCAATTTATTTATTTTTCATATAAGACTAATAATTGATCCAGCGACACGCTTTCGCACGAATCAACTAATAATCATTATATTATTAGGCTTATCGCTTCGTCCGTCATCATGCTATGCATCCCTAAAAAGAAAAGTGGGATATTCCGAATAAACAACATGTCAACTTAAAAAAAAATGGTGTCGCTGTTGAGGCAAAGCTAATAAAAATGATTTGTCTTTCTTGGGCTTTTGGCTAAGATCAAAGTGTAGTATCTGTTCTTCAGGTGCTACGTTTCAATTTCTTCCCTCTCAGTGGAAGAGACATCCTTTACGACTAAACAATGTTTTCTCCACGTTAAAAAACGGCCCTGGTGTCTAAATCTGTCCCGTGAGGAGGCATTGTGGATGGGTACTATGTTTGATGTAACAATGTTTTAATATTAAAAAAAGTATCTGTAAAAAAAGCTATTTCTGATTTAATAACACAAATGCCCTGGAAATGTCATTCTGGTTAATTATAAAATGCCCTGTAAAATGTCCGTTCTGATTATTTTTTTTTGTTTACTTGCCTCCCCATAAGGGTGGAATTGGCATGAAATCGGTAAACAATTCAGGGGAAACATGCTTCCCAAAAGGGGCACTCTGGTCAATAACAAAAATAACAATTTTATCAGGAATTAAGGATTTCTCCTCCATTAACCAATACCAAAAAAAAAGGGAGAATTTAAGTCACTGGAATGCTGAAACTGAGACTACACTCAGAAAGTCATTTTGAAGCAATGGTGTTCTAATCCCTAACCGTGTTTTTATGTATTACTTTCAAAAAGCTGCTAAAACAGTTTATGATTTAAACATTACTGTATTTCAAGTACATTTTAAGCATTGGGTTATGGGATATGAAGTCAGACCGGACATTACTCAAACCGTTTACGATTTAAACATTACTTTATTTCATGTATATTTTTAACAGTTGAGTGTGGGATATTAAACCAGTCCCGAAAATCGGTGACACAGTTGACGAATTACACATTACTTTATTTAATTACATTTTTAACATTCGAGGGGAAATATGAAGCGGGTTCTAGAAATGGCTGCAACCATTTACGTTTCGGACATTACTTTATTTAATGTATATTTTTAACAGTAGTACGGGAGAAAAGAAGTCGGTCCCGAAAATGGCTGAAAAAGCTTACGATTTATACATTACTTTATTTCATATATATTTTAAACAGTGGGGTGGGGATTATAAGTAAGTTCCAGAAATGGCTGAAACAGTGTACTATTTAGACATTACATTATTCCATGTATATTTTTAGCAGTGGGTTGGGGATATAAATGCAGTCCCGGAAATGGCTGAGACAGTTTACGATTAAAACTTACTTTATTTAATGTATAATTTCAACAGTGAGGTGGCGAACATGAAGTCAGTCTCGGGATTGAATGAGATGTGCAAATATATACTATCAGAAAGCGTCGCCCAGTACTGAATGGAATAGGTGGAAAACATATAGTAGCACAATACGCAGCGTTGCCCGGGATCGAATGAGATAGGTGAACGATATATATTAGCAGAATATGCGGCGTCATCCGGATTTGGATAAGATAGGTGAAACAGATATACTATGACAATAGCCAGAATTGATTGATTTGTTTGTAATGAAATAATCAGCCCAGTCAATATATCAAAGTTATTATTTAAGTAAGGGGGAGCGACATAGTGTGATAAAGTTATGAAAATTTCTGTCCAAATTAGTAGATACCCAAGAATTAAGAAAAACGATGAAGTGTAAGTTAATTGATAGTTGTGATTTTTATGAAATAATCAGCCCAGCCAATATATCAAAGTCATTTTTCAGTAAGAGAGCGCGGCGAGGATGGTTTAAATTCTAAAATATTATGGTGGAAATTAGTAACATATCCAAGAATTACGAAAAATGACGAAATGTGATTTAATTGATTGGCGTGTTTATAATAAAATAATCAGCCTAGACAATATATCAAAGTTATTATACAAGTAAAGGGGAAGGAGATAAGGAGGGCTGAAATTATGAAAAATTATTGCCGAAATTAGTAACATATCCAATAATTAAGAAAAAATGATGAAATATTAGTAAATTGATTGGTGTGTTTTTAAAGAAATAATCAGCCTAGAAAATATATCAAAGTTATTATTTAGTAAAGAAGGAAGGCGAAAATGTGGGTTAAAACTATGAAAAATGATTGTCGAAATAAGTAACATACCCAAGAATTATGAAAAATGATTAAATGAGATTTCATGCATTAATGTCTTTGTAATGAAAGAATAAGTCCAGACAATGTTTCAAAGTTATTATTTTATTAAGAAAAGGGCGATAATGTGGGTATAAATTATGAAAAATGATTGTCGAAATTAGTAACATACCCAAGAATTGTTAAGAATGATGAAATGGTGGCTAATTGATTAGTGTGTTTGTAATGAAATAATCAACCCAGTAAATATACAAAAGTTATTATTTTAGTAAGGTTGGGCGACAACGTTGGTTTAAATTATAAAAAAAATATTGTCGAATTTAGTAACATATTCAAGGATTATGAAAAATGATGGAATGTGAGTTGATTTATGTGTGTGTTGGTAATGAAATAATCAGCCTAGACAATATATCAGAGTTATTATTTTAGTAAGGTGTGCGACATGGTGAGTTTAAATGGTGAAAAAATATTGTCAAGGATAGTACCATATCCAAGAATTATTAAAAATTATGAAATGTCAGTTAATTGATAGTTATGTTTTTTTATATAAAATAATCAGCCGATACAATATATAAACTTTAATATTTTAGTAAAGGGAGGGACGATAATACACTTACAAACACATACACACACGCACACACACACACACATACACACATATATATATATATATATATATATATATATATATATATATATATATGAGAGAGAGAGAGGGGGATCGACATCTATTAAACAAACTACATGCAGATCATGCCTGAATAGATAAAAGTGTGGACGTGAACACTTCTGATTTTGTTTCTTTACGATATTTTTCACAA
Source organism: Euprymna scolopes (assembly GCF_053919585.1). Taxonomy (NCBI): domain Eukaryota; kingdom Metazoa; phylum Mollusca; class Cephalopoda; order Sepiida; family Sepiolidae; genus Euprymna; species Euprymna scolopes. Next base: position 55,492,534 of record NC_136488.1, read on the forward strand.
GAATGCTCACGTTAAAAATAATTATGGGAAATGAAATATAGATTAATAGTTTCTATTTTGTTTATAACAATTTAACGCCAGAGTAGGGCCAGGAAAGTATATCCCAGATTTATTACACGATCTGCAATCTAGTATTCGATACATTGTATGTTTTGCTCCTAAACTCTTATATTATATATTATATTGAATTTTTTTCGGATTAACCAGCGACTATATGCCTCCATTTCGCTTTCTATACCTTTCTATAAATATAAATATACATATACGATTTACTTTATCTCATTTTCTTTCGAGCTGATGCAAAATTCAATAATATACTGCCGACATATCGGTTAGATGAAAATGGGGGAAATTGTCCCTGGATATATATCCACAAAAGAAGGTTTGTATTTCATTTAAATACGACTCACGTACTATGGATAAAACCTATTAATGCACTTTTGGGCCCATGTTAACTTTTAATAGGCCTTCCTTAAAAATAGGCAAATATGGAAAGAAATAAAACAGAATTTTGTTTAAAGCTAATATCTGGGGAAATCTTTATAAACACGAAATGCTTTTTTCAAATATATACTTCGAAACTGCTGAATATAGCGATATTAATTTTAGTAATCCTATTTCAGAAGTTTGTCATGTATTTTAGACGTATTTCTTAAATGCAGATATTTGTTTAACGAAGTAAATAACCCATTTCGTCAGTAAGACACTATTATTTATAAATGATACAATTGCACCCATGCATCTTTTACATTACAATTGCTCCCATGATTCTTTTACATTAAAATTAATCCTATGTTTCTTTTATATTAGAGTTGCTCCCATGCTTCTTTTTTATTACAATTACACCTATGCTTCTTTAACATTAGAGTTGATCCCATGTTTATTTTACATTACAATTACACCTATGCTTCCGTTGGAATAAACATTACTCCCATGCTTTTTACATTAACATAAATCGATGTTTCATTTACTTTACAAATACCCACAACGTTCTTTTTACATAACAACTACTCTCATGCGACCTTAACATTACAATTACTCCCAGGTTTCTCTTACATTACAATACCCCCAATGCTCCGTTTATATTATAATTGCTCCCATTCTTCTTTTACATTACAATTACACACATGCTTTTTTTGCATTAAAATAACACCCATGCTTCTTGTACAAAAATATTCCAGCGATGCTTCTTTTATATTCCAATTAATACCATTCTTATTTTCATCAATATTACTCCCATGCCTATTTTACATTACACTTTCTCGCATCATTCATTTACAATACAATTACCCACTTGCTTCCGTTACATTACAATTACTCCCATTCTTCCCCCACATTAAAATTACTTCCATGCTTCTCTTACATTACAATAGTTCCGATGCTTCTTTTACATTAAAACTACTTCCATGCCTCATTTATTTTACAATTGCTCCCATGCTTCCTTTACATTACAATTACTCTCAGGCGTCTTTTACATTAAAATTACTGTATGCTTCTTTTACATTTATATCGAAACCACTCCCATGCTTCTATTACATTAAAATTACTCCTATCCTTCTTTTACATAACAATTACTCCTATGTTTCCTATACATTACAATTACAAGCATGCGCCCTTTACATTACAATTGCTCCCATGCTTTTTTTACATTAAAATTAATCCTATGCTTCTTTTATATTAGAGTTGCCCCCATGCTTCTTTTTTATTACAATTACACCTATGCTTCTTTTACATTAGAGTTGATCCCATGTTTATTTTACATTACAATTACACCTATGCTTCCGTTGGAATAAAAATTACATTACACTTTCTCGCATCATTCATTTACAATACAATTACCCATTTGCTTCCGTTACATTAGAATTACTCCAATGCTTCCCCCACATTAAAATTACTTCCATGCTTCTCTTACATTACAATAGTTCCCATGCCTCCTTTACATTAAAATTACTCTCAGGCTTCCTTTACATTAAAATTACTACATGCTTCTTTTACATTACAACCACACCCATGTTTCATTTATATTGAAACCACTCCCATGCTTCTATTACATTAAAATTACTCCTATCCTTCTTTTACATAACAATTACTCCTATGTTTCCTATACATTACAATTACAAGCATGCGTCCTTGACATTAAAATTACTCCCATGTATAATTTACAATTACTCCCATGATTTTATTTAATTACAATTACTCCTATGTTTGCTTTACATTACAATTACTCACATGCTTCTTTTACATAACACTTACTCCTATGCATCCTCTACATTACAATTATTCACATGCTTCCTTTATTTTTCAATTACACCCAAGCTTCCTACAAATTACAATTACCCCTGTTCTTTATTTACATTAAAATTACTCCCCTAATTCACTTACATTACAATTACACCCATGTTTCCTTTACATTGCAATTACTCCTATGTTTATTATTACAACTACTCCCATGCTTCTATTATATGACAATTACACCCCTGCTTCTTTTACATTACAAATTCTCGCATGCTTCTTTTACAATTAATTACTCCCAAGATTCCTTTACATTGAAATAACTCCCATGCTTCCTTTATACTACAATTACTATCCTGCTTGCTTTACATTACATCCTTGCTTCTTTTATATTACAATCATTTCCATGCTCCTTGTACATTACAATTACTCCCATGGTTCTTTTTAATTTCAAATATTCCCATGCTTCTTTTACATTAATCTCATGCATTTTTTACATTAAAATTGCTCCCATGTATTTTACTACCATGTCTTTCTTTACATTATAATTGCTCTCATTTTTCTTTTACCTTAAAATTACTTACATGTTTCTTTTATATACCATTCCTCCCATGCTTCCTCCACATTAAAATCACCCCATGCTTAATTAACACTACACGTACTTTCATGCTTCTTTTATATTACAATTACAGTTATGCTTCTGTTACATTACAATTACATCCATCTGTCTTTTACATTACAATTGTTCCCATGCTTACTTTGCATTAAAATTACTCCTATCACCCATCAACATAAAAATTACTCTAATGCTTCCTTTACGTTACAATTGTCCCTATGATCCTTTTACATTACAATCGCTCCCGTGTTTCTGTTACTTTACAATTACTCCCATGATTTGCTTTGGGATATTAAAAATACCGCAGTATAAATGATTTTTCCTGTTACCAATCAACCACCAAACAGATCAAATACTGTTTTTTTATGGCAAAAAAATAATATGAGTAAATATTCTTGATTAAGGAAAAAAATGAAAACTGCGCCAGTATAGAAGGATTTGTCATTTAACAGCAGTGAACCGAACAGATACATTTTCTTCGACAATAAATAAATAAATAGCACTTTTGTTCTGATTACAATATATTTTATTTTAATTCAGTTGTTTTCAGAGTACATCAATTAAACTATTTTAATTTTAAAATTTCAAGTCAGTGAAATATCAACAAGTAATATTAATTGTGCACATAGTTTTTACATATTTTGTTTCGTACCAATTTGCTTATTTATTTTAAATGAAAACACGATGACGATTGTGTAAACGGGTCATAAATACAACTACTAAGACAACACGTACAATCTGAGAAAATTAGGGTTTCCTTTAACATAACTATCCGAAAATTAGGAGATTATAGGTTTTCTAAAATAATGATTTTTGCTTTCCTTTTATTTTCTCTTACTACCCTTTCTTTTTCCTCTTCAGTTTTAAATTTTTTCCTCGTTTATGTTATTCTAGATTATTATTGCTGTTCTCGTTTTTTAAGAACATCAGTTTAAATATTCTATTAAAATTCTACCAGCATTAGCACTTTATTGCCGTTATTCACACTACCTCATCTATAATGACAAACATCCTACATAAACATTCACGATCCTTAGATTATTAGCATAAAATAAATCTACAGCCCCCAACAAGCACCTTATATTAATTAATTTATATGTTCTGAATTTTATGGTGACAATTAAAAACACGCTGGAATTACAAGGAACAATATTCTCTATAATTACATCCTATTTTTATAATTTTTAAGTCGTGTTTTCTTACAAGTCTGGACAATAATTAAACTACCTTCTTTTCGCTACAATTACTGAATGCCTTCCTTTTAGGACCAAATAAAATCTGTTTCAGTCGAGACGAATTAAGGCGTATTCAACCGTAGACCAAAGAGATGCAACAGCAAAACGTATTATACCAAAAGATAAGGTAACATTCGTAAAGCTTCTAAATTAGTAATAATTTAAAATTACCTCATTGTATAAGGATTCCTGCGAGAGCAGAGGATCGAACAGATGTAACATTTGATTTTGACAATTCGAGGGGCGTGCAATAAGTAATGTCCCTGATCCACTTTCAGTTGTCCGAGCTAACTGACATTTTGCATGTGCAATGATTTATAGCTCTATGGATTATGTGGCAAATTACAACTCTGAACTAATTGTGGTTTCTGTTTTACAGGTGTTTTAACTGAGTCAGATATGAAATGGAGCCTGTTGAATGTCGAGCAGTGATCCGGTTTTTGTATTTGAAAGGTCGAACGCCACGGGAGACTTTTGATGAAATGAAAGAAACTTATGGTGGTAATGCCCCATTATATGACTTTTTTTTAACGCTGGCATCGTGAATTCAAACATGGCCGGAAGTCTGTGGAAAAAGCTCCCAGACTTGGTCGCCCCCCACCTTCTGTCATTTTAGAAGATCGGCGAATTACTATTCGCCAAATAGCCCAAGATGGCAAGGTTAGTACATCGTCTGTGGAAACTATCATTCATGGTCATTTGCATATGCATAAGGTGTCTTCCAGATGGATTCCCAGGTTGCTCACACCATTACAGAAGCGAGAATCCATTATACGAGAATCATTGATTTCTTACTGGCAGCGACCATTGACCTCCACTGGAATTTGAGTTGCAATAAGCCTTAGAAATGTCCTAGTTCCTTTCGCACTTGTCCAACGGAGGTCTGATCAATGCTCTCTCCTCGGTCTTTCGATCCTTTTACTCTACTATTTGGTGTCGCTCTTTTGTTGGGGGCGGTGATTGGGTAATGGAAGGGGTGGGGAGGTGAAAAAGAATTTATATATATGCAGCTTTAATATTCTTGCTTCCGTCTGACGCTTCTTCATATGTTTCCTCTGCAGCCGTGTGTCCGGCCCGCGCACATGGCTCATGTGCATTAGTCTCTGCGTTCAAGAGACTTCCTAAATATTTCAGCTGTGTTCATTATTGTTAATCGTTGTATCTTTGCAGCCATTCCTCTGAATCTAATTTCTCCCATTCTTTTTGTAAAGTTCTTTTTTTCTGGATTGCTCCTTGCTTCCTAGCTATTATAGGTAGTATCTTGATTTTCCTTACCGTCCATGTTCCTTTCTTATTCTTATTCTTCTTTTCTTCTTCTTCTTCTTTTCTTCTTCTTCTTCTTCTTCTTCTTCTTATTATTATTATTATTATAATTCACCGTATGCAGATACATTTATTTTGAACACTACACAATGGATTACTGTGTCCATAACTGAGTGACAGTACCTTACATATGAACATACGCAAGTTACTCACAAATGACCGCAAGTCATCGTGCCTATCGAAAAGTAACAGTAATCATAGTCGACTTCATTACAGAACAGTATAATGCCGCACGACAGTAGGCAGGACGATTATTTGCAATGAAAATCGGTGCCCAAGTGTAACCGAAAATAAACACCTCAATTTGATTTCGGAGCAATCATTGGAGCCAGGTAATTATCATGGATGCCAGAAACCGTCAGTGACAGTGTAAATAAGCCAATGCCAATAATTCCCCGTAATCGCAATAACCACCTAAAAACTGAAACAGAATATCAGTCTTCACAACAAGAATTCACGCTCGGTTTCATGCCAGACAATGCCCGGCAGTGAAAGCCAAATGATGTCATTTTGGCACCACTACCAGTGCTCGCTTATCTTGAAGGACCAGCAATTATATATATATATATATATATATATATATATATATATATATATATATATATATAAATAAGAAGTGACATTATTTTATAGCATTTTTCATAAGGTTAACCTTGGAAACTAAGAAAACCAGGAACTGCTCACATGTCTTTCTTCAAAAATACTCAGTACAGAAGTATAGTAGTTCATCCATATACGGATATTTGAAAATGTGAAAAATCAGGTAAACTTTTGGTTGAGAGAAGGTTTGCTATTGTATAATGATAACATTATCTTTTCAAGTGAATCCCAGTGGATCAGTCTAATTAATCAGAATGAATATACATTCATATATAACAAGTGATGAAATAAATTATGCATTTAAACTGGCGATTCAATCCGGGCATTTAAAGCGGATTCAATATTAAGCGTATTTTTTATAAATATATTTCTATATCTTATATGTTACTTCCAACAATTCTTTATAAAATTATGACTTTTTGTTGATGCTTTGTATGCAGACCGAAATATAATTGCCACTAGCCTAGGGTGCCCGGGCGGTATCTCACGATATCACTAAATTTTGTTGGATTATCGTCACTTTGTGGAATTGCTCTATCCACGGAAATACAGATAGAAATTTTTCCTGTATTTTTTATAAGTGTTTTTTTTTTGTCTGACGGAGAAAAAGAAGGTTATTCAAGAACGTAGATGCTGTGTTTGCAATAAAATATTGACGCCCTACATTGATATTAAATGCAATGGTTTACGAGTTATTTCTACGACACAAAAACTATTACAGTACATACATGCAAATAAACACACATACACACACATATATAAATATATATATATATATATAAATGAGTGTATATATATGTATATATATATATAACAGGTTAAAAAAGTCAAAATAAAAATCATTATATTTCTCTGTGTTAAAAAAACAAGATATCAATTTATTCAATCATTGAATGACTGTAATCGAATACGACCAGAGGTCACTTGTCACCTTACAATGTCTCTGAAAACTTAATTAGCAAATTATTGTAGCGCCTTATATTAGTTTTGTTAACCGAAATAGAATAAAATACTACTACTACTACTAATAATAATAATTATTATTATTATAATATATATATATATATATATATATATATATATATCGCGATTTTCTGCTTACAACTGCATTCAGTCTCTTTGCATACGTATTTCTGTAGAAATATTGTTATCAATTAAGTAACAACTTTTATATGCGTGTATCAGCCGTTGCTATTTGGTGCCGTTAGCAGATTTTTCGAAAACGTCTCATGAAGAGCGTCATCGTCCAGCATATAATAGGTGTTTTTTATTTTTATTTGACGCCCACCGTTCATTCAATGTATTGAGAGGATAACGAGGGCAGTTATAAAAGTAAACATTTGTTACATTTTTTTTACCCAGAAAGTTAAGGTAGTGGAACAAATTATACAAGTTAACATTTTAGCTCCAGCATATATTTTTCTACATAGTAACCGCAATTTTCACTGCACATTTCGAACGATTGCTGTGAGTGGGTCTCCGGGGCACAATTTTTCATACGAGTGAAGTGTCCTATTTTATAGCTAAAATAAAAACTGATGAGATACAAGGACAGGAGTAACACTATTAAAACGAACGGCATTTTGCATTCTTGAATGTATTTTTCTACATAGTATTCACCATTTTAAGTACACATTGTCCAGAAATTCAGGAACGCATTTTTGTTTCTGACGAACTTCAAAGCGGATTTCCTTGTTAGACTCACACACCTTTATTATTTGCAATAGATACATGGACATTTCAGTCATGAATGCTAGTCTAATCATAATAGTGCAATTGGAAATCTCTGGTGATCGATGCCGATGAAATAAAATAAATAAAACATTATTTCTGGAACGCCCCTGATATATACAGTGTACTTTTGAAGCAACAAAGTTGAATTAAAATAAATTACGTAAAATATTTTTCTCATACTAATATATAATTTATTCAAATAGTTAACTTGGGCATTTATAATTTAGATAACATTTTGGCATGCATTTTGCGGCTCGCGTGTGCTCGGGCTATTCTATAAGTCTAACTCACAAAAATGTACACATTAAATACGGTTGTATTTCTAAAGTAAGGTATCTAATGTTGTATTCCAAACAGTCTATTTCGTCTAAGTTATCAGCGCTGGGATTTGATCATTCATATCGCATAATAAATAATTTTCGATCGAAAAAACTGTAATATAGAGTTGTCTACTTATGTAACCGGTGTTTTTTAGCAAATATCTTTTTTAGATAATATACTAACTACGATTAAATTAAGTTTTCTCTCAGAAAAAAACATAATTAAGAAAATATAGGATATATTTGTCTAGAATTAAACTAGTATAAAACAAAAAAAAATGTGTCAGTCAATAGATTATATGCAATTGCTTACCGGACTCATTTATTTATCAAATGAGAACGCTAACTAGCAAGGTTTCCTAATATTGGTAAACCCGGATTCATAACAGTTCATTGTCACTAGAAAAGCGGAGTTTAGTAGATATATTTTCCATTAAGTTCTATTTGGCTAAGGTGTTCTTGTGCAAACCTAGAACCCGTTAACATCAAGATTAACCGTCCCATAAATTTCTTTGTGTCTGTGTATTGCAAGTAAAAACGTATCAAATATGAAACCGCAAATAGAACTGCAAATGAATAGAGTAAACCTGTTAATATTGTTTCGAATTTATTCTTTCCTTTCTTATACAAGCAATCACCAGTTTTGCGTCTACACAAACAAGCTTAACTAATTTTGTTGTAATGTGTTTTATCTTGCGGGTTGGCAATGAATAAATAACTTCTAACAATCATGGATCATAATGTTCTTGAATTTGATGAATTCGATTCGACTTAATTAATAATAAACAGCAATTAATGACATAAGTTATATTAATAATACGCTATCGAAACGTATTTTACCCTAGACGAGTTGAACCAGGTTTTTCTGAAGAAGAAACATTTATCGGAATAGCAAATTCACAATCGCTCCATAATCGCGTGTATTTCTACGACAGAGCAGATACTGTCGTTTAGAGTTTTTCAGTTTTTGCAGTAAATAGTCAATGTTCTCCTAGATGCAGGTACTGGTATTCAGAGATTATCATCCATTTGGTTATGGTCAGGATCAACGTTGCTAACCTTCGATGATCTAAGGAGAACCGGTGTAACAATGCGATTATACAGTGTATTGATAATAGTAAAATCACTGGGTCTACTGGCATACATGTAATCTACCGTCTATGGATAGTAGATGTACAAATTCCCCCACCTTCTATTCATTCCTAGTTAGTTAATTACAATCCAGACTGATATATTGGTGCTCCAATCGCAAAATAAACCGGCAAGTATTGGCAGCAAGACCGGTAAATCATTTTGACAGTCATTTACTGAGTAGATATGAAAAACATTTGCTTTACACTTTTTCTTGCATGAATCAGCAATCATTTCTCTCATCAGCAAATGCTGAATGAACTAAACACAATGCATATGTTTGATCCAATACTGTATCATTACACGATTCGTATACATTTACCAAAAAATTGATCAACATATGAGGCCAGTAAATATTTCAGGAAAGTCATTAAGATATTTTTTCATTAGAAAAATTTTGGGTATTAAAAGCGTCTTTGACAGCACGTAGAAATAAAATATATTTTAATGTCCTGTCAATTTCGCTTTTATAACTTAACATTTTTTTTCAAATGAGTTCGCTTTTATTATTTCTCATTTTTGGAAATGTTATATTTTTTATTGGCTTTTGGTTTGACGTATTAGATGTTTTCATAGAAATGTCACCATCGTTTACCGATAACGGACACCAATAAAGAAGTGAAATTAAATTATGGGTCATGATAATTACTTTCATGTACACTAGGCTTCAAAACATAATTACATCAAGATATGAATACAAAAATAATTACAATCTAATATTCATACAGTTAAAGTGGTATAGAATATATAATCTATAACACAAAATGAGAAAAATTAGAAACATCAGGTTTATTACTTGCAGGTTAGTTGCTTAATTATGACAATAACTTAGGAATAATAACATAGCATATAAATATTATAAAGAAAGCATTAGTAAACAAATAGGCGTACATGGAATTGTGTCCTATTAATATTATATTTACCTTATCTTTTTCTCTTGTGACCAAAATAATGTTTTATTTATTTGTTTCATTTAATATGTGAGAAGAATGGCCAGAGAATTTGTCTTCGGATACATATAAGTAAGCGAGACCAACAGTGATAATTCTAATCACGCTAATCGCAACAGTTGTTGGTTGGTTGGTTTTATTTTACGGCATATCAATCCTTTTCGGGTTATTTAATGCCGAATCCAAAGATTTTGAAGAGCATTTTTTTTAATAGTATATATTTGTTGTTTTCACGTTTCTATTTAACGCATAGTTAGAGCCCTAACAGGTACTACCACTCCGGGTCAGAGTGGACCTGGGAGCAATGGTAATTAAAGGGTTCCTCCACACTCCCCAAAACCCACAAGTTGGGGCCTCATCACTGGATATAGTTTAAGGTCATATCCAGGACCCCCATTGAGGGACTTTTACCCTCTGCAGGGGGCAGCCAGCGTATTCTAATGCCCCAGCGACTGGGACCACAACGGTTGTATATTTTAATAAGAATCAACTGACAGGAGAAATACTTACATTTCGGCAGTATACAAAATTAGACCAAAATTGTATCTTTTTTCGCGTCAGGCGTCAACCTTAGTTTTAACAATGTTTTAACAGTAATCTTATTGGATGTATTAAATTCATAGCGTATGTAAAAAAATATGAAATATTGACAGTTGTGTAATCAAACATGTACAATATTGTATATAATTTATCATTAAGATGGAGTAATGAGTTTTCTGCTTAGCAAAAACACAATGTTCCCATCCTCAAAATGTGACGTGACCACCTACGGGAGCATGGGAGTTCCCCATGTCGGGGAGGGTTAAGACTCCCGAACCACTGAAGAAGGCCGGGCAACTATGCTTATATTAATTTTTAAGCATTATTGGTGCCCGAGCAGCGGTGGCCGACCTTGCTGAAAAGAATAGTTAAGTTAAGCATTTTATTGTGTCGTCGTCACACACCTTCCCCTCCGTCGCCACCAGAAAACGTGGAGAGTAAGATTAAATAGTGCGTTTTATACAAAAATTATATTGGACATTTGTATATAAGTTTATATTATATTTAGAAAATTTGAGTTGAATTAGAAGAGAGAAATATGAGTGTGCCTTTCTTTTGTGTGCATGAATATCTCTTCACTTCCAGCATGGTACGGCATATCAACCCGAACGTAAAATCGACGCTGAAAATGACCACCAGATCCCGCTGCACCGAGAGAACTCGCGGAGAATTCCCTGTGAAAAACGATCAAGACACATGTGGGATGGTTCACACGTGTTACCAGTGACCCGTGAAGGTCACATTCGGTGACCTGGGACAAGAGCTCGTTCACAAAAAAATATTATAAGCTTAATAGGTTTTCTTTTAGCGTATGTTCACAGCGTGAAATGGTTGACCCACTCAAACAAGACCGATGATGAGGGGGAGGTTCTGTCTTGATTTCCTCATTGCTTATAACCTCACTCAGATTGTTCACGATCCCCCCGACAATGACGGCCAGTATGCGGGTTGACTAGACATTTTTCTCACAACTTGCCTTGAATTATGTTCATTTTTTTCTGTCTCCTCTTGGATCTTCCGACCATTCTGTTGTAGCAATTAAGATAAAAATGAAATATAATAAGTCCCCAGACGTACTTCTCCATCGTACAGTATATCGATACGTTATGCCTGACTGTGATAGCTTCCGTACTTTTATATCGAATCTACATCTGTGTTCCATGTTTAAAAAAGAAGTGCCCTCTATACTATCAGACCTGAGGGAATGGTTAATTGTAGGTATAGACCGTTTCATACCCTCGAAAAATTTCCCGCAAAAACCTAACAGGTAGCCATGATTCCCTCCAGAATGTGCTGCTGCCATTGAGCACAGAAAGCACTTTTTCCACTGCTTCCAACGTACGAGATGTATGGAAACTAAAGCCGCCGTCAGGACTGCCAACAACCATTGTAAGTAAATTAATAAAGAACGCAAGAGAGTTCATGCTCAGCTCGTCAAGTCCAAAGTAGCTGAGCAGCGGATTGATTCCCACCAGTTTTGGCAAATAGACAAAAGAATCATGCACAGAAGAGTGTGCTCTATCCCAACTATCATCAATGGACCCGAGGTAATGTCATCAGCATGAGACAAGGCCAAACTTTTTGCCAAGAATTTGCAGCTAATTCTGCCCTTTACGACCAAGGTCGCCAACCCCCTATATTTCAACCTGTACCAGAAAACACGCATTGTGATATGCATATATCTGTACGTGATATTACCATGCTAATCAAAACCTTGATTCCAGTAAAGCAACCGGCCTTAACGGTATTCCAATTATATAACTTAAAAAATTTCAACCAGAACTAGCTCCCATACATACAAAACTTATTAAAGATTGTCTTAAGGAGAATTGCTTCCCATCATCCTGGAAAATTTTATCAGTATGTCCTGTATTTAAGAATTCAGGTGATCGCTCATCCCCCTCTCAGCACAGGCCAATAATCTCCTGTGCATCATGAGTAAGTTGCTAGAACCTTTGTTAAATAGAGAAGTATTCAACCATCTCAGCAAAATATAACCTTCTAAGTAGCACACAATATGGTTTCCGTTCTGCTAGATCTACAGCAGATGTGCTTACAGTTATATCTAATAGGATTAGCGAATCTCTCGATGGAGGCAACCTTTCTAGGCAATTGATCTTTACATATCTAAAGCCTTTAATAGGGTGTGGCATGAAGGTTTATTTCACAAGATCTCCAACTATGGTATAGCTGAAAATGTTTTCTCAATTATTAAACCATTTCCTTCTGACATATTCATAAGAGTAGTAGTTGATGGGCAAAAATCAGAAGCTCACAGTATTAATGTTTGAGTCCCTAAGGCGTCCATTCAGGGCCCAACTCTTTTCCTGATCTACATTAATGATATTCCAAATCAAATCCTTACATCATTCGTAGACATTTATGCTGATGACACTACCATCTATGTTAGCACATCTAAGTAAGTAAACGACCAAGTTCTCTCCGATTCTCTTTCCTCTGATCTTGATCACGTGGTACAATGGGAAAAGGAGTGGTTGGTTACTTTTAATGCATCTAAAACCAAGCTTCTCTCTTTATATCATCAAAGTTCTTATCCACATCTAGCATCAGTTGAAATGAATGGCTCTCGTCTTGAGGAGGCCTCAGGTTTTGACAAGCTTCTAGGCTTGACCTTTACTCCTGATCTGAAATGGAACAGGTACATCAAATCTGTTGCCAAGGCCTCTGGAAAAATGGTGGGATCCTTGTATCTGTCCAGTAGATATCTCACTGCTACTGCACTCCTCTATCTATATAAGAGCCAGGTACGTCCAAGGATGGAATACTATTGCCACATCTGGACAGGAACTGCTAGAAAGGACTTATCCTTCCTTGATAGAGTTCAAAATAGACTTCGTAGCCTCGTAGGATATGTCCTTTTCTCTTCCCTGCAACCTCTATCTCACAGAAGAGATGTTGCGAGTTTCTCGCTGATGTATCGTTATTTTCATGGAAAGTGTTCGATTGAGCTTCAGTCTATGCCCCCTTGCCAAACTTTTACAAGAAACACTCGTCTAGCTGAAAACAATGTCAATAATTCCCATACTCATTATCTGTGCCTAAACCTAAACGTAGATTCCAGTAACAAAGCTTATTTCTTATAATTCCACGCCTATGGGTTTGTCTTCCGTTTTCCTGCTTTCCAGCTGACTACAATATGGTTGTCTTCAAGTCTAACGTAAATAAGTTCTTAATGAGCCGTCCCATTTGTTTACAAGTTTACCGAATTTCCGTTACTAATGATTAATCGAGTGTCCAATGTCTACGATACACTCTTTAACCCTTATCCTCGAGTAGCCTCCTGAACTTAATAAGTGGTGATGCCTATGTAAAAAAAGTAAATTAAACTGCTATTCTATGCATGCGTATATATATATATATATATTTGTATGCGTATGTATGTATATATATATATATATATATATATATATATATATATATATATATATATCAGACCACGTTTGGGCAGTCGGGTTTTGATCCTGGCTTGAGGTAGTTGCCTATCAAGCCGCGCTGATGACCTCTAATGTAGCGAAACCGTACTTTAGGTGGATGACTTATATATATATATATATATATATATATATATATATATATATATATATATATATAGGTAAGTGTGTGTGTGTATATATTTGTACATTGATGGTTTATGATGCCTCACGTGGTAAAGTCTCCGAACCGTATTCTACAAAGTTTACCTTCGATTTCGATACTTGCAGTAGGCGATATTTTTTTGTTTCCAATTTACCGGCTATATACTGAGTACAATATCATATGAAATAATCGATGGCGGAAAAACTAATTCTATATTTTAAATAGGAATAAAATGAACTATTATATTTAAACTTGTTTCATGGCCATATCCCGAACGATATCGGGTCTGAAATCTTATTTGAACATCATTCTGGCAACAGAAACCTGTCCAATCAAATTTACACTTTCGTTTTCCTACGTGGGTATAAAAAAAGAAAAGGTTATGTGTGAATCAGACCTTATTTAAATTTCAAAAAATGCCCGCTTAGTAAGGAAGTTAGCAGAAACAAAACACAACTTTATAAAATTCAGAACAACGGAATGGCTTTGCTGAAAACCTCACCCAAACCGGAAACGATCGTATCCTTAAAAAGAAATAACAGCGATCATGTGCCCATCTGTCACTGTTTATGCACCTCCCCCAAGAGGGCAGAATAAAACGCAAGACCATTATTTGAGAGTCGTGGATTCGACATATTAAAGAACGTCGCAGGTTCATTATTTTGGAAACGTAATTTCGACACATTAAAACGACATAACATCGTTTTCTTCTCAAATCGTGGTTTTTAGATTATTGAAGAAAGAAGCGCAGAACAAGAGAAAAATAAATATAAGGGCTTGCGCTACGACATTGTGCATTTTAAAGTGGATTATCTGAGGACATTATTCGCATGGATACACAGTCCGAAGGACAACGGTTCTTCGTGAAGTTCGCTTGATTCTATGCTTAATCTCATTGCTTTTATCAATTATTTGCATAGAACTATTGGATTATTATTTTTTTCGAAATGTTCAATATTGACTTCAAGTAACTTTAAAATTTACACGCATCAGCACACGTGACCTTGCACAGCCATAGGTTTTTCTTATCTCGACGTTCTATTCTACAATCAGCACCCTTGAATAAGGTTTATATATTACTTTGATTACTTGTTTTTCTTTTAGTTATTGTGGTGTATTTTTTTAATAATAAAAACAGAAGCAAATATCTTTTTCCTTGGATTTCCTTTGCCCCTTGCAAATTCTCTTTCATCAACCTGCTAATAAACTATGAACCGTGTCTTCTAGTCGGTACCTAAGCAATAAATGTTATTTGCCCATACAGAGTTCGATATCATTCAGAAAATTTTCCCACGTATGCTTTTGTTGGTGGAAGAGAGCTTGATAGAAGAGTTTTGCTAGTGGACTCCCCTATTCACATTTGTGCACAGATAATGCGATGAAACACAAAGATATAGCTTCACACGGAGAAGATTCCCGGACTTGCGGTTTCTTCTATTGAGATGAGATTATATATATATATATATGTATATATATATATATATATATATATATATATATATATCGTTTAATAGCATTAAATACTATATAGTTATAATTTTTTGTATCTTCAACGTTTCTTAAATCTGAATCTTTAATCTCTCTAATTTGTGTAAATGTGTAAATTTCCTAAATACTTAAAATGGTCTACTTAACAGTTTTTGGATAGCTATAACCATGTTACAGCAATCACTTTTCTGATAGGCTCGGTTCTTGTATTCCATATATAACTTTTTTTGACATCATTACATAGGTAAGCCATCATTTCTCATATCGTAAGTTTGTCGTTATTTATTTTTCGATTCTGAATCCATATTTTTATACGTTAAGTTTACAGAAAGTCTCTCACGGAATTTTTAATTTTGATTTCAAATGAGTTATTTTAAAACGACTTCTCGTTATAATACCTGTATTTTATACATCATTGTACCGGCCATGTTTTGCTCTATCTAACAGTTTAAATCGCAATCGTGTTAAAACAATCCGGTATTCTTTTCAGGACATTGAATGCAACAGGGAAAAAGCAAACACCTTCCATTTTCTTATTTCAATTGAAGCAAGGCTGAGAAGCTGCTGAAACAGCTCGCAATATGAATGGCATGTTTGACCCAGAAACCACTACTGTATGTACAGCACGATGGTAGTTTAAGAAGTTTCGTGGTGGCGAAGAGAGATTTGAATATGATGAGCGTAGTAGTCGGCCATCATATTTTGACAATGATCACTTAAGAGTCTGCGTCAAAGCCAATTTACACTTAACTGTTCGAGAACGAAGCGTAAAGTATTTGACGATTGTTAACCACTTTAGAGAGACTGGAAATAAAAAAAAAACTTGATAAATGGATGCCTAACGCATTAAATAAAAAGAAACGCCGTCATAAAGTGGCATATCCCCTTCTTTTACGCAAGAAGAAGAATGCGTTTCTCGATCTGGTTGTGACTTGTGAAGAAAAGTTTTTTTTTTCTTTACAACGTTTTCCGAAGCCAGCGATGCACTAAAAGAATGTCGTATGTACTCGTTTATGGTCTGCGACCGGACCCATCTATAACATTACGCCGGAGAAGTACTGTCGACAAATGGATGAAATGTGTAAAAAAAATTCAACAACACCCAGCATTAGTCAACAGAAAAGGCCCAATTCTGCTCCACGACTATGTCATATCGCACGTTGCTAAAACGATCATATAGAAGTTGAATAAATTGGGCTACGGATCTTTTCCTCATTCGTCATAGCTTCGAAACCCCTCACCTACTGACTACATCTTTTGCGCGATTATCAAACTCGCTTTCACAGACTTCATCGCGACCAAAACACAACATTTTTAAGTTACTGGCATAAATACACTTGTTTAGCCTGTGCAAATGTGCGTTAATTCTGACCGGTCTTATTTTGATCAATAAATTTTTGATTGAGACAAAATATGCTAATCTGAATCTCAAAGTTCAAAACCGCAGGGACTTCTTTGTGAACCTAATATATAATTTTCAACGAGTGTAGTTCGTTTTTTCTGATTTTGCATTTCCTATTTCAATAGAAATTTTAAAATATACCTCGATTGATTCATTTAAATAGGTCTTATTTTATGAGTAATTTATATGCTCGGAAACTATTATATTTGACGAATCTCGTCATTTTTATTTAATCCAGTCGTAATATCCATTAATAATGTAGCAAAATGGAATGCGACAAAAAATGCCATCAATTCACAAAGCTAAAATTAGTAATTTATTGTTTGTTGAGTATATGAACATGAACTTACAGGGCATTAGATTAATTGTTGATCGATTTTATAATGAAATATTTGATTCCAATTGCTACCACATTGCTTTATTTCATCAAATAATTTGATAAACTTCAACGCTTGGATTTAATTTTAACTTTAAATCCCCCAGGAATGTCACTATGCATTTCACAGATTATCATGCATATAAATAAGTGCTTTTACATGCATTTCACGAGAGACCAGTGGTAATAAAATGCTAATTGGGGTGGGAAGTTCTTTTTGTCCGAAAAGATCAGAGCCTATTACACCACATACAGTCTAGAAAATACATTTGGCAACAATATAATCTGTATACTATTCTACACCTAAAGCATAAGGGGAAATACATTTTCATCGTCTGGGAAAAGTACAGACGGAATGTATCATTTTATATTGAAGCGCAAAATTCATTATTATCACGCTTTCCACTATTAGTAATATTCTTAATTACATCGATGAAGCAATTTTAGCGTATCTTTATTGAAATAGCAATAATCTACTTGATAAATACTGACAATCTGGACCACTTCAGAATTTGGGTTTATTTTTACTTTTACGCCAGCATAAGCATCATCATTGTCATCATCATTAATATTCGTCTCAGCGTCAGCGTCGACGTTGCTGTCGTCAATAGAATAGCATAAATAGAATATTGAGAAAATATTAATTAATCTTCTTCGTCTAATGGATTTACGTTTTTGAAATTCAACGTGTCATAGATATCCAGGATTATGATAGTCGTAATCTCAATAATAATAATAATAATAATAATAATAATAATAATAATAATAATAATAATAATAATAATAATAATATCTGTTAACTTTTAATATTTAAATTCCGTTTCTTATCTAGAAATGCGTAGGAAGTTTAGGCGAATATATGCATTCTATCAAATTTATTTTTACTGCAGAACGCTTCATATGCATTTCTGTTTTATTTGTTGTAAACCATCGGTTGCGTGCATATGAGACCGATTTTTATGCTAACATACTAGAGTAATAAGAGTCTTAGATTCAATAAATACTATCACCATTTAGAATGGGTACACCACGATCATAAAACTGTCATATTTTTCTGTGAAACAATAATACGTAGACTTATCTTGTTTTATATTCTGGTAAATTAATGAAAATTCAATGTCTTTATTAGTAAATTCCAATATCGGCTAAGTATGTTTGATTGCTAGCGGGGGATCATATACGTTCTTGCGAAATAGATCGGCATTATTTGGAAAACTCGTTTACTAAACTTAATGCATATCAGAAGTTTTTAATGCTAATCGTTTCCACCGGAACATTTAAGAAAAATGCACCAGTGAGACGATTTTGAGGGCCTTTTTTCTGGCAAGTTATTTAAGTATTTTGCCATTTTCCTTATGTACAAACGGCATGGGCCACCCACTCGAGGATAAAGATTAATGAATGTAAGGTTATAGTGTATATTTTATTTATTTATTTCGGACTATTATCATCATTCTTAAATAATTATTGTTCTTAACGAGGTTTCGGCCAACTATACCTTTGGCCTTCGTCAGGTTGGTGACAAAGACCAGGGAAATAGTTGGCCGAAACCTCGTAAAGAACAACTCAAAAAGATGAGGATAATAATCCGAAACAAATAAATAAAGATATACACATTACTCATCTAAAAAAAAGAATTCCGATAATTAAATAAGATAGTCTTAGTGTAGCAACCGAGGATTGTGTAGATTGGGTAGTTTCGATTATACAATTGGGCGGCTCAACAGTATTTGTTTACATTTGACTTGATAGATACCATATTGTAACCCACCGGGAAGCGGGCTAGTAGAACAGTCTTTTACGTGTGGGTACTTTAAGGAAAGAAGATTTTTCATGGAATTTACGTTTGGATTTCATCACAGATAGTGAGTGGGAGAAATTGTTTAGAGTGGTTGTAGCTAGTCGAGTGTTTTTGTGAGTTTGCCAATGGCGGACAATAGATTAGAGCGCAGACCAGGATGTGTCATGAAAACAACGATAGAGCAGTATCATGCACTCAACGTCTCTTCTGTGGAATAATATTGCAGTGAAGATAAAAGGGTACCACCTATGTTTTGAAGCCGGTTTTTACTCTACAAGGCAATAGCTGCACAGCAGCTTCTGCCAGGATTTGACAAAAGTACTCGATTTAAGACTCGAGTCTGTAGGCTGAAAATTGACAGAGTTATTTGGTAGAGAAATGTCCACGCACAGACAGACACGCACACATACATTTTCACTTTTATATGTATATAGATAGATACGCACAGACACACATGCATATACACATGCTTATATATATATATATATATATATGTATATATATATATTGTATTTAAGGTACTACCTTCAAAACGGGCGCATTCGTATGCACTCATTTTCCTAGTGTTGGTGGTTCATTGGTAACACCTTGGGTACAATTTTTTAGACATTTGTTAACCTAAGTGATCTACATTAATGATTTCCCAAATCACATCCTTAGATAATTCGTAAACATTTATGTTTACGACCCTATCATCTATGACAATTTTTTTTCTTATTTAGACTAGTTGAACCTGCTCGTTGATCTCTTAATGATTCTTTCGGCTCAGCGTCTTTTGTGCCCTGCCATTGGCTGATTCTTTAGTTCTTCCGCCAAGGCGCATAACTGTCATACTGCTCCCCATGACGTTATCAGGGCCCATTTACCAGTTTAGGTTCTACATCAGTCTTCCGTTATGAGTTGTCCTACATCATTACCTTAGACTATATCCTCATTCTGCCACGATTTAGGTGATATTATCCGAGCAATCAAAAGATTCAATATGACTCTAAATCAAACCAGAATTCCATACCGCATCGACTGCCACATGGGTAACCATGGGTCGCTACTTGGTGTGCCGGCACTGACCACATCTACCGACAAGTTTACTACAGCACCAAAACCTAAGCTAGTAAAATGTAGATACCATCAAAATATCCACCTTTAATGTACGGACACTTCAGCCCATATCTCAAATATAAGAACTTGTTGCTTCATCCAAAGAACACGATATCGATATTTTGTGTATTCAAGAGCACCGTCTCTTCAACAACGACATGAGCATAAAGTACTATGAAATTGGTAACAGCTGGACACTAGTATCAGCGTCAGCATAGAAAAATTCGACAAATAGTACGATTGGTGGAGTAGGACTTCTGCTTAGCCCTCGAGCATTAAAATCATTGAACAGTGCTGAGAAGATAAAACAAAGGATAATTCATGCTACCTTGAGTGGTAATCCTGCTACTACTGTTATTTGTTGCTACAACTCTACCAACGTCAGTGACAAGCAAGAGATCCTGAATTTCTACGATGAATTCTCAGAAATAGTGCGTTCAATCCCCAAACATAATTTATTGGTTATCGGGGTGACATGAATGCACATATAGGATGGGAAGACAACAAGCATACATTCTCTTTCCATGATGGAACAACCCGAAATGGAGAGTATCTATAAACTTTTCTCCTTGAAAACAACCTACAATGCATGAATACCCGTTTTCAGAAAATACCCGATAAGCTCTGGACCCATCAATCCCCAAATGGAGACAAGGAACAACTGGGCTATTTTTTTATGAATAAGAAGTAGATCAATACTGTGAAGTTTATAGTAGTTTCTATGGTGTGCCCAAGTTGAAGTAAACCCTATGCGATGACAAAACTAAAAAAATCATCTAGACAGCCCTACAACTGGTCAACGTTATCACACGAAAATCAGATCGAACAGAGATACATCTTCAAACTGCGAAACAGATTTGATGCTTTACAAGCAGAGGAGCAGGAACCCACTGCTAATACTACCTATGAAAATTCGTTAGATCGCACCATGGAGCAGTAAAGAAGTGTATACCTCTGAAGCCCATGGTAAATCGAAAAGTATCGTGGGAAAATGACAAAATAATATTAAAACAAGAAAAGTTAAAAAAAAACATAATCAAAAAGCAACATGAATACCTCACTCGACAGAATACAAAATTAAGGAAGCAGGCGCTTCAAGAGCTAAGTATAATATATCTATCAGAACAGCAGAAGTACGTTCAAGAACAAATAGATCGAATCCAGAATGCAGCAGATAACAAACAATCCTATTTGGCTTGGCAAGTAGTAAATGAGATATCTGGGCGCAAAAGACCTGCTAAAGCTAAGTTAAACACTCCGGAAAATGCATGTTCGGAATGGAATGCCCATTTTGAAAAGCTACTCGGAAACAAACCAGAAGTGATAGATCAACCAATTCAGCCGATTGTTGTACAGGGACTCGATATTGAGAAGGGTGATTTTACAATGGAGGAACATCTAAATGTACTAAAGAATACCAAGAATCGTAAAGCTGCCGGCTTAGATAACATACCTCCTGAAGTATGGAAGACATGTGGTTTCAATGACATACTTTTTACTTCATGTAATTCTGTATATAATCAAAAAAAATATTAATATATGGAGGGAAGGATGCATATTCCCTTCCCCAAGAAGGGTGAACTAAGCATAGCAAGCAACTACAGAGGAATAACAATCCAATTGCAGCAAAAATCTACAATGTCATGCTTCTCAACCGTATCCAACCAAAGATCGAAGAAGTGCTCAGGAAGACCCAAAAATGGATTAAGAAAGACTCGCTCTACTACTAGTCAAATACTTACTGTTAGGAGACTGATTGAAGGAGTCAAAGAAAGAACATTGAGTCAGTCATGATCTTTGCAGATTTCTCCAAAGCATTAAACTCTGTACATAGAGGGAAAATGGCCAGCATATTAAAACATACGGCATTCCAAATGAAGTCGTTAATTCTATCATGATGCTATATGAGCACACTCGAGCAATAGTCAGGTCCCCAGATGGGGACACTTAATTTTTCGACATCCGACCTGGTGTTCTACAAGGAGATACTCTTGCCCTTTTCTTTTCATTGTCTGTCTTTACTTTGTATTTCACACCTCTGTTGATATACACAATATGCTAGGCTTAACCCTAAATGAATCCAGAAACAGACGTAATCAGTCAGCACACATAACTTAGGCAGATTACGCAGACGATATTGCTTTGTTCGCGAACAACACTGCTGATGCGCAAACACTGTTACGTACGCTAGAAAAGTCTGCAAATGACATTGGTCTCCACATAAATACAGATAAGACAAAGTTCATGACATGACATGACTGCACATATAGGACGGGAAGACAACACGACGCCAACTGTGAACATGAAGATCTGAGGCAACTGATGAAAGCCAGGAAGATCTGGAGAGGAATAATCACATAGGTCCGTAAAAGGAAAGATCAGGGCTTTGGTTTGATCAACACTGAAAGAAGTCGCTGAGTTTACGCATCTGGGCAGCAACATAGTTTCCAAATAGAGAGATATCGGAATTTTAATGTCAAAAGCATGGACCGCGTTGGATGGGCTACATTCAGTATGGAGTTCGGGACTGGCTGACAAACTGAAAAGGCAGTTCTTCAGGGCAGTGGTAGGGACTGTCTTTGTTTACGGTGCTACAAGCTGGACACTCACCAAAAGATTGAAAAGAAAACTAGACGGCACATACACCCGTATGCTAAGAACAATATTAAATATATCTTAGCCAAATCATCCCACGAAGAGAAAGAGGCCTACGATTTGCCGGTCATTGTCTGAGGAGCAAGCATGAATTAGTAAGTGATGCATTGGTATGGACTCCACGACACGGGCGCGCAAGCAGAGGACGACCTAGAACCACATACATCCAACAAATAGCACACGACGCCAACTTTGAACATGAAGATCTGAGGCAACTGATGAAAGACAGGAAAGTCTGGAGAGGAAGAGTCACATAGGACCGGGAAAGGAGCCCGTTATGATGATTATGATGATGATGATGATCTTTGACAACACTTAAACTGCTGTAAATGACCAAGTTGTCTCTTATTCTCTCTTCTCGTATTCTGAGCACGTGGTACAATAGGAAAAACGTGACTAGTTAATTTTAATGCATATAAAACCAGGATGTATTCTTTACATCAACAACGCTTTAATCCCCGTCTGACATCCATTGACATGAATGACTCTCCTCTTTAGAAGGCTCCCTGTTTTGACAAGCCTCTAGGTCTGTTCTTTACTCGTGATCTTAAATTTAACACTCGCATCAAATCTGTTTCCAAAGTCGCTGGAAAAATGGTGGGACCATTATATAGCTCCAGTAGATATATCACTGCCGATGTAATTCTATACCTCTATAAGAACCAAGTACATCTAAGGGTGGAGTACTGTTGCTATATCTGGCCAGGATCTCCTAGAAGCAGCTTATTCTACCTTGACAGAATTCAAAATAGACTTAGGGCCCAGTGGGGGATGGCCGTTTTTCTTCCCTGCAACATCTTTTCAACAGAAGGTGCTCTTTGCTTCATCGTTATTTTCCTGGCATGTGCTAGTCATAGCTCCAATTTATGGTCCCTTCTTGCCAAACTTTCACGAAAGTACTCGTCTAGCGGGAATCACTATCAATAATCCCCCAACGCCTTTGATATGTCTAAACCTAAACTTAGATTCCATAAAAAGATTCTTTATTAGAACTACATGCCCTTTGAAATCTGTTTCGTTTTGCTGCTTTCTAACTGACTACAATATGATTGTCTCCAAGTCTAATGTGAACACATTCCTGATGAGTCGTCCCTTAAGCAATTCAATTTACCAAATTTCTACTACTAAAAAGTAATACAATATTGTATTAGTGAGCACTGTTTACTAATTGACCCTTATCCATGAGTGGCCTTAAGGTCTTCAACAGTGGAGTTTTCTTTGTTTAAAAGTACATTTTTTATCACCAATTTTAATAACAAAAATAAACTACTGAATAGAAAAGTGAAACTACTATTGAATCTAACACTTAAATCCCACCTTCGTAGCAACTTTGCATTCTTTTAAACCTTTTTTCTATACAATTTTGATGAATCTGTTTAATTGAATCCACTTGTCTTTTATAACTAATTACCGTAACATCTACAAATCTAAACCCACTTATATCATTTTTCCTCTACCCTATCCCATCCTATCCTTTAGTACTATTTTTTTACATGGAGGTCACCACTTATCAATGTCCAGAAGCCACTTGGATCTTCCCTCTCCACCTCACAGAAAAACTAGTATCTCCAATATTATCAATTTTAAATCCCATTTAATCCTATTTATCAACCATACAATTGTGCGTGTTACAGTGAAAAAAACTGTTCCCTTTCCATGTAAATAAGACGAATATTACATAAGTGAAAATGAGATTAGGATAAACCTAGAATCGAACCCTGCAGACAAAGTTAAAAAATTGAATGTTCGAAATTAAGGCTATTGTTAATTCTCTTAGAAATCTGAATATAAAATATGGCAGTAAAAGAATGGACAATGAAAATTAAATATACATTGTTAAAAAAAAGGTTAGGTTAAAAATAGATTTGGAGGGGACACTTTTGGTTGCAGAAGTGTGTTTTGGTCAAACGCATGCATAACCACGTATAATTAGTGACGTTATAAAAAAAATCAATTCTGACGTCATAGAAAAGGAAAATTCTCCATATAGTTCTATGGGCTCGTCAGTTAGGGGCAGTTGTTCGGAGAGAGTTGATCAGCCAAGAGTTGACATGGTCAATGAGAGTCCCCTTAGAGGCTAATTGGGTAGACTATTAACCATGTAGATACAAGTTAATTCCTGACGTTCATCTGACCGGTGGATCCGATAAATAAAGAAGTAATCATGTTTTGTGCGTGTTGTCTCGTGTCCTCATTCAGTTACAACAGAAAAGGTAATTGTTATTATCATTTTCTATAATGAACATTGCGTAACCCTTCAGGGATTATGCATCCCCCCTCCTCTGTGTTAAGAACTTGTATACATCTTCATTCAATATATATATATATATATATATATATATATATATATATATATATATATATATATATATATATATATATTTGTATAATATATACAGGAATTTACATCGGTAGTCGGTACCGACGGTTTCAAGCCCGGTAGTTGAGGACTGCTCTTAATGTCCGCCTCAGGCTCTCTTCAACCGACTCTCATCTGTCTTTAACCGGAACCGGAACTCTATATATGCACACCGTAATTTTTTTTTTTGTATGCTACTTTAATAAGGTAATAAATTTGAAGCAATAAATTAAAAAGTATGGGATGATGCCTTCTATATTATTATTTTTCTTTAAATACCCCCCTATCATTCAGTTTTAGTCTCGTTTAAAAGCGTTTTAAAAATTCATTTTAAATTATGTCTAATCTCGTTTAAAAATAGGGTAATAAAATTTAGATTGAAAAAGACCTAGGAAGTGCCCAGGGGATGGTATATACTAATATTTAAGTATTGCTTTGCGTTTAAAAACGTTTAATATTTAAAATAATCTCTAGTTTCGTTTTAATTACGGTAATAATATTTAGTTAAAATAAACTTAAAATGTGTAAAAATTTGGCATATGTTTACATTTAAGTATCGTTTCACGTTTAAATTTATTTAAAACGTTATTTTAAAATTATATGTAATTTCGTTTTAAAAACGGTAATAAATCTTAGATTGAAATAGGTTTAAACGGTGTAAAAAATTGGCGTTTTTATATTTAAGTATATTAAGTATAGCATGATCTCGCTCTATTTAAAAACACGTTTTAAAACAATTAAAATTTTTAAAATTTTTAACTTAAAAATTCTCTCTAGATCTCGTTTAAAATGGGTGATAAGATCTACAATAATATAAAATAAAATATTTTGACATGTCTATAACTAAACTTTTTTTTTTTATCTTCACGTTTTATCTTTTTTTTCTATCCCAATTTATAAGAAGCGATCCTCTTCTATGTATACAGTCCTTCAAGCATTCATTTTTTACATTTAAGCATCCATCTTCTTGGGTTTCTTTTAAAATATAATATTTTTCGGCATTGCAGAGCGAGCATTGTTTTAGTTCTGGGGAGTATGAAGGTTTTTGCTCGATTTTTTTTCCATTTCACCGTAAAAGGTGCACCTTCTTATTTTAACTGCCAGATTTTGTTTGCTAAAGCCGTATTACTTCTCTCTTTTGCTTTAAAAGAGCTCATGTGCATATAATATATCTGTTTAAACGGCCCCTTCGTCATTCCAATGTATTTATTAGTTACATTTGTGGATGTATTCGTTACAGTTGCTTCATATACAAGTGACTCTGCTTTACAATTCCCTTCAAGCGGGCACTCACATATATATATATATATATATATATATATATATATATATATATATATATATAGATTAGATTAGATTTCCCTTCAAGCGGGCACTCATATATATATATATATATATATATATAGATAGATAGATAGATAGATATATGTAGTCCCAAGTATCTCAGAACTGTATAAATGTCTTATCTCTGTCATCATTGTTATATAATACCCGTCATCCCTAAAATATGAACCCCCACTATGCAACAATCCGGTGTCATATGTGTGTTGTTCCATTTGGTTAAATTTACCTCTCCAATTGTAATTTTAATATCTATCCTTGTATACAATTCAATCTTCCACATCCTCACTCACAAATAATCTTAACTGCCCGAACACCACATAATCCGTACGTTTTAGTCTTCTTTTTTTCCACGTATATACGCGAGGGTATATATGTCTATAAGATTTTTATATAGAGTTGCAGACATTGTTATTACGCGTGCGCTCATACATATGCGTATGTCTATATTTATTTGTTATGCACATGTTTTTATATTTGTTCTTACATTTTATGTATGTGGTTATATATGTTTGTATTTGAATGTATATGTATATATATATATATATGTGTTTATATTTATATATGTATGTGTATATGTCTATATGCGTATATATATATACATACACATACACACATGTATATATATATGTATATATATATATATATATATATATATATATATATACAGTATCTCGTGATTGTGTGCCTACATTATAATATGTTACTTTGTAATCCATTAGATCTAGAACATTTGATTCTAAAATCAAGCACCGTAACCAAAAGTAGTAATACTGGTCTTTACTTCTCAAGGCACTACTCTAGACCCCCACTTCACTTCTCATAATCCAATTTGCCTTGACTATTACAACTTTAAACCCTTACTCGTATACACCTAAAAATCTATACTCCTCTCCTATCTGGTCAATTCCATATAGACTCCCAAATATTCATTTAACCATGCAATTAGGATTACAACTTAACCTTTATTTCACTACTTTTTTTTAATTAATTAATTAAACTATGTATTTATTTTACTTTTTCTATTCATATTTTATATTTTATATTAATATATATTATTTTCCTTTATAGTTCATGCCTTTATTTATTTATAAATTTAATTAGTTACTGCTTTATTTAGTTACTTGTTTCTTCATTTATTTATTGATTTTTTTTTATTTATTTATCCATTGATATATTCAGACCTCCTAAATATTTACTATTTATTTATTTATTTACTTATTTAGTTCCCATCTATATATTTTTATATAATTTTATACATTCTTCTATGTATATTCTAATATTAATCTATTATTATAGTCTTTTTTTCTATATATTAATTCTATACGTTGCCTTTAATTAGGAATAGTACGTATCTTAATATCTACTTTATGTCTCCTGATAAGCTGTATCTTTAATACGGCGTTAATTTCATCCCAATGTCTCTATTACCCCCTACAGCGTCTGCTGACCTGCATTCTCTATGTCTATCCATCTCCGAGACGGGAAATATAGTTTTTATGGTTTATATTTTATATTTTATACACTATGTTTTGATTTTCATATAAACCGCATGGTCACATGTTACATCGTCGATCTACTTTTACTGTGGCCTCTGCCTTTCTCTCTTAATAGCTTACTTCTCTCTCGTTCCTTTTCAATCTCTCTTTTTATCAACCCTTTTTCCTCTCCTTATCCGTCACCGATTTTTTTTTGTTCAATCCTTTCCCACTTTCCACCTTTGTTATCTGTCTTGAAGTTTCTTTTGTGAATTTTACAGGGGGGATGCTACTGATTATAATTTCGAATTTGTACTTTTTATTTCTACTTCATATGATATTCGTTCAGTCTACCAATTCGAAAGAAACTATCGGATCGTTAATTCGATCGTATAAGTGGAAACACATGTAACTAAGCAGATTAATAAACGGTAATCTATAATATAAATCTCACCTGTCTGTTTAGATGTGTGTATGAATAAAGGAATGTATATATGTATACGTGTATGCGTGTGTGGTTGTGTGTCTCACGAAACCTGCGACAGGGGCGGCGGATTATCACAATATTGATATCATTTTGAAGCCCGACTCTTCAGATGACACATATCTTAATTTCTTTTTCCTCAACTGGGCACTTTTCTACAGGAAGGGTCAATTTTTTCCCCGATAATTTGCAAGTCATTAAGCCCCTACCCCTGTCAACGACGTCGGATAAAACGCGATATTTCGACAACCCGTGATGTCACGACAACGTTAGGCACAGCGGTAAGACACTTGATTTCTTTTTCACCTCTTTTTCTCTGGCGGGCTACGGTTTCGGGCCTACTTATTATTCCTATTTTTTCTGTGCTTACAATTCAGTATATATATATATATATATATATATATATATATATATATATATATATATACATATATATATATATATATATATATATATATATATATATATATATATATATATATATATATACTGAATTGTAAACGAGAACATGCGAAGGAATATAGATGTATTTTATTCAATAGATGCACAACATAATCACGGCTCTTGTTAAATAAACATAAACGAATTTCTGGCTGGCAAATAGTTAGCTGATCATTTTGGATTAACTTTTTCTGCAAAAATAGAATGCTTCAATCTGATAGAGATGACTTGTATATTTAATGTTGTCACAAATTTTATCTATTAAAAAAGTCGGCTTTAGGGAGTTAATGGGAGCCCTTTCCCAGATATATTAACCTTAAAATCACAAGAGTAGCGAGAAGTAATAGACAACGTAATAGGTTGCGATAAATACTGAAAAAATGTTTAGTTTCATAGTAAAAAGGTATTCTAAATCGAAATAATATCCTTCTATATGACGCTTACGTGTATTATATCTGACATCACTCGATATGAATAACATACTATTATATATTGATTTATTCAGCATCTGTACTAAACCAAGACTTTCAAATGTGTTTATGATTTTCTCCAACCTCATTCGAAATGACCTGCTCAACACGGGTCACTGTACTGATTCTTTTCACTAATCTACTTTGCCTTGAGATATTTATTCATTTTTCAGAGATGTTCTACTTATACCCAAAAACTTATGTATCATTGCCTTCGCATTTTTTAAATGTATTTATAAAAGAGCTACCATAAATAAGAAAAAAATATTGCATACATTTGCTTCAAAACAGCTTGGAGCATTTTTGAGAGTTTGACTTGGAATATTGTAAATATTTGCTGGCATCTACTGAGTTTCCCAATATTGCATGCTGATCTAAATAAAACCGTCCTTGTAACTCTCGAACCTAAATACAATTTGATAGTTTTTAAATTTCTATAATTTCTATTATGATGATTTGATTTTTTTCACAAGAAAGCGGCATACAAAATTTGAATGTTTTTAAACAAGTTTACGATAATTAGCTAATGACTAATATGAAATGTAATAGAGGCCACACACTTCATTTTTTGCATAAATATATGCATTAAAAATAAATAATTAATTGTCTGAAAAAAAACTATTATCATACGTAATTCATAAGTTTACAGTTATAGACCTTGAATGAGGAACATATGTATTTATTTTCATTTTATTAGGGGAATATTTTGCATCCGCTAAATTAAAGAAAATAAGTTTTGTAACAGTGATAATTTTAACAATTGTTCTGTTACTATGCTCAGCAGAGAGGATGCTAAGCCACATCTATTCGAATAATGGACAGAGGGTCAATTTTACTCCGTGCCGTTTTTCAGATTATGTGCAATTTATTGACTAATGTGGTCCATAACTGCCCACGGGACGGAATGAATTGCTTCACCTAGCTTCATGTCGATTGTTTCGAATGAGAATCTATCGAAAAAAGCACAATATAATAACACTAGTAGGGCTACCCGTCTTTCTCCAGGATTGAATAAGATTCAATAAGTCTTTAAACTTCCCATATTTTAATTGTAATCGAAATCGGTTAAAGCCCTTATTTGTAAAAACAAATCGATACATTACACCTTCCTCTAGAGTGTAACAGGGCTAAGTTGCAGATGCCTCCCTGCAATGACTTGCTTTACATTACATTGTAGCCTTCACTGCACTGGAGAGAATCTAAAATTATTTTATTTAATATAAAAGAAAATTTGGCTTAAATGAAAGTTTAAAGTGACAAAGTCAAGTATCATTGTCTAATTGTGTTCTAAAAAGAAGCACTCATTTTGAACGCGCCATTGTCTTATCAAAGAACATATTATTGATTTTATAAGATTTTTTATTATAACTTGAATTAAATTCAAATCCACAAAAGCCAACTATCATTAGTCTATTCTGCTATAAAATAAAAATAATACTTCGACCGTGCCCCTGTTTTTAAAAGAATATACATGTATTCTTATAGGCGGGGCATTTGTGCTTGTGTTGTGATACAGCTTCTCAAATGGATTTGTGACATTTGGTTTTATAAAAGTGATAACGTTGATAAAACTCAGACTTCCCTCTTTCTTCGGATTTTATCGTTTATCTATTTTTGATAATTTCTTATCCAATACAATACAAAACTTGCGAAAGAATACTCCATACACATGATGTCTTCGTGTGCAGTTTAAAAAAAAAGACTCAATCCTTTCTCATGACACACGGCACAAACTCCGACACATACGAACTGACAAAATGTCTTCATATATTAATATTCGATATTCCTATGTGCGTGTTTTTCAGTAAATGCAATTAGTCTGATAGCATGTTACTCCATAAATATAAATTATCCCATAAACACAAATATTTTAGTGATATGAAGATTTTTATTTGCTATGAAATGTAAGAATATATAGCGTGAATTTAAAAGTTTTAATTTTTATACTAAATATTGTGATGGGCTTGAAATTTGTCAATGTAAATGCTTTGTATAAATCGGAGCACATGTATGACTGAAGACGTAGAAAAATGGTTTAATAAACGACTAATTCAAAATAATTACCATAAATCGAGTCATTATATGTATGTAATAAAAAACGTGTTCTCTCTTTTTAGCAGTGTTCATTTCAATTTTCATAGTCACGGTACCTATAGTATGTATTTTACGTACACTTATTTTTTTCAAAATTTATTTTCAATTTCCTTACACTAAATTATTTATAGATTATTTACAGATATAATATTTAACGATTAAATAAAACAATTACTGTGTTGCTCGGGTACGGGTACTGATGCGGATATTAAGAAATATAGAATCATGATTACTTTAATATATATATATATATATATATATATATATATATATAAATATTTGTATATATATTTATGTATATATATATATATATATATATATATATATATATATATATAATTGACGTATTTTGTTTATGTGTATGAGTTCTTTCCATAAAAAATCTAAAAGAAATTTTTAGAATTTTAACATGAAATTATTTGATCTGTCTGGAAGTGTTCTGACGTAGATTCTTTTTATCAGAATGCTTTTTCTAAATACCGACAATCGATGATTAAAAACAATATATTAGCTCAGATTTAGGAATTTTTCGACTTTTATACAACATAATATAACAAATGCATTTGAGAAATTTTCTCTCGGCACTTGCAGGAACGCAAGCCTATAAAAAGCTGTAGATTCTTTTAAAACCCAAGAAGATCATTTCAAATTGATTTTTTTTTAATTTAAAGAGCATAATTAAACTATGATAGATTACCTTTTTACAGTTAAATATAGTTCAAGGGATTGTCTAAAAATACGTTCATATAATACAGAGTTACTTCTTAGATAAGACAGGTGCGCGTTCGGAATGACTATATATATATATATATATATATATATATATATATATATATATATATATATATATATATACAGTAACTATCTTTAGTTTTTACAAACTATTGATACCCAGTGTAAGGGTGCCTGGATATTAATTTTTTGCGCCATGAGTTGTGCAATCTCAATTTCCAACCACATCGGTGCTGAGTCTGCGTTGTTATATACCTGTTGAAAGTGGGGGTTCAAGTCGACTGCCGACAAGTCTGAGATAAGCGGAGAGCACATACATCGCCCAGAGTTTCCAGATCGTTACCGATCTAGTACAAGCCAAGCTTGACGTTACTTATCTTCGGTGTTCTAATACGAACTGGTGTGTCACCGTAATAATTCCGTATACCTATATATATATATATATATATATATATATATATATATATATATATATATATATATATATATACTCCTATGAATTTAGTTTTTTGTGTATTGATATTTAGCTTAAACACCTTTTTTATTATTTATTTAAAAGAAAATAAAACTTTGTCATATATAGGTTGTTGAATTGCATTTATCTGCAAAATATATAGCTAATCTGCATATTTTGTCAAAATTAAGTTAAAAAGTTCCTTAGTTTTTTTCCGATCTTCCCATGAGATGATCATCTTTCATTTACTATTACGTGTATATCCATGTAGATATTCTACGCGATTTATACTTGCGTAATATTTGCGTAGAAACATAAACATCTTTCTGTATATACTTATGTGTGTATTTATTCATTTATTGCGGACTATTATGCTCCTCTTATTTTATTTATTTTTTTAGTTGTTGTTTCCAGACGTTTCGGCCAACTATTGCTCTGGCCTTCGTCAGGTGGTATCCATGACGGGATAGGAACTCCGAATCTCCTAAATACATTCTCAGCAATTACTGCTATCCATATCTGTTGTCTTCTCAGCGCGTTTTGGCCAGCTTTGGGTAGGATTGACACCGCTATCCTCTGACAATTCTCACCTGAAATCGTAGAGATTCAACGTCTCTATCACCTTGGCCACGGGCCACGAAGGGCGATCAAGGCTGGATTTTCTGGTCTTATAAATCCACGTTTATTCATTATCGAATCTTCTATGGTCGGGTCCGTACCGACTGGTATTTATACATTATTTAATTGGAATTCATTTTTGAGATAAGTATTATGTATTAATTTATTTATTGCGAACTATTATCCTCGTCTTTTGTTTTGTGTTGTTGTTTCACGACGTTTCGGCCAAGAGCCTCTGGCCTTCGTCGGGTGGTAACCGCGACGCGATAGGAACCCCGGATCTACTGCATTCTCAGTCACTACTGCCATCCATAGCTGTTGTCGTCTTACCACCTTTCGGTCAAGTAAGCATCTGACCGTTTTGCGTTAGGATTGAACCCGCTATCTTGTAGTGTGTGCGATAAAACGGTCTGCCAACTCCCACTCTAAATATTTGGTCTACGGAGTTGAAATTTGACATATATGAACCTATAGTAGACTTCTGTTGTAAGTTTTAGATGCCAATTGTTGCTAAGTAGGCAAAATTGAAAATGAAACAGTGGACCTTGGCTAAGGAGGTCGAATTAAACATTATCCTTTCGTTTATGATAATGCATGCTATAAATGAAACATTTACAGCGCAAAATCCATTAATTACTAACGTTTCGCATCCATACGTCGGTAGAACAGACATCAGCATCTCTGGAGAAGTACGTACGACTATGGTTCGCACGTTATACATTTTGGTTTCGATTGTACCGATAGTAGCAAAATAATATTTTTTTATGTTTTCAAATTATTGCAACATATTGGATAATAATCAGTAGAGAATTAACATTAAATATATGTAACGTAATCGTCATGAATTAAAATATAATATCTATGCTGATTTTACGACCTGACAACGTCAGTAGTTCTGCTACTCCTATAAATTCGTTTTTCTTTTGTGTGTATTGATATTCATATTAAAACCCCTCTTTTCCATTTATTTAAAAAGAAAATACAATTTCCTTATATAATGGTTGTAGAATTGCATTCACTAGCAAAATATCTAGCTAATTTGCATATTCTTTACAACATTCCTTATAATTATTTGACTTCGGTTTTCTAATGGGATAACTATCTTTAGTAAAATATTACGTGTAAATATATTCATGCAGATATTCTACAAGATTTATACTTGCATAATATTTGCGTAAAAAGTTTATAGTAAATACAAAATTGTTCCATATATATTTATGTATACGTATATGTATTTTTAAACAAATTTTGCCTACCAAACTCCTCATAGAGGTTTTGATCTACAGATCTTTATATATAAGGGATTTGAATAAAAAAAATCCGGAAAAATCGGTGCAAAAGTGTGAAAAAAAAAATCGAAATTTGCCAGGTAAAGGTCGAACGCCGCCATTGCGAATGCGTAACGTAGTAGCTATTGGTTCATCTTTAATTTTTAGCCTCGCAGTAAACATGTTTTCATAGCCCAGTCATTGACGGCAGAGGCAAAATAAATCGTGAGCTGATCGTTTTTGGTTTCGATTCTAGGTGGTGACACATGAGTCTTTTTTATATACTTTTTAAATCATTACTTTATATTGCGTCCACTCTATCTATCTATCTATCTATCTACCTCTCTATACATCTATAAAAGTAAAATGTCTGTCTGTCTTGTTTCTATGGAATTTAAGGAATGCTACTATACAGAAAGGCATTACTTTACATATCCCCACCTTTTGATATATACATATGTACATAAGCTTATGAACAGCACATAGGACCCGAGAAAAGTCGGGCGGCAGTGCTAGTATATCTATCTATCAATCTATCTATCTATATATATATATATATATATATATATATATATATCTTTAAAAGTGAACGTATATGTGTATCTGTGGTCTGTATGTCGGTCTGTGTGTGTACATTTCCCTACGCAATAACTCTAAACTAGAAATTTGATATACAGGGTACTGAGATTTGGGAAAATGTTTGTGATCGGTTTTCGGCCACAAATTCGGCTATAAGGGATCAAAGTCCAACGGTTTGACCTTTCAGAACTCTACCAAACTCCTCCGACAATTAGGGTTTAAACACTTGAAATTTTGATAGAGGCTCCCTGGACATGGATCTAACTTAATAACTTGAGTTGAGCCCAAAAAATAAAGGTTAACCGGTCATAATAGGGGTCAAAGTTTTTTTTAAAAATCGACCGTTTTTTTTCGCTTAATATACACCTCCAAACACCAGGGCAACATCGGGATGAAATGATATTATATCTATACAAGTGAACGTGTCTGTCTTTGTCTGTGTTTCTGTGTGTTTGTGTACATTTCCCTACGCAATAAATTAGTTTTTTTAAGTCTACAGACTAGAGATTTGATATATAGGGTAGTGAGATTTGGGAAACTTCTAATATATACATATATATATATATGTGTGTGTGTGTGTGTGTATACATATATATATGCGTTATATGTATGTGTGTACACTGACATTATATGTATATATATATACTATTATATATATATATATATATATATATATATATATATATATATATATATATATATGCATATATGTATATGTGTGTGCGTTTGGGTATTCACATGGTTTGTTCTGATTATTGCTTATTGTTACGGCATATCAACCATCGTCAGTTTATAAAATACGAAATAACGTTATTTTTTGTTCATCTTTCAAACATTTCCGCTCAGTACAAATGGCTGTATTCGAGATATGAAGCCGCTGTAATATAAGTGAATGGGCAATATGACCAAATCACCACCCGGCCATGCTGTAGCGTGTGTTAGTAATCGTGGCATTTCCAGATATGATTTTGACGAACGAACGCATGCTCCTCGGAAAACTTTTTTTAAAATTTTAAGTCGCTAGAACACAAACAAGAAGAATGCAGAGAGAAAATATGAAAATTCTTTTTATAATGATTTTCATAAAGAGCGGCCTGCTCCCGAACGAAGTGTGTAATTTTGTCAATGGAGTCAAAAATTCGCTATTAAGGAGCCTTTAACTGCTACACAATAACGCGAAAGCAGAAGATATTTCAAAATGTTGTCTTTCCTATTTTATAGTTCGCCTAAATAGATTAGAGGAGAATGCGAATTGCATTGTTATAATAACTCAACTGAACGATTTATCTCTCTCGCTTGCAGAAAACATTCGACGAGATTTATGACACAACTAAATAATGGAACATTTCACAGTCCGGCAGTGACCAACATTTTCTGAGTCGCACTCCTCTGATCACGAACCTCGGGTGTAATTTAGAAAAAAAGTGGTTTATGTTCTTATATAGATACAAAACCAAGCATTTATCCTTTCAACACCAACGACTTTATCTACACCTTATCCAAATTAAAATAAATAGCGCCTCGGTTAAGGTAATACCTTGCTTAAGCAAGTGCCTTGACATATGTTTACTTCTGTCATGAGATCCTGAATATGGTCTTAAACTATATCCGATGGTGAGGCCTCAGCTTGCAGGTTTTGGGGTGTGTGAAGCCACCTTTTAATTGGCATTGCTTCCAGGTTCCTTCTGCCTCGGAGTGGTAGTACCTGTTACGGTCCCAACAATGGGTTAAATAGAAACTGACTTGGAAATGAAAAACAAAAATATATTTTATTAAAAAGACTTTCTTCAAAATAACTGGAGTCGGCATTAAATAACCTAATAAGGGTTGATATGTCGTAAAACAAAAACAACCAAGCAAGCAACCAAACAACCTCTGTCCTGAAATAAAAGATATACAACAAATAGATTCCCAAAGTAGCTTGACAAATGAAAAGATGATTCAGACAAGAACAAATCTCACTCCCAACGGAATTCTCTGTGTGTATTATAATCAACTACGATTTTAGATAGAATATTTTGATTATATATGGATGGAAGTTGCTCAGAACACATTTTTCCGGATACGCATGAATTTGAAAATTTCTTATGATGTCTAGTTCTCTTTTCTACCACCTCTTTCTCACATACAAAAAAAGTTTGACTGTGTCCTGGCTATATCTTTATTTTTCAAGCTAGTGCTGTAATAAGCTGAGTATATTGTCCCTCTTTTTAAAAATATTTGTGACAAAAATTCGCCTATGTACAAAAATTGTCAACAGTTTCATTACATTATATTTGTACCTCTAACTAAACATAAATTCTGTGAAGATAAATTCTTTTCGAAAGCAACACAAGCGTTGAACACAATACCCCCGTGCTGCCTCTTATTTGAGTTTCAAATTGTCGTTTTGAAGTCCTATCTAAACAAGTCATGTTGTCCTGGGTTCTTAAATAATAATCTGTCCACACAATGTC
This sequence comes from Euprymna scolopes, assembly GCF_053919585.1. NCBI lineage: Eukaryota > Metazoa > Mollusca > Cephalopoda > Sepiida > Sepiolidae > Euprymna > Euprymna scolopes. Next base: position 55,530,406 of record NC_136488.1, read on the forward strand.
CATCAGCTGACACATGGGACTTTTAAACATGGAATAAGATTGCGTTCGTGAGAGATATAAAATCTACTTCATCGTTCTCTCCGATTTTTCTCTCCGCTTTAATATGTTTGCCGGAAAAGCAACCTTGGACAATTTTGTGTTACATTTGGTTTTTGCCTCGATTGTTTCTAACATCCGGTGGTTTTCTTCCAGTTCTATTTCACCATTTATCAGGATGCGCAAATTTTGTTTGCTCTGTTTCTATTGACATAAGGTTTTAATCTTGTCTAAACAGAATTCCAAACACTTCTATTTAAACCTTGAAAGTTCAGTTTCATGGTGTTTTAAATTAAATATTATTGAAGCTATAATGAGAAAAAAGTTTAAAATTTTAATATAAATATCTCTACGTACAATATTTTGTCTTTCATGATCAATCGTGTCTCTTATACTCCTTTTCTCTCTACCCGTTTCTCTTTCCCTTTATTTCTTTCTAAATTTAAAGATATCTTTAAAATGATTATACCAATTTTACAAACCTTGATGTTGCCCGGGATTGAATGAGCATAAATTTATGCTCCACGCTTCCAATAATATTTTATCAACGAAGACGTGTATATCGCCAACTTTTCAATCAAATTGATTGATTGCCTCTACTATCCGAAAAAATTTCCGTGTTAAACTAAAAGAAAACCTCGCATATTTCTCCGCAGTATTTGATTTATATTAGATGGTATTCTACACTGAACTGATCGGGGACTGCTGTTATTATATAAAATTATGTTCATATAATGGCTTAAATCAAAGTTTAAAATACAATAGTCAAGTACGATGTGTGAACAGAAACATTTGTTTCGAACGCGCTCGTATCTCATCAAACAACCTGCTGTTGATTTTATACGCCGAGTCGTTCTCTTAAACATTGATGAAACTTCACAAATGAATATCCTTTTTTAATTGAGTTTTTTACAGTTTACGATGTTCGATATTTATCGAAGGCATTCCGATAAAAATACTACATTAGAATATTCCTAAACGCACAAAATATATTCGTGTGAAATTTAAAACCTTCGCAACTGGTTTCGAGTTTGTACGGAGCTAAGCCCAACACAAACATACATGCAGACACACAGGTAATATGCCGTCGATACATACGTTTACGAATGTGAACTAAATAATGTAATCATTTAATACTCGTATATTCAGCACATGGGTTGATTCTAAAATGTGTGAAGTTTATGTGTAAAGATTGAAATCTACTTGCAATTTATGTAATATTTATTAAATTATCTCAAATAAATATGTATAACAGTTCTTGTGCATCTTAAATATTTTAATAATAGAAAACTAGTTTTCCCCATATTTTCTCATTCAAACCTTTTAATATTCTAACAAATTCTATAAGAAAATACGTATTTCGTTGGGAAAGTCGTATTCTTCGAATGGAAATTCATTAATATATCATATGTATTAATAAAATTTCTCAAACAGTAGGTAATATCAACATTTTAACGAAGATTTATACTCCTTACTATTTTAATATTAAAGTAACTTTCAATATTATGAGGATATATAACACTAACTTAAGCCTTAGGAAGGTGTTCCAAAACCATCGTATAATCTTGTAAATTTGTTAGCAGTTTAATACCCTAATTACAAATATAGGAAAATAGAAAAACATTTAACTATACACATATACTTATAATCTATATCTGTGTGTTATTAGATTTATGAGACATTAAGCGTTGTACAAAAAGCGGTCTACATGAATGCTACGGAAGAATCATTTTCCATTTCACCAATGTAACGCGTTCACATGGATGGCGGTATTTTTTTTCAAATATTTTAACCAATGATAGTCTATCAACATGTTACAACGCATTAACATGCTTAGATCTCGTGAACTGTTTAAACATAACCTCAGTGATTTCATGTACTTTTTACTTCTGAGCCAATTCCTGTTAGTTGACCGCAAGTTTCGCTATAAAGCGCATGCGGCTGAGGGCCCTAGATGTAGACAGAAATACCAGAAATGACTTGGTTTCGTGGATTTCATTTTTGGAGTCACATATAACTCACTCATATTTGTTCTTAAAATCTGGTCATTTGAGATAAGTGTATAGGCAACTATAATTAAACTGTGCACGATTTCCTGCAGAACAATAGTAATACAATAAATATCACATTGCATCAAACTTTTAATTATTATTATAACGTTTACATGCATTCAACTCTTTAAATAAGAGTGTTTTTACTGGGGAATCATTCCGTTTTGTTTGAAGAAATACGAGTTTTTTTCTATCTCTGATTGGTAAGTTATAATCTATATTTTTTATTTAATTCATATATTAATGAAAATGCAGTACACATATACGATGCGCTAGTGTTATTTTAGTAATTAATTGTTTGACCGTGTGAATCTGTCAGGTGGATCCTAAGAATACTTTTTTTTTATTGTGGATGCCGGTCACCTTATCATATGACACCCCTTTTTAAGCATCCGGTTTTAGTATGAATTCAGAAAAAAATGGCAGCTCCAGAATCAAAGATCATGCGTCTATCATTATCCGCTAGTAAATGTACGTTTACTGAATCAACTCGACAACTTATTAAGATTTTACTCAGCTAAGAAATAATATTTTTATGGCGCTTTATATCTAATTTAATGTCAGAGAAAATACTCATGGATGGCACATATAATACAGTATTGTAAAAATCGCACAATCATGGCAATGCACGAATAAGATGATAAGAGAAATGGAAAACAGACTGAATTATTTATGAAGTATATGATCGCTTAAGTGTGTGGCATCACAACTTATGGCGGATGAAGTAGTTCTCAAAGATTAGACTATAAAACAGAAGAGACCGGGCAATTGAGATTAATAATTTATATAAGTAGAACAAACACTCATAATTCTTAAACCCTGTGTAAATCCCAGTTTCGCCATCTCATATATAATGCTGAACACTTAATATAAATATGAAGCGACAAATTTTCACAATATTAAACACCTTTCTTATGACGAGGAACTTCATGCGTCAGGTCTACATTGTATCTATTATACACACAGAAATATCTATGGTTAGTTTTCGGCATAACATTGTTAACATGTTTGCTCTGTTTTAGGTGTAATGTCTATCGATGACTCCTGTGCATCACTTTCGAGAAACGATATTCTGATAGGTGATATTTTATATATGAGATGGAAATCTATGTGACTATTTATTATTATCCATATTTCCAGTAATTTTTATACTTATAACAGCACTTAACTTTACTCTAATTATTCATTGTTTTTTGTCTTTTTAGTCTGCTTAATATTTTTCGCTTTTTTTCTATTGTCATCCCATACTCTTTGAATAAATATTTTTATTCTGACTACTGTATTGTTTATCTGGGTATCTACCTAATGATTCTATTTAGTGCCTTGTTATGCGTTTTTCCACTCTTCTCTGTCTTACCTTTATTTTCCCTATGCTGCACTATTTGATTTCTATACAGGAAAAAATGAGAATTAGAAATACAAATAGAAGACATAATAATAACGAGACATGTCTTACAGAGGGGTGAAGTTGCAGATAGCAGAGGTTGATGATCGGCTCTCCGGGCTTGCAAAGATGTGTCAAAGGTCCGATCCTAGATCGGAGCAGTGATCCTGGACCAGGTGCCCTTACAATGACGTAAAAAATCAAAATGGGAGACGTAAAATCCCCGTAGATAAGTCAGCAGAAGTGACTGCCATTTCAGACAATATTTAGCGAAATATTCTTGCATCATCCGTGCGAATGAAGTACGGCAGCAGACAACGGAAAAAAGAGAACCAGCGACCACTGAGAGAAAAGTAAACACATTATCTCTCTGTAATTCTGCACACACATTATACTCCGAGACCTTTTCATGCTATGGGCGTTGTCATTAAAAATACTTTATTTTCAAATCATTCATTAATGTTACGTCTTAGTAAAAAGTGTAGGTAACTTTGGTTTGTGTTTACATCTATTGTGGACGTATGCCTAATTCGCACGGAATCCGATTTGCAAATCGGCTAATTCTTGAGTAACACAACCACTGTAGATGCATGAGGTATGGGATAGGAGGTAGAAAATAGAAATGTCGAGAAAGGTAAGGAGCTTGAACTTGCTGTTAATTAGCAAGACTGATATATTAAGGCTAGAAGGGAGATTGATCTGTAACTAAGATGAGGAAAATCCCGCACATGTTTAGCTTGCTCCTCGATTTAGTTATTTTTATTTTTATATTTATGCTTATTTCACGCATATTCCAATTTTTAGTTATCTCCTTGTTTAATTTAGTGTTACATCAAAACATTTCCTTCCTCGGATACTCTAAGCTTGATGTCGGATCTCCATATATCTGTAACCAACCTGCGTTCTCCCTTTGGGATGAGAGGTATTTAGCTTCTTAATGCCAAGGTACAATATGAATTCTTAGGCCCTTTTCCAACTGACATTTTCTTTGTTGAACTGGCAAATTAAATCATATACTTTTGTTTATTTTACCTTATTTATGATGGCCTTAATATACATGTATATATATATATATATATATATATATATATATATATATATATATATATATATATATATATATATATATATGACATTCTAACTCTCTATCTTTCTCTCTCGCTCTCTCTCTTTCTATATATATATATATATATATATATATATATAGAGAGAGAGAGAGAGAGAGAGAGAGAGAGAAAGAGAGAGAGAGAAAGCGGGAGATAAATAGATAAATGCGAGGAATGTTCCAAAAGTAATATCTCATATATTATAATGTAAACTGACAATTTTGAGAGATACGAATACGCGAGAGGAACCATTAACATAAGTGACATATTTTGATTCAGAATATATTTTACTATTAACCATTATGCCCTTTTGCCAGCCTTTTTAGATGCGTCGGTCGTAAAATTCCGGGGCGCACTTTGCCACTCACATCTTTGTAGCCATTCTGAAATAGACGGACCCATCTCTCTTTAATGTGCCTCGACTTCTTTAAAGTTCATCAGGTACGGATTAATCTTGATCGATTCAATTTTGCTTTTCTAAGGAGGAAAAAAATCACGCACCCTTTTCCCAGATTCTCGTCGTTGAAAGCCGTTGTATTCTTAGTATTTCTCACTGTCAATAATTGCATCGTCTAGGTCAGCGGTTCTCAACCTTTTTTTACCCATGTACCCCTTTTCCCTTCTTTTTTTTCTTGGTGGACCCCCTTATAATTTTTGGTCATAAAACAATATTCTATTTCTCAATATAATTTTTGAGCTTTTAATAAACAAATAAATATTATATAATTAAACTTTATTTTTAAATGAAAACTAATTTAATGCAAATAAAGTATTTTACAGCAATTATAATAATGAAAACTTGATTAACTCTAACTTTTTTTCGTGTTTTTGTTTTTGTAAATTCACGTAATGGAATGAATGTGTGTGTGTGTGCCTCTGTGTGTGTGTGTGTGTGTGTGTGTGTGTGTGTGTGTGTGTGTGTGTGTGTGTGTGGGTGGGTGTGTGTGTGGTTTTGGTACTTATGCAGGATACGGGCCTTGCTATTTTGTAGATAGGATTTTTAAGTTATACTCAATTTTTACGGTATGTTTTGTTCCATTAAATTGTTAGGTGAATGTACATAGATCTCAACCTTTTCCCGGCTATCGCCCCCAAAAGCTATTTTTGACTTAAGTTAATTCATAATCGCCTCCAAGAATAAATAATAACAAATATTGTAATTATGACTAACCAACACTAGAAACATTTTGTACATGCAAATGGAAAACAAATTAATTAAAAATAATTTTATTGCAAATTTACAAGAAATGTAGAGAGTCTAACTAGTGTGAGCCCTGAGATTGGTGATGTTTCGCTAAAAATTCAATGTCAGGTTTAATATTACTGAAGCAGATACGAATATCTCCACGAGAAATAATGTCTAATTTGTTTCGCCCCTTCTGTAAAATGTGATTCACAGCGCTGAATCCAGTTTCGACAAGATATGATGTTGGGAAACACAAAAGGATTTTCGACATTTGTGACCACAAATTTGGACAGAGTGATTTTACAGTGTTTGATTGCCAAAATGCACACAAAGCTTCTCTTTTGAACTTGATTTGCAATTCATCATTGCATTTTATCTCGATGATTTCCTCCTGGATATTTTCGTGTGCACTGAGAGGATCACAATCGAATGGGTCAATCAATCATGGCTCGATAATGAAGTCAAATAATTCGGAAAATCTGATTTCTAGATCATTTTTCATTGCTGACAGATGGTTACAATAAATAACAATGTCATTTTCACATAAGTCGATTTCCGCTAGTTCGGGTATATTATCAAATTGCCTTCGTTTTAAATTAATTTGAAACATATTAAGTTTTTCAACAAAAGCTCACATCACCCATTTACAGTCTATCAGGGTTATCATTTTTCCTTGCACCAGAAGAGAGACTTCATTTAACTTACGGAAGATCCAACTAAGATAGTGTATATTTTTCTTTTGAGCTTGAATTTCGATAGCTAAGTCTGACTGTCCTTCTGTTTGTAGGAATACAACTATTGCATTAAATAAGTTTACAAATCTTTGCAAACAGTTGCCTTTGGATAGCCACCGGACATCGGTATGCAAAAGGAGTCTTATATATTGTTCGTCAGTATCAACACAACATTTTCGAAAAAGACGGGCACATTTACTCTTAGATTTGATTTTGTTTATTGTTTTTATAACAGTATTCATTGACTGATTTAGAATAGGGCTTAAATTTTTGGCCATGAGTTGATGCCTATGTAGCACACAGTGTATAGCAAAAATATCGGGGCACAGCTTTTTCAAAAAAGAAATAAATCATTTGTGTCTTCCCACCATAGCCATTGCACCATCAGTAGCACATGAAACTAAATTTTTAGTATATGGAATATCTTTTTCTTCAAAAAAAGTTTTCACAGCAGAAAATATGGAAGCGCCTGTAGTGTCAGTCTCCAACAGTTTTACAAACAATAAATCATCTTGTAATGCACAATTATTATCAAAATATCGGACATATCCCATTAAAAGAGCCTTATTGTCAACAACAGTACTTTCGTCGATTTGAATGGAAAAGTTTATAGTTTTCAATCTTTGAATTAGTACGTCTTCGATATAATCTGACATTTCATCAATTCTCCTACAGATAGAACCATTACTCAAAGGTATTGCCTTAATGATGGATGAAGGATCTTGATTCATAATTTCTGTTATTACTGCTTCTACTGCAGGCTTAATAATCTTTTCAGCTGCCGTATGTGAGCTACCTGTTTTCGCAATAATTTCAGCAATTTTGTAGGAGGCAATTAGTCCACTGTAATTAATTTTTGTCTGCTTCTTAAATAATGAAATCAAAGTACTACGACTTTCTAACGCAGATTTCAATTCCTGAAAATATTCGATAGGCTTACTGACTTTATCGGGGTGTTTTCTTCTCATGTGGTCTGAAAGCCGAGAGGGTTTCATGGCTTCATTGGATAAAGATTGATGACACATGAGGCAAAAGGGCTGCTTTGGGTCTGTAGAGTTTTTGATGAATCCATATTGTAAGTACCCATCCATATACTGTCGACACTTCTTTTTTGCCGAGCTTGCCATAAAAAATAAGGGTGCGAGCTGTAATAAACTAGCGTATGGTCGCAAGAAAAAAGTACGGACAAATTGAGTAAGATTAAATTATTTTATTCTCACCACAAAGTAAAAGGTTGTTTGTTTGTTTGTTTTTTGATTATTTCCTTGATGGCGTCGACGGCAACGGTGAGTTTGTTGATTCGGTAGTCGGTGACGGCGGTGGTGCGAGAGCTTACCACGATGGTGGCGACGATGACGTAGACAGTAGCAGTCGGTGACGACTATAGGGAGGCGATGATGTCGGCGGTGAAGTTTATTGATACATCAGTCGGTGATATCAGAGAAGCGACGGTGGCGGCGGTGATAGCCTTGTTGTTGATGTTAGCAGTAATGACGGAGTGAGTTTTATAAACGTGATGCTCGTTTTGTCGCTTGTTGTTTTAATGCGTGTTCCTCCTTTGGTCGCCGGCTGGAAAGAGCAGTAGAGAACTCGAACTTCGCGCCAAGACTTTTTTTCTTCGTTTTCCTTCGGAGCTCTCCGGAAACGGTGCACGCTCAGTGTGTCGCCGTCCGACCTTAGTTCCGGATATTGAGTTAGTGTTTTATGTAAATATGAACGAATCTGTAATATAACAGAGCGAATGAAAATTGTAAACACTTGTAAGACAATGTCACTGGAGAATCGGATTTACTGAAATAAATTGAATATTCAAAACTGACAATTCATTTATAAGAGAGCAATTCATAGGTCACGTGACCAAAGTTTCGCACTAATAGTTTAGCTACGCGTTTATAATTTCCAAAAATTTTAAAAATTTACTCGCAAAAATGTCAAAATTTTTCACAGATAAAATTGATTGAAAATCGCTCCCCACAATTTTATTTTCGCCCCCGGTTGAGAACCGCTGGTCTAGGTCATGAATAGATAATTCAGACATAATACTAATACAATTGTCTTTCCCCTCTGGTGCATTGGACCTAATATAAAATAAGAGTGATTGCTTTTTTTTATCGCACTCTGTGTATAGGGGCGTACGTGTGACAAAAATATCTGTCCTATTATGTTTCTCTCTCTTGTTATGTTTTTATTCGTTTGTTTAAAATGGGGGGAAGCATTCTACCGTATGCCAAAAAAATTACCCGCAAACTCATAGATTCCAACAACTCACCAAGATGATTTTTTTTTTAAATGCTGATTTTCCTTTAAGTGCAATTGTCTGAATCTCTCTTGCACTTGGCTCATCGGATATATTTACCGGGTAGTTTTTTAAGTTATTTTTCATTGGTCCAGTTGCTCCTATAATAATTGGAATAAGATTCTAGTGCCCTTTCATGTAATTCATAAGACCCTTGTATATTGTTATCTTTTCCCTTTTCGGGCGAAAATCAAAGTGCATTATCTGTTCCTCAGGTACAACACTTCAACATTTTGTTCTCTGTCAATAGAGCATATTCGGCACGTTGTTGGTTTGCCCATTCTTCCAGTTTGTTTACAATTGAAGTTCTTTGTGTGTTTCAGCAACTCTTTTGGGCTATTTCTGTAGCAAACCTCTTTTCTGATTCTGTCCTATATGTATGCATTGATGCTTATGTAAAGGCGCAAGGCATACGTATATTTATGAATATATATAAAATGAGAATCTGTGCGAGAGGAAAATTCGCAATTTATATATTTAATACTTTTTATCTAGGTACTTTAAATTTAGTATACAGGGTATTCAGGAACGGAGCATTTTTTAAAAATTAGATTTATCCGCAACAAAAGAACTGCTAAGAGGTGGAAATTGATTTTTTACCAGGAAGGGGGGATCATCAGATTTTTTTTCTGTTTGTAACTTGTTTTTCGACTGCGCATTGGCGGCCGTGAAACATTACAGCTTTTTTTTTTTTTTTTTTTTACAAAGGCATCACCACATTATCAAGGCCCAGAGGCCACTCAAGGATAAGGGTTAAAGAGTGTACAGTAGAAGTTGGTCAATATAGTAATCATTAGTAATGAAAATTTGGTAAATTTAATAACTTATATGGAACGGCTCATCAAGAACTTATTTACTTTAGACTTGAACAAAACCATATTGTAGTCAGCCGGAAAGCAGGAAAACGGAAGACAATTCCACAGGCGTGCAGTTCTAAGAAAGAAGCTTTGTTCATGGAATCTACGTTTAGGTTTAGGGACAGATAAAGAGTGGGGGAAATTATTGATAGTGTTTACAGCTAGACGAGTGTTTCTTGTGAAAGTTTGGCGAGGGGGGACCATAGATTGAAGCTCAGTTGAACACTTTCCATGAAAATAACGATACATCAGAGACAAACTCGCAACATCTCTTCTGTGAGATAGAGGTTGCAAGGAGGAGAAAAGGACATCTCCTACGAGGCTACGAAGTCTATTTTGAACTCTATCAAGGCAGGCCAAGTCCTTTCTAGCAGCTCCTGCCCAGATGTGGCAACAGTATTCCATCCTTGGACGTACCTGGCTCTTATATAGATAGAGAATAGCATCAGCAGTGAGATATCTACTGGATCGATAGAAAGATCCCACCATTTTTCCAGCGGTCTTGGCAACAGATTTGATATACGTGTTCCATTTAAGATCAGGAGTAGCTTTCTTATGTTTAGAATAATTATGCTTGAAAACGGTTTTAAAAACGTGGCACGCTGGTCTAATGGTTATCTTACTTGACTGATTGCCTTTAGGTGTTGGTTTTGATCTACAATTTAGCACTTACTTTTACTTACGAGAAGTGAATTGTTAAGAAAAGAAGATAATACAAGCATGCAAATGTGTCAGCTTATTTCCGTTATCCACTTCCTTTGTAAAGGAATTAAACGTTGCGTTTAATATATACGGTACTTCTGTTAAAGAAATGTGCAGTAATATACTATTTATGAATATTTTACGACCAGGCAATATATATATATATATATATATATATATATATATATATATATATAAATTATATATATATATATATATATATATATATATATATATATATATATATATATATATATATATATATTTGTCTTTGGACAACTTTTTCGAATCAATATGTATAGTAAAACCACACCCCCTTCACCAAATACTAATTAAAGCTTCAAACGTTATAATAAAATAAACAAAAAAAAACTCGATTTTTAGAGTTTCAATATTTTAGCAATCCTAGTGATTGCTGGTTGAATCCAATCCATGATTGACGGAAACTCCCGAGGATTCGGGCTCAATTCTGGAAGAGCACTGTTTTTTTTAAAAATTATTTTCGCCTTTTTCCCCAATTTTTGGAGCAGATTATTCACTATTGCTCTACAAAGAATATGAGAAATATGTATTTCTCCTTTTTTAGATGTTTCTATTACACAATTATAACCACAGCCACGCCTGACAGTGTACAGCTAGTATATATATATACACACACACACACACACACACATATATATATATATATCATTGGCTGAAAAATGCGAAGCTCACGGTTTGTTTACAAGGAGGCGGTTTGGGCACTGTGCAAGTAGCGGACGGGTTTGTTTAAATAGACATTCGGACGAGTTATTTGCTGGCGTCGCTTCCGTGTTCGAGAGGTAGAGCTGCCGAGAGTGAACACGAGAGTTCTAGGTTCGATCCTTGGCTTTGGAGAGGTGCTAGTCTAGCGGCACCGATGAGTTGTGATACAACGAAACAGGGCTGTATATCGGCGACTACAAATACACACACACACACATATATATACATATATATATAATTTAAAGGAGATTAGAATAATAGTCTAAAGAGCTAAGTGTATTTTAATGTAACAGTGAAATTACTAGTTTAATTAAAATACAGGAAATGCTCGTTGTAATTTAGATATATAATAAGCTCGATAGTTAAATGTCCTAGAGCTAATTCAATATTAAGTAAAGTGATTTTAAATTTAAAAATTTAAAAATTTGATTTTTAAAATGAAAATTTGATTTTTAAATAAAAATTTTTTTTTTTAAATTTTTAAATTGAAAATCACTTTACTTAATATACATATATATATATATATGTATATATATATATATATATATATATATATATATATATATAATGTGCCTAAATGTATGAGATAAAATTTAAAATATCAACCCTAATATTTAAAACTTGTTTAAAGTAAAACCACATCATGTGATTTAGGTAAAGTTTAAGACCATTGCAGGAATAGCGTTTATTTTCATTCATGTCTTAATACAAAAAATGCACCCGATTCGGATTATTCGGACTGTCTCTCTTCATGTGATATTTTCACACCGTTGAAGCTGATGTAAACTTAGATTTTTTCAGGTTTTTTTCGTCCAACAAGGATGTCTCGGGAATTGTCATGGAATTTCGTAGGAATACTTAAATGTTTTCATTCATTCTTTCCATTATCCTTGAGTGGATAGCAGTCGTAAATATAATTGGAGTGTCGCTAACAATAATTATTAAACCTTTAAACTTGAAAAGTACAACTTTTATAACAAAGTTTTACTACGTACACTATATTAAGCTAAGAACTCGTATGTTTAGGAAATAACGCGCGAGGAAGGAACAGAAGTCAAAAGGTTTCAACAAATATATATATATATATATATATATATATATATATATATATATATATATATATACTAGCAGAAGTATCCGTCGTTTACTGGGTTAAAAAAAGCCTACAGTAAATGGACTGTGATTGGTATTAAAGGTTATGAAAAGGGGTGGTTGTAAAGAGATAAGTTTTGATACTCAATAATTTTACCCTAAGCAAAATATGATGAAAGTAAAGATAATTTTCGCGAAAATATATTTTTTATATCAACTTTGTTTCCAAGACTGACCAACAAAATGATGTTTCCTTACAAAGAGAAAATGTTATATATATAACAATATAAATGTAAAAGAATTAAATGTTACCATAGTCAATAAAAGTTACTTGTATGGTAGAAAAGTTAATTGGTTTGTATTTTTAAGTAGTAAGTAAAAAAAAAACTTTTTAAGTAGTAAGTAAAAAAAAAAAATTAATTCACGAACAGGTTTAAGAAAAAATCAAAATGGCATCCACTTTGAAATGGAGAGCCCCGTTTGCACTTTGAAGGAGGGGCACCTAAGCATTCTGTCTTAACAATTTAAGAGAGTTCCGTCAACGTCCGGAATATTTATAAACATATTTTAATGTTTTCCGTTATTTTGTGCTTGAGGAATATTCGATTATAGCATGTGTAGTTTATATAAAAATTCATTTAAGTATTTACGACTCAAATTTCGTTTTCATTTCGGTTCGCTGAAATTATTTAAAGTAAAGAGCATTAAAAACTATTTTAAAACAAAAAAAAAAACATAAACTGAACTTTTATTGACTATGGTAACATTTATTCCTTGGATATTTTTCGGGTAGTCGTTTGTTGGCTTTTCTGCTTAACACTCTTACTAAATAATATCGACGAAATATCGAAAAACCAAGAAAAAAGCAGTTTTTCAAAATAATGAAGCTTTACTTACTTTAGTAAAATAACCCGTAACAGCAAAATGGGATATTAAAAAGTAAACACGTAATTACTTTAGTTTTTTAAAGCAAAGAATCGATATAATATGAATAAGAAGAAAATGGCACCCTTTTCAAGCAAGACGGATTCGTTTCATTTTTACAGTATTGGACGGTGTACTATTGCGTCGTCTGATTCAGGGTTGCTCTATTGTAATGTAAAGAACACGCAGAAAAGGGATATAATCAACTGAATTCCTTCTAGTACACTGACAAAAAAAGCTTAAACAGATATATAAATAAAAATTGAAATGTTATGCAATCACGTGAGCAGAATTTTTCCTTCTTTTGACACGATAAAAATAACGTTCTTATTTTTTATTATTTATCTATCAATCTATTTTCGAAAGATTTCCACTCCACGTGCAAGTGGAGAAGGAAGAACAGAGTTATGCAAAATTTGTGTCGAGAATTGTCTAAAGCTCCAACATTTTGAGGGGATTTCACTTTAATAAGAACGTGAATTCATGAGGTGAATTTATTCGACACAATATGATTCAACTCAAAAAAATAAATAAAAGCTAACGTGAATTAAGATAAAAATAAAATGTTATTGTGGACTTTCACTCCTTTTAAAAAACCTTATTAAAATTTGTGATATATTTACATTCTATCGAGGTCAGGCGCGAACGAACACTCAATAATTTTATTATACCATATTTTCTCTTACTGAAACATAATTATCAAAGTATACTTACGCAAATAGATATGGAAAGTCTTTGTTAAAGGTTTTGCCGTATTGTTATGGAGTACAGACGCGAACGCAGACACCACAATTCTATTATACTATCCCTATTTATGTTGAAACATACTTATCAAAGTATTCTTATGTAAATATATGCCAAAAACCCTTGTAAACGTTTTTTTTCATTTTTCATTTCCATACTTTGGGGGCCAGGCGCGAACGTAGACCCCACATTTTTTGAACCACCGTTCTGCCAGATCAAACATACCCATTCCTGATCCTCGATACATCTGCTATCATTATATGCAATCACTTTTTAAAAATAATCAACCATATAGGAGACTATTCGTCACACACACACACACCCCACACACACGCACGCGCGTTCAGCTTTGTATTATGTTATATTATATATATGTTATTATTATTATTATTATTATTATTATTATTATTATTGTTATTATAGTTATTATTATTATTACCATAATCTGCTTCACATATTATCTTAGCATTGCATAACAGGAAAATGAAATATTCCAAATAGCTACTACAATAACACAACAAAATTCGTGTCGCTGAAAGGCAAACATATCCTAATTATATATTAATACTTCGAAATAAGAAAAATTATGTAGAGATTTTTTTCCTTAAGTGAACCTTCAAATATCCGCATTTCAAGTGCAAACATTATTACCTACTTATATGTTGTTAAAATTAGTACAAATTCTGACACAATCAAGGTGAAAGCATTATTACCTATTCAAGTGTCGCTTCGGATGTTATACTCCTGATATCCCTTAAAACGAAAATGGAATATTCCAAATGGCTAATAATAAACATTAATAAAACAAAACAAAATTAGTATCGGTGGTAAACATAACACATTCTGAATATATAGTATTACTGCGAAACAAGGATGCTCATATAGTGCTTTTTAGTTGTTTAGTGAACCTTCAAATCTACGCATTTCAGGTGAAAACATACTACCTCCTTATATGGCATATTTGAATTAGTACAGATTCTGACGTTTTTAGGCTGAAAACTTTACTACCTACTCATGTGTCGCTTAGAATGTTACTTACCTGATATCTCTTTAAAGGAAAGAGCAATATTCAAAATTGCTAATATAAATAAATTTTTATTGGGTAGGAGAAATTTTTATCAATTATTTAATTGATGCCCCTGAAATGTCACTTCGGAAAAGTCACTTTTGATTAATTGTTAGAAAAATATGTTTTGTTTAGTTTAACTACTATATTTAATGTTACAAAACTATAACATCATAGAAGAACCCTGGACACGTCATTTCTGATTAATTGTAAGAAGATGTGTTTTTTAAACTATTATATTTAATGTTACAAAGCTATAACATTATATGGAAATGTCACTTCAGATTAATTGTAAGAATTTATTTTGTTTTTTAACTACTCTATTCAATGTTTCAAAACTACAACATTATAAACATGCTTGGAAAAGTCACACGTAATTAAGTGTAAGAAAGTATTTTTTAAATACTATAATTATTGCTCCAGAATTGTAACTTGAAAAGTCATTCCTGATTAATTACTAAAAATGTCACTTTTAATTAATTATAAATTGTCCTGGACATGATTATTAAAATTCCCACAACGTCATTCACCGTCGCATCAACAGCACCATCACCAGCAGCAGCAGCAGCAGAAACAGAAGAAGAAGAATAACCTCCACTACAACTAACGTTACCACCGCTGCTGCTACCACCATATACACTACAACAGCTCCACTGCCACCACCGTCTCCCCCTCAACCACAGCTGCCATTTTTTACTCTATTGCAACCTCTACACCCACCGCTGCCACAACACCACCATCGCCACCACCACCGATACCGCCTCAATCTCCTCTGCAACTTCCACCACCACCTGCTACCACATCACTGCCGCCACCAGGACTGCTACGGCGACCAATGCAACCACCACCGTCACTGGCTAAATCTACACTTCATATGCCAGCACAATTGCATGCCAACACAACTGCCGCCTCTATCTCCACTACAACTACCACCACCATTGCCACCACCACTACTGCCACTTAAACTACTTTCACTATTACTACTGCCTGCCCAACTACCACTTCCACCACCACCACTAACAGCTCCACTACCATGCAAATGCTACCACTAACATTGTAACTACCACCACTGCCACCACTGCACCCACAACACACACCGTCACACCGCTACCGCCACCCCATCACCGCAGCAACCTCCACCGTCACCACCAGCACGGCCACCACTATTATACCATCGCCGCGATCACTACTGCAGCCACCACCGCGACCACGATCAACGCAACTACCTCCACCGCCTCCAATACCACAACCACCACAATATCAATATTAATTGTTAGTGTTCTGTAAGGGTTAACTGTGTCAATTTCTATTGAGTATTTTCCGTTTTTTCCAATATTTTCGATGTTATGTAATTAATCTATATATATAAAAGCAAAAAGATTTATTTGTGCGTGTGTGTGCATTTTCGTGTATGTCCAAGAAAGGCTTTTTGACTGACGCCTTCTCGTTGGGGTTGCTTCTTATTAAAACTTTTTTATATCACATCTAAATCATAATATGTACGAGTTAACAACGGGGGTCAGCTGTCTATTTGATTGGCCCGACTTTCAAAAGATAAATATTCCACATATTCCGATCGCAGCATGTTGCTTTAACTTTTCAGTATAAAAACAGCGAAACAGGATTCGAACCGGGTGCAAACGTCACCGTCCTCGGCTTTTGAGATTAGTAGTATCTGTGCTATTGTATACCCAAATTTTTGTAAGGCCTTGAGCGATGACATACCTACTTAACTACTCCGGTTGTCATTTAAGGGTTGATTTTGGCCGACCTCTTCTTTGGGAACTGGACCAGCACTTTTTTCTTACTAATTATTTTTTGCTTTTTTCTTTTGCAGATAGTCCAGGGTCCGGCTAGCGCTTAAGCAGCCGGCAGGGCCAAGGGAAACCGACGTGTCTTTTTAGGCGAAGGCCACCTTGGTTACCAAATCGGCGGACACTAGTTGGACTCTGGGGCAACAAGTAGATGTAGCAGGCCTCTGCTCCTACAACCCTATGGGACGCCGCGGGTGTATTATCCGTGAAGGGTTCGGGGGGCCGTCCTGAAAGGCACCCTCAGTACGAGAAGGGTTCCGGGGGTCGTCGCCCCCAGTTCGGTCGGTTCGGTGTCGAGGGTTGCCGCCCCACAAGGCAACCCCAATACGGGTCCGAGTGTAGCAGCGGCCGGTAGGCTGACGGTCGACCGGGTTGCCGCCACAGAAGGCAAGCCCAGTTCGAGTTCGCTAGTTGTCGGTAAGCAAACAGCTGCAGGGGTTGCCGCCCCAGAAAGGAACCCAAGTTCGAGATCGGGTACCGGGGTCGTGACCCCGGCAAATAGTTTGGAAGCTTCCACAGGAATTGCCACCCTAAAGGACAACCCCATTTCAAGGTCGAGGTGAGATGGCACCCCAAAAGGCAACCCCAGTTCGAAGATGAGAACAAGGTCGGTTTAGAGAGAAAACACCCCCAGCGGTTCAAGCACGGGTAGTTGCAAAGATTTAGAGGACGTGGCGGTGGTAGAGGTCACCTCTGAGGAGGCGGCGGCGGCGGCGGCAGGCCATTTCTCCATGCTGAATATGGAGGGGCATACTCTATGGAACACGCCAGCGACGGTAGTGGCCTTGACCAGACAACAAGTAGTGGGGGGGGCTGGAGTCAACTAGTAAAAAACACGCCAGATGCTGACCAGATAGAGGACCAGTTCCGAAAAACAGCAAAGAGGGAAATAGACGACCAGTCACGCGTTGGTGGGTGCTCAATGAGGAAGAGGCCGCGTCGATGCCGCCATCACCAACTCAGCCACAATCGGAAAGAAGCAGACCCATAAAACGGAAGCAGGAGGATTAAGAAGGACAAAATCCTTAGAAGTGATACTTGTAGATGGGTGCTCCTCGAGAGAAGAGGAATCAGTTAATGCGACGGCAGGCAGTGCGGCCGATTGGCCAGCCTTCACAGCAAGAGATGCATTCCCAATTCAACAAGGGCAGAAGACACCAGCAGCGAGTCAGTCACAAGCCGTCACGCCCAAAGAGTGCAACAAAACTGCGCCAGCTAGGGGCTCGAAGGAATCCCAAAGAAGGACACCAGAATATTACAGGGATTTGTTTAACAACAAGTTTCAAGAATTTGTGAAGGGAAACGTCCTGAAGGTGATTCCAGGGAAGCTGGAGGAGATACAACAACGATCGGTCTCCCTGATCACCTTTGAAGTTTAAGGAAAGGGAGTCATTGGGGCCCCTAAAGAGAACATGGTAGAGGTGCTGGGCGATTTAAAAATCCCCGCCCAGTAAATGGTCCGCCGTAGTTATGCCATGTGGGATCTCCTTTTGCCTACAAAAGAGGAAGCAGAGAAGATATCAAAAGGGGACCTCACATGGAAAAAACCTGAAGATGAGGCCCGAATATCAATCAAAACGACGAACTACGGTCACGGTGATGGGCGTTCCATGCTTCATCGACGGAGACCAGCTGGGGGCCACGCTGTCTCAGTTCGGAGAAGTCTAGGAAGTGCAGCCAGTTATGGTCCCCATAATGGTATTCGAACGGGAGAATACAAAATTAAGATTCGAGTGCAGAAGAAGGAATTCTACAAGATCCCTTCCCAGCTGACATATGAGGGTGGGCACATGCTGGTGATGGTCGACGGAAGAAGGCCGCACTGCTGGACGTGCCACAAAACGCGACATGTGATGAAATTCTGCACCAAAAAGACCGTACCAGAGAAGGGTGAAGAAGCAGGAAAGAAGTCAGCAAAACCTGAAAACGAGTGAAAGGACAAAGACGAAGAAAAGCGAAGCTAACACTTGGAGCCAGGCTGCCTCAAACAAAGGTCAAAACACAGAAAGCGTCGGCTCCCCAGGCAACACCCAGAGGAGCGACTATGTCGGCGAAGAGGAAGCTTCGTGTCAGCTCTTCTGAATCAGGAGAGGAACAGAGGAACAAATCGAGACATGTGGAAAAACGGGATAGAAAAGATCCCGAAGACAAGCAACCTGAGCCTCCAACACTGACTCCCCATGAGGAAGCTCAGCTTACCTCTCCCTTTTTAAGCACCCCTGAGGAACAAAGCGAAGGTCCGTGCAAGGAAAAACAGTTACAGAAATGGAGGCAAAAAAGGACCAAAAAGAGGCGGCCCTCAAACAGCAAAAAACATGGAAGTTTCCTTTCTGGCCGAGGAGCGCCTATGTGAGGTGAACGTGGACGATACGGCCGGCGACCTCAACGGAAGACAAAAGAAGTTCGTGAAAAGTCTCGTGAACCTCTCAAAGGTTGACGGCAATGAAGTCGCCGACCCCAGGAACTTCGCTGATGCTCCAAAACTCATAATGTTCGTGAGACCAAATAGAGGTGGGCGAGCCAAAACCTTGTGGAGGATGTTAGAGGCGGGAAAAGCAGCCTTTAAGGGATTACGGCTAACCGACGGGGGGCACCCATCCTTAGGGCAACTTGCCAAAAAAATGTGAAGGGAGGATCCGCATTAACGTTCACTCTTCCTTCTACATGGCTCTAAAAGTGGCGTTTCCTTGGACGTGGGGGTCTGGCTTCAGACGGACCCATATGAGAAACAGGCAAACTCTTACCCGTGACGTCTGGAAAAGTTAGCACAACCAAAAGTTACGTAAAATAATCGAGTAGTTTTATTATTTTTTTTTAATAAGAGATAAAGTACTTGTAAATAATAAAAAAAGATATAATGTACTTATACAGTATAATACCTATATAGATTAAAAAAACACACACACGGAAAATCATACCTATGGCATTTATAAACGTTTTTAAACCGAAAACCACATCAAACCATCGAGCACATACTTTATTTCTTAAGTAGAATATTATACAAGTACCTTATTTCTTTTCACATAATTGTGAAAGCGGGAGGATGGAACGAGAGGGGCATAAGGAGTCAGTCATGATAAATTATTGAAGCAGGTTTCGATCTGAAAATTGCTTTATTTAATATATATTTTAAGAGTGTAGTGTATGGTGTAATTTCCGGTAATGGCTGAAGCAGTTTACGATGTAAACATCATTTTATTTCATATATATTTTAAAAGAGATGGCTACAAAAGGTCCGTCCTGGAATTGGTTGTAGCGATTTACAATCTAAAAATAAATTTATTTCATTTAACAAATTCTTTCGTTCAATTTCATTGTGATTTAAGAATATTTATCTTGTAAAAAATATATTTGCGAGCGGTGCAATATTATCTGCAAACATCCTACGTTTTTATATTTTTCTTTAACCAAATATCATCAGTCGCACTCTCTTCTGAATTATTTCAATTTCTTCCAATATAAAAAATTCAAAAGTTGGCGCTAACATACTTCTATCAAACCTTGTTACTTACATATTAAGTTATCAGATTACCAAGAGAATATCTTGACAAAATTATTACTAAATGATTTACAAGTCCCTTAGTTTAAATTACAATCTCTATAAAAATGCATTCCTTTGAATAGTTATATTTCTTGTAATAATATATCTCAAGCAGTTCTCCATATTAGGCTATAAAATATTTATTATTTAATTTACTGTCTGATAAAAACTAACACTCCCCTTATTATTCTATTGAAAGGCATTTTATTGTTTGTTTCTGTAATGGTGTTTTCAATTACCGTGAAATTTACACGGGTTCTACTAGTCTGAATAATTAATCTTAATCTCCAAATTTGACAGACCTATACACGGTGAAGATCAAGCTTAGAAAACTTCCTGTCTGGACTGAATCATCTGCAAATATGTAGAGTAATTGTTTACTTAAATGTAAACACAGTTATGGTGATTAAATAAAGGAACACATTTACTTCTTTATAACTGTGCGGTAGTACCTTTACGTTTATAAACGAAGACATATTTGTATAAATATAGGAAAATCCATCTCCTCCGTTACCAGTATCATAAAATATGTTACTGACTAGATACATTCATGACAACTATAAAGTTTTCCACTTCTAGCCCTGTGTTTTAATGAAGGTACTAATACATTGTATACCACATCGTCATGGATTGTATTCTAGTATAAGAATTTCCAATCTTGTTGATTTTATGTATGTTCATATATATATATATATATATATATATATATATATATATATATATATATACATGTATATATATATGTATATATATACAGAGGTGCATATATATATATATATATACACACAGATGTGCATATATATATATATAAATAAATATATATAAAATATCGAAAAGGTGTTTCATGGTAAACAAATGATGATCATTTTAAAACATTGTTACTATCATTTGCTTAACTATTTAAACCATTCAGCGAGGCAGGAAATTAACTGAATCAATGACAACATTACTTTCCAACGAATGATATTTTTATAGTTTGAAATGTTTTAAAGAAACTTCTGAGACCACACTAACACACACACACATATATATATATATATGGATGTATATATATATATATATATATATACATACATATATATATATATGTATATAATATATATATATGCACATACATATATATAGAAAACTAACTGCGTTCATACATTTTACAAACATACTAACGACTATTTGACGTTAATAAAAATCCCCCTCTCTATGACAGCGCAAGCTACCTACTTTTTTAAAATTTCCAACGTTTTTGTTCCGTTTCGGAAATAGAAAAGCGTCATACTTTGCACACGAAACATTTTCAAATGTTTGTACTGGTGTTTTGCTTTTTCCTAATCGCATTCATCCAGAGGTAGTCTCGAAATAAAGACGAAACGTTGATGAACACATAACTCGCTTTGCCCCTATTTATTTCTTTGTTTTGTCGAAATACTATTTCCATTATTCTCATCATTCAATTAAAAAAGAACCTCAAACTTTTAAGCAAAAGTTGTGAAAATACAAAAAGATATTAATCCCTGCCAACTCTCACACCAACGGGAGAACTTTTTTTTTAATGTATAAAAAAAGAATTATTTCTCAAAGTACATTTATATGTTTGAAATATTCACGTCATATTTTCCTGGATTAAATACGTAGTTTCTTCAGCGGATCTTTTAAAACAACAAAGCTCTTATTTATTTCATGAAGTCCGAATCTTAGCAAGCGATCTACAGCCGAATCATACAACGATCCACAAACATTTCATAACATGAACAAATCAGTTCACATATTCAACACCCGCCATTGATTTAACTTGATAATAAAGTTACAAAATTAATCTCAAACAGTAAATGACGACCATAGGACGCCCGGATCTAATACAAAACATTACCACTAAAGAACACTCAAACATCGAAATTGAGTCCCTCATTTTTGGGACCAAAATTCGCAACTAGCATACATTTAAATGTTACCACCAAAACAATTTTGAAGAATTGCAAACATGAAGATAAAGATTTTAAAAACAGGTTTCATACAGCGTGTCATTTCACTTGCAGTTACTCAGCCCTATTAAACTGTACTTCCGAAGAGATACATAGATGCGTTGAAACACCTAGCAAATAACAAGGGATTAGTAAATTTCATTCATAGACATTTAAATAAATCTAAAATGAACTTTCCTTTCCTCTCGACACTTTTATAAAAAAAATCATTAGACTTATAATTTACATGGCTTATTTCCAATTCAATAACAACTTCTACAAACAAAACTTCGGTCTTCTTATGGTAACCCTCTCACTGATATGTATTAGCCCGCCTTTCCTTAGAATTCTAGAATCTGATCTTTCAATTTTAGATTACCTCGAAACACAGAATATTTTAGATACGTTTACAACATTTTAAGTTTCTGCCTGTAAACTCGCACAGAGATAACATTAAATACATATTAGACTCAGTCGAACCCTCCATAAAGTTTAGCTGTGAAACAGAAAACAATCACTAAAACAAAAAATAACAAAAAAACAAAATTAGCTTTTCAAAACTTAATTATTATAAAATCCAATAATAAACTATGCTTCAAACTTCACTGCAAAACTACACACACAATGATTACATACACTTCCATTCAAACCATAATAGCAAAAAAAAAAAAAACAAGTATGATAATTGGTGACTTCTTACTCGCATTCAGAATTTGTAGACCAGAATATCTGAACGAAGAATTCCAATACCTCACAAGCACTTTGAAACCCTTGCAATATCGCAATATTTCATATTGAATGCTAAGCAGAAAGCCACGCAAATATTTTCCAGGATAAATAAAACAAAATCCTATAGACAAGCTCTTTCTCCCATAAACAGACGCCTTTTTTTACCTACACACACCAATAATATAATAATTTTCAACATACTGAAGAAACTAGGAACTCCAATCATACAAACACCATCACAAATTATAAGACAAATATTAAAAACTACAAAACATCTCCAAAATTAACCGGTTCCAATGCAGGAATATACACTATTCCTTGACAAAAGTGCCATCATAGATACGTTGGTGAATCCAGCGTAAGTTAGAAAAAAAGCTCAGTGAACATAAAAGAGATACAAAAATAGCAATTCTCTATGTGTATTATTCTCTCATTCATTGCAGTATAATCAGACCTTTAACTTTAAACAAGCAAAAATAGTTACATTTATTTCAAATAAACCCCGCCGGAGACTTCTTGAATCAGTGCTTATCGCAAATGCAAGCACAAGTAAACAACGTGCAGGTTTCTATAATGTAGCGCCACTATAAGTAAACTTTTAATAAAAGAACATAATTTTATTGTAGATACAGAGGCACAGGTTAACATTCTCACACTATAGAAAAAACCCTGTAATAATCAATATATATAATGCCAATCAATAAATTTCATGAAAAAACACAATCATTTCATTTTTAGTACACTCCTATATTTAAATTTTACAGATATAATCTTTCCAGAAAAATAGTGTACTACGTTCATATGTTTAAAAACATGTAATCGATTATATGACGTTATCAAAAATCTCCCTCTCTTTGACAACGCAAACTACCCTTCTTTTTTTAGATTTCCAACGTCTTTGTTCCGTTTCTGAAATAGAACAGCGTCACACATTGTACATTAAATATTTTCAAATATTTTTTTACTGCTGTTTTGGTTTTCTTAATCTCATTCATCCAGAGGAAGTCTCGAAATAAAGACGAAACGTTGAGGAAAACATAACTCGGTTTTATCCTTTTTATTACTCTATTTTGTCGGAATAGAACTTTCCTTATTCGCACCGTATATATATATATATATATATATATATATATATATATATATATATATATGTGTGTGTGTGTGTGTGTGTGTGTATATATATATATATATATATATATATATATATCCGTTTTAATAAATATTTCATATTCATCCATATGCAACTTCAGTCCTCATTATACATTTTCTGTTTCTTTAGATTCAGCTGACCCTCCAACCATGTTTCTTTGCCATTTTTGTTTTTCAGATCTTTTTTTTATCCTATATACATTCGTTTTGTTATTTTTTCATCAATTCTGCTTTCGATTTCTTTTATCAGCATACGCTTACTGAGTGGCACACGGCCGACCAAATAATTCGACTGACCTATACATATTTAATACAGACTAACACGCAGCGAAGCTTTTTACTCACGTTGCAGGAGGTAGCAAATAGCGAATTGCGCGGCAGGATTACGATCAGCAATATAAAAAGAAATACTATTAAATAGACATCTTACTTGGGGAGATGTCGGAAAGACAAGTGCAAATTAAAATGAATGAAACTCCAAAAATAGGTTATGATATGCACTCTTAGGACAAGTCTCTGGTACAGGACGTGACAGTTGTACATAACACACTCGGATAAATCAAAAATATTCTTGTGCGTAATACCAAAATCAGAGCACTTAACAAAAGAGCTCGGTATCCAATTCATTGTGAATTTCCGTACACATTATTATTTATCTGCAATAAAGAGTATGTTTAAAAATGTTTATCTAAGGATAAAAAACGAAAAATTTAGTTTATTATTACTGAATAATTTTGCAAAAATATAGTGAATATATATATATATATATATATATATATATATATTGAGTAAAATGATTCATAATTGTAGATTAAAACTCAGTTTCACGCAATTATGAATCGTTTTACTGAATATTAATATAGCTCTAGGGTGCGTATATCTATTGAGCTTATTATACAACTAAAGTACACTGGGTTCTGTTTTCTTTTAAAAGTATCAATGCATTTACTAATACATAAAAATGAATTTTGTTCGCAAGACTCCAAGTCTAATTCCCTCTAAACAATATATATATATATATATATATATATATATATATATATATATATATATATATATTTGTCATCCTATTCTATTAATATATGTTATAATCGATTTTTATGCATGATAATTTATCCCCATTAGCAAATGACTTTTCCAGTTATAGTGTCACCTTCATATGCGATGTTTTCTTCTCACAATTCTATTTTGTGCCATTCTTGACTGAATTGAGCATTGCATATTTACTTATCAATGCCTAATAACAAACAATTAGTGGCGCAACTAGGAAAGTGGTATTAAAAATCCAGTGTTAAGTGCCATTTTTTCTGAGGTTGAATATTATATGTGGGCGATAGTATAGTACAATTTATAATTGCGTAAAGCTTCACCCGGTCATGACTAAGCCAAATCTAAGGTTGCAGGTAACATATGCCGATCCGTTGTGAAAATAAATGATTAGAAAATAATCCGATTAATCCAAATAATCCAAATAATCCAACTTAATCTTTATCTCACAATAGAAGACGTATCATATGTTTCATATATTTTAGTATATATTTTCAATCATTTGAACTTTTTTAATTATTTTATTTGTTTATAAATACCTTTTTCTCGTTATTATGTGTTTTTATTTGTTTTTTTTTTCAACTCTTCTTCTTCCTCGTATATAACAGCATCAATCTCATATATGCTTTACTTGATTATTTCTAACATTGTCTTATCTTGTTTAAGTTCTTCTAAGCTGCAATCTGTCATTACCAATCGTGTTACCACTGATGTCGAATGTAAACTTTATATAATCAAACAGATCAACCTAGTCATCGCTATTTAAACAGTACAATAGATACCAGTAACATCCAGTTTATTTCAATTAATCACGTGTATGTGCATTTACCCTTTATCGTTTCGCCGTGTCTCATTATAAAATTCTGTTTTACATCGTCCAAAAAAATCTCAATAGCTCCTCTTACCGATAGACATCAGGCTGGGTTACACCCAATCGGTCGGAAATTGTCTGGCTCAATATCAAGTCACACTGCGTCTTAACTAGAACTAGAACTCGATAATTTAAATCTCACTCATTCTAAAAGATCTAACTATTGCCTGTTATGTAATATTAGTGCAATATCTACAGGCTGTTGAATAATTACAAGTTTATACGAACCTTCGATAAATGTTCCAGAACGGTCGACGAAGCATTTCTTTCTCCACGGACTTCAATACGGAAAAGTGTTAGCCTTTTATAAGTAATAAGCGAAAATATGAGGTATTACTTATAAAAAGCTAACACATTTTCCTATTGAAGTCCTTAGAACAAGAAATGCTTTTGATAGAGTATGACATAAAAGTTTTCTTCACATGATCTCCAGCTACGATATAGCTGGAAATATCTTCTCAATTATTAAATCATTCCTTTCTTATGGGGAGTTTGAGGCCAGCCGACTGGCAAGCATGTTAGCCTTCTCGGGTGCTGAGCAAAAAAAAAATCCTCAGGTTTGTTTGTTAGTGGTGAATTATTGATTGCCAATTATTTACTACACTGTTGTAGATTTTACAGAAGTCACGGGTTCCTTATCTTTCTGCTTCGATGCGTT